>NW_026000026.1:71645253-71794793 GCF_001458135.2 Marmota marmota marmota
AAAATATATATATATATATATATATATATATATATATATATATATATATATATGTATATTTCTTTTTAAAAAAAAAAAAACCCACAAAATAATAGTAGTTAAAAGGGCTGGGGATGTCGCTCAGTGGTATAGCGCCCCCTTGGTTCTGAACAAAATTTCCACCTGTTTTATGTGGGAAAACATTTTATTCTATTATTCATTTTTCATTTTCTGGGGATTGAACCCAGAGCATCATTCATGCGAGACAAGTACTCTAACACTAAGTAAGCTACATCCTCACCCCAAACCATTTTATTCTAATGCTCACTTCTAACATATTTTTTTTACTTTTGGCGGTACTGGATGTGGATTGAACCCAGGACCTTATACATGTAAGTAAGCACTGTACCTCTGAGCTATATCCTGTTTTTTCAATTTTGATACAAAGTATCCCTAAGCTTCCCAAGCTCGTCTTCAACTTGTGATCCTCTTGCTTCCCAAGTAGCTGGGCTTACAGGCATGTACCACCAAACCTGGTTCTAACAAATTTCTTTTAAAGGAGGGTTTTGCAGTAGACAGTGGCTCAGTCTTTGAAGAAAAAAAAAATCAGTGTATTAAATTTTTTTACTAGTAAAGACTATCTTGGGGCTGGGGATGTGGCTCAAGCGGTAGCGCGCTTGCCTGGCATGTGCAGGGTGCTGGGTTCAATCTTCAACACCAAATAAAAATAAAATAAAGATATTAAAAAAAAAGCCATGGTTTAAAACAAAAAAAAATGTAAAAAAAAAGAGACTATCTTAAGATATAATATATTAAAACCAATGTTACCCAATAAATCAAATTAATACTTACCAATATAATTTACATTCAATACATACAGTGTGATTTTACACATTTACCAAATACATGACTTGTTATGGTAATTTCTCAGTTTCATTTTTTTTTTTTTGTAAAACTACAGGAATATAATATATATAAAGTATTAAATCACAAAATACAGACTCTACATAGCAATCACCCAAATCAGAGACTGAGAGTTCCTAATTCTCATATTGACAAACTACTGATAAGTGTTTTGGGAAAAGGTCCAGGTTTATTAAAAATTAATTATTTATTGAGGTACCGAAGATTGAACCCACCGCAAGGGTTCTTCCACTTAGTTATACCCTTAGCTCTTTTTATTTTAAAACAGGGTCTCGCTGAATTGCTAAGGTTGGCCTCAAACTTTTTTTATTTTTAATTTTTTTAAGTTGTTGGTGGACACAGTACCTTTATTTTATTTATTTTTATATGGTACTGAGGATCAAACCCAGTGTCTCATGCAGTGGTAGGCAAGTGCTCTACCACTAAGCCACAGCCCAGGCCCTGGCCTTGAACTTTTTTGATCCTCTGCTTCAGCCTCCTGAGTTCCTGGGATCAGAGGTGTGTGCCAGGTATCTTGGGAAGGTCCAGGTGAAATAAGGATTTTTGCTCAATCATCTCTCTCTGACTATACTCAGGGTTTGGTTGCTAGGCACTGAGAAGATAGTATATTTTTCTCTTTTAAATATAATGGATAAAATGTATATACTCAGGTTTTCTTTCCCTCTGTCCTTGAGATTCATTACATTTGTTTAAAGAATTTAATGAGTTTGCTCAGGGAGTTGCATCAGAAATTATGTTTGTATTAGTGGTAGGAATGACAAATAGTTCCTTTGTAATGTTGCACCAGTCAATACCTGTTTTTGCCTAAGGATGTATCCATACCAATTCTGGATAATCCAGCTTTGAAGTGGGTTAGGCAGTGCTGTTTCTTTTATTATTGCTTAGTTTGGGCTGTGACCTAGTCACACATGCCTTGAAAACTTAAATAGCACTGAAGGTACAGCTTAATTAAGTTCACAAATACTAGACAGTGTACATGATACTTAAAATTTCCCTATTTTCTACAACTTATTTTTAACTATACAGTACATTTACTCAATATGTACATAAAAAAACTCATTTTTTCTTGCATGTGAAATGTCAAAATGGGCAACTACCAAAGTCAAAGAAATGTTAACATGGCAGCATCAACTTTAAAAAAAAAATCTTTATTTTTATTCATTTATTTTTATGTGGTACTGAGGATCGAACTCAGGGCCTCACACCTGCGAGGCAAGTGCTCTACCACTGAGATACAGCCCCAGCCCAGCATCAACTTTTAAAGTCATTAAAAAAAATCATTATATTCTTCATAGAATTTTCAGACTTCAGTTTAAAGAAGGTGAAATATTAAGTACTGTACAACCAAGACAGGCAAATCTCTTAGTTTTAAGGAGAAAATGACACATCTTGTTTTTTGTCAACCTTTGCTGTCATATGAACATTTTCTGGGTCAAAAGGCATTTGCCATACAAACTTCACCAAACTCCTTTGTGGTGACACAGGAGTAGTTGGAACCTGAACATTTTTTAACTTCCTCTACTGATAAAGGAGATAGAGATGGAGAGAGAAGGAGAGTAGGGAGGTAGATACACATCCTTGGTGGAGGAGAACCCTCTTAGTTAGCTTTGTTTTGCATCAGCGTCTGGGTGGAATTGGTTGGGCTGGCAGAACCCAGGACTGGCAGAGAACTCCTGAAGGCAGAAGGGGCAGTGAGTACCAAAATTATTCTTTCCTTTGAGTTTGGCACTTTAGGTCATCACCGAATTTATTCACAACCACCACCCATTGAGGCAGGTACTGATATTATTTCCATTGCACATGGAGTAACATCAAACCCATCAAGGTCACCCGGCAAATAAGTGGCGGCACCAGAACTCAAAACTCCCCTGGAGCACTCCTCCTTCGCTCAGTTCAGCCCTGAGGTTGGATTCAGCGCGCTGTTCGCGGCCTTGGTGGGACAGTTCCCGGTACTGAGAGATGGCGCTGTCCAGCCTCGCTGGCCCGCCGCCTTCCACACGCAAGAGAACGCGGTCCCGCGGGGCGATCGCTCCTAAAGCCCGTAGAATCGCCGCGCCCAGCCACGTCCCAGCATGCGGGAGGGCCCAGTTGCCTCAGGGCGGCCATCTGGAGCTGCTCCCCGGGTTCCCTCAGCTCCGCGCGCCGGGTTCAACTTGGAAAGGCGGAAGGGTCCGCAGGAAGCGCCCAGCCCCTCTCCCCTTCCCTATCCGCTCTCTGCCTCCCGCTCCCGCCCAAAGAGGCAGAGAGGCAGGGGCAGAGGCAGAGGCAGAGGCTGAAGGGTTAGGCAGCCTCACCTGTCCCAGAGTGACTGACGCTGCGGTCCTCCAACCAGGCATTGGCAGGAAGGTGGGGTCTCGATGAGAACGATTGCTTCTTTCCTCCAATCCCGGTGCAGCTACTTTCCGGCCATACTCTCGGCACCCGGCGGAGAGCGACAGGTGGAAGCTGCGTTACCTCTGCGCCTCTTGCATCCTTGGCATTCGAGCTTCACCAAGCGCAGGGTTAGGTCTACTCCAAATTTTATTAATTCTTGCGAGTCGTCACTTCAAGCCCTCATTTTATTCAGAAGTGGAAATTCCCCAGCCCTTTCCCGTCACCTCAGATGGAGGCGGGATGAATAGTACCCTCACCGGCCAATTGTACCACGCGACGTCCTGTGACAAAGTGACCGACACTTTATGGCGCCAATGGAGTTTCCCATTGTTAGGGGTCACTATGACTGACCACAAGGCTAACTAATCCACTTTAAGGTCGTGACGCTACAGTCAGAGAGGCTGGCCAATAGACACAGAAAAGGACCGGAAGTCGGCTCGTGAGGAGTGAGAGGCGGGTGTTCGCAACCGCCTAGGCCTGCGCGGGTCAACGCAGCTTGAGGGCCGCGAGCCAGCGAGCAGCGCGTGACGGAGAGCCTGAGCGACAGGTCACCTTGGCCAATGATCTGCAGCCGCCGGAGAGCTGCAGCCAGTGGCGGGTTGAGGGGGCGGGAGGCAGCAGGTTAGGCAGTGAGAAGTTAGTGGCGCTGCTGGGACAGGGGGGAAGGAGACGCTTCTTCCTCCTGCTGCTCCTCTCCTTCCCGGGATCAGCGGCGGCGGTGGCCGCGAGTGACTCGGCAGCGTCTCCGGCTCCGCGTGCGAACCATGCTGACCGACGGCGGAGGCGGCGGCACCTCCTTTGAGGAGGACCTGGACTCTGTGGCTCCGCGATCCGCCCCAGCCGGGGCCTCGGAGCCGCCTCCGCCGGGAGGGGTCGGACTGGGGATCCGCACCGTGAGGCTCTTTGGGGAGGCCGGGCCCGCGCCGGGAGTCGGTGGCGGCGGCAGCGCTGCGGGCGGAGGGGACGCGGCGCTGGATTTCAAGTTGGCGGCTGCCGTGCTGAGGACCGGAGGTGGAGGTGGTGCCTCTGGCAGCGATGAGGACGAAGTGTCTGAGGTACGGCTCCAGGACCCCCGCCTCCCACACAGCGTGAGGCATGAATTTTCTTTGGGGCCACCCTCCGGTTTCCCGGGTGCAGCCGTTCTCTGACAGCGGTCTGTTCCCTGGCGGCGGTAGCAGCCATGCGGGCCTCGGGAGCTTTCGGCTTACTCTTCAGCTCGTGGCTGGAGCGGGACGGGTTCCCGTCAGCGTCCGTAAACCCACAATAGGGAGTCCTTTGGTCTCTGAGCTTCGCGCGGGAACAAGGGCTCCTCAGGCTACCTCCCGCCCACCCCGCTTTGGAGATGGGGGAGGGCGGGGTCTTGCCAGAGTCCCTGCCCTTGGTACTGAGGGACACAGCTAACTAGCCCAAAGAGCATTTCTGTTGTTGGCCTCTCAAAGTTGAGGTGTACATTTATTTACCTCCTACCTTACGTATGCCTTGCCTGCGTATTTTAAGTGGAGCTCTTATTTTCTTTCTCTAGTTTGAGATAGGTATTAAGTAACTCTCAGCTTTTAACCCCGAAAAATCACGTGACTCTTGCTCCTGGGACGTTTTGTGAAGTTAGACAGGAAAAGGAAGTTCCAGTGCATCTCTGAGCTTCGGAATAGCTGGATAGCTGAACTCTTGAGATTTTTTAGGCTGGGAGAAGGTGAGGCACCCTACGGACACCTTTTCTTTTGCAGTAAGGGAAATAAGTGATCAATTCTTTCACTTCTTTTAACTCTTACGTGTACGCATTTTTAGGTCTAAGCAATCTAGGATTGTAGGTATCATCTTCTGGGCTCTAGGGAAAACAACACACACATACCACACACTCCAGGGAAAACAACACACGCGTGTGTGCGCATGCACACACAAACACATACGCAGAGTTTTCTATTGACAATGACTTGATATAGTACTGTCCTGTGATGACCATTGTTTATAGTGCTCAGAGTGTTTCTTCTATTACTGTTCTAAGGTAGGTTTATCCCTTGTGACCAATTATTTTAACCTCTGGTCTTGGTGTTAAAGTACAGGAATTTCCCTATGTGTACTAATGATCCTTGATCTTGCATTTGAGAGGAATAAGGAGAAACTGGGGGTTGCAGAATACAATTAGTGCACTGTCTTATCATCCTAAATTTGAATAGGGCTTTCTTTAGATTAAAAATCTTAGTATAACCTGACTCTAACATTTGCTTTGGGGAAAAGAAAATGCAGATTATAAAGGGAATAGTCTCTAGAATGTCTGTATCCCAATATAAGAGGAATAACTTTTAAGGCAAGGTGAAAAAGGATTTTATTTGAATAGGCAGTTAGCGGGGAGAGTCTCTGGAGTACCCGTTTTTGGGCTTGTAGAAGGCTTTTATCCTTTTAGTGAAACTAGGCAAATGAGGTGGGGGCTCTATAGAGTTTATTTTTCTTTAAAACTTAAAGGGAGAATCTGAAAGGTTCACTTTGACCTAAATGATCGAAAGAGAGTTTCCTTGATTTTTCTGGACCATATTTACATGATTGTCATGGGTAAGATGAAAGATCACTCATTTGCTTTTATATAAGTAGTATTTAAATTTCTTCAGAGGTAGACTGCTAGTGAGTCTCCAAAGTCATAAATCTCTCTCTCTTCCACTCTATATAATTTCGTATGGAGTCACCATACCATGTGGTTAAAGCTGTGAGCACAATCCACACCTTTTCTGTTTTTTGAAGTTTATTGTAGAGGTCACCTGTCTGTGATTCCTACCCATTAGTAGAAGAACAACTTATTCTCCTGTTTATTTATATTTTTTGTGCCACAAAAGGACTTAGATAGTAAGTGTATATGTAGAACTCATTAGGATACTCCATAGACGTTAGCCTGATCTAAGGTGATGTTCAGTGTATGTGTAGATTCTTAATCTGTGAAGAAAAAATATTTTGTTTCTGCAAAGGGAAAAAAAAATATTTTGTTTCTTTGCCCTATATTCCCTCAAGTCATCTGGAGAAGACATTCCGGAATTACCTTGTCTCTGTTATTTAGTGTGGTCGGATATAGTCTATGCTTTTTTTTTTTTTTTTTAATATTTATTTTTTAGCTTTAGGCGGACACAGTATCTTTATTTTACTTTTATGTAGTGCTGGGGATCGAACCCAGTGCCTCATGCATGCCAGGTGAGCGTGCTACGACTTGAGCCATATCCCCAGCCCTAGTCTATGCTTTTGTGAGTGAAATTATTATTTTTGTAGTTATAGATGGACAGCATGCTTTGTTTCATTTTTATGTGGTGCTAAGGATTGAACCTAGTGCCTCACACATGCTAGGCAAGTGCTCTGCTACCCAGCTACGGCCCCAGCCCCAGCCCCAGATGAGCTGTTTTCTTCCATATTATTGCTTTTGAATTTCCAGTATGAAGAGATCATAAATAATGTTCTTCAAAAAAATACTCCCTAACTGGCATTTGATGAAAAATACCAAAATCCTCATTTTCATCTTTCTAAATATTTTAGAACTATGTTCCTAGACTTCCTAAAAGATAATGAATTGTGTGTGGTTTAATAGGGCAGGACATGGTAAGAAGTGAATAAAAATTTGTTGAAGTACTATACCTTTTGTGTACAGAGGCCTAGATATTCTAAGGATCTCTTTTTCTCTATTATTAGAGCCAAGAGCTGGAAACAAACAAACAAGCTGCTTTCCCTCATTGGGCAAGTCAAAAGACCTTTTAGTTAGTTTGAGGAAGGGACTTTGGTCTATTAGTAATTTCTTTTAATAAATATTAGATTTGTGCTATCTTAGGGAGTGCCATCATTTGTAACCACCCTCCCCTCCTTTTTTTTTTGGTACTGGGAATTGAACCCAGGGGTGCTTAACCCCTGAACCACATCCCCAGCCCATTTTTATATTTTATTTAGAGATAGAGTCACCATGAGTTGCTTAGGGCTTCACTAAGTTGCTGAAGCTGGCTTTGAATTTGTGATTTTCCTGTCTCAGCCTCCCAAGCTGCTGAGAGTAGAGGTATATGACACCATGCCTGACTAGCCTTTTTTTTTTTTTTTTAAACACTGGGGTAAATATCTCTTTTATATTTCTTTAGGCCTATTGAATGTTTTTTTTTTTTTAATTTTTTTTAGTTGTAGATGGGCACAATACCTTCGTTTATTTTTATGTGGTGCTGAGAATTGAACCCAGTGCCTCACACATGCTTTACCACTGAACCACAACCCCAGGCCCTATATTGAGTGTATTCTTTAGCTAAGGCCTTGAATAGAAGAGTCTTATTGAAATATACCAATGATTAATAGTAGATGTTGGGTTAAAATTTTTTTAAAAAACCAGCTTTTATTTGGAATGGTACAGAGAAGATATGAGTATTGGCCCTGTGCAAGGATGACACACAAATTTGGGAAGTGTTCCATATTTTTCTGGCACTAAAAAATAATAAAAATAAAAGAAAAACAGTTTCTGTTACTTTCAGAATCATAATCTTTATATTTTTTAAGCAAGTTGAAAGAAAAATAGAAAGTTCCTAAAGAACAAACTTGGTGAGGTTTATAATTTTTGTTTTTCTGTCATAAGAATGTATGCATATGCTGTATATATATAACTATGAAATCTCCTTTTAAAATTATTATAAAATTAATACAGTCTGGTGAAAAGTTCAGTGTATATATAGTAGATATAACATGGAAAGTAAAAGTCCTTGCCTCCCCATCAACTCTTTAACTCTCTCATTAAGACAACTAATATTAAAATTTTTCTTTCAATAAATTTTCTAGGCCTATTTGTGTGTGTGTGTTTATATACATTCACTTTTGGGGGGAGTACTGGGTGTATGCCTAATGGCATTTTATCATTAAGCTACATCCCCAGCCCTTTTAATTTTTTTCAGTTTTGAGGCAGGGTCTTGTGAAGTTGCTGAGACTGGCTTTAAACTTGCAGTTTATCTGCTTTAGCCTCCTGAATCTCTAGGATTACAGACATGTGCCACTGCTTCCAGTTTCTACCTTCACTTAAACATAAATTAGAAAAGATAGCTTTATACTTCATTGAAATTTCCTCTTTTCTTTTTTTTTTTGAAGAGGAAAAGTTAAGCTGACACTCAAGGTTTCAGCAGTCTCAATCCATAGATGGCCAGCTCTGTAGCTCTGGGCCCAAGGCGAGGCAGAGCACCATGGTGGAAGGGTGTGGCAGAGGAATTTTTTTTTCTTGAGGCATGTACCAGAAATTGAATACATCTCTAAAATTATAGGACAAACCTTATAGAGATTTTTATTTTTCTCTGACAATTTACCACAAGGCCCTGAGTTCAATCCCTAGCACCACAAACAACAACAATAACAACACACAACAGGCTAGCATAGAAATCCCATCCTGATTTTTCTCCAGTAGTAAGTCATCTGGGTCATTTCCTTTAGAGTTACTTAAAATCTATAATGTAGAGCAGAATTTCTCAACAGCAACATATTGACATTTTGGGCCAGATAATTCTTTGTTTTGAGGGGGTTTCCTATGCTTTTGTACCATTTCTGGCCTCTATCCACTAGATGCCAGTAAAACCCACCTAATTGTGATAGCCCAAAATTCTTTAAACATTGCCGTGTCTCCTGAGAGCAAAATCACCCTTGTTGAGAACCATTAGTTTAGAGGCCATTTTTGGCAGGGATGGCAATTTTGTCCTGTATATTCTATATTCAAACTTTAGGTAAACAAGATGAGTCACTGTTTTTAATAGCATCTCAGAGCTTATACTCATAATCTGAACAAGGGAGAAATAGAAAGAAGGTACTGAAAAGTTTCCAGTGAGGAGCTGGGGATGTGGCTCGAGTGGTAGCGCGCTTGCCTAGCATGAGTGCGGCCTGGGTTCCATCCTCAGCACCACATACAAACAAAGATGTTGTGTCTGCCGAAAATTAAAAAATAAATATTAAAATTCTCTCTCTCTCTCTCTCTCTCTCTCTCTCCCTCTCTCTTAAAAAAAAAAAAGTTTCCAGTGAAATTAGCATGTACTGCTGTAAATCTTCCATGGCAAATTTATCATTTTGGGGGCTGGGGTTGTAGCTCAATGGTGGAGCGCTTTCCTAGCATGTGTGAGGCACTGGGCTCAATCCTCAGTACCATATAAAAATAAATAAATAAATAAAATAAAGACATTGTGTCCATCTATAACTAAAAATTTTTTTTTTAAATTATCATTTTGGGTAATCATGACTTAAGATATATTATTTTCAAGTTCAGTTATTTTCCATGAAAATGAACTTAAAAAAAAAAAACTTTTATGAAGATTTTAAGTTTGTTAAGGTGGAAAGGGTTTATTCCACAAAGTATCATCACTAGAAATACATTATCAGGAAATAGGATTTTGAAATTTTAGTAGGCAAATTTTGAAGACATTGAAAATACTTACTGAATAAAAAGTTACATGTTGTTACTGTAACAATTTGTTATATAATGCAAGAATATCAGCTTTGCACAAGCTTCATTCTGGAAAGCCTTAAGGCTTTAGTATAAACTGATGAGTTGATGATTCTGGTTATATGAATTAGGAATAATGGGTCAATGTGGAGTTGAGTAGTATGGGTGGAGGAAAACCTTATTGTGAAATTTGGAGTGTCAGGTTTTTTGTTTTATTTTTATTGAGTACATTTTGAATAGGTGGTTACAGTCATACAGCTCATAATCAAAAGTAATATAAGGGCAGATAAGTGAAGTCTTGGTTCCACCCCTACTCCCACCTATCCTGCACTCTATACTCCAGTCATATATTCTTTTAGAATTTTTTAATGAAAATACAGTTTTATTTTGTGATTCTTGGGACTGAGCCCAAGTCCTCAGACGCGCTAGGCAAGGAAGGTATCTACTGCTGTGCTACACTCCCAGCCCCACAAGTATATATTTTTATTTTTCCTGTTGTCACATAAAAGGTAACACATTATTCATGTGAGATTTAAAAAAAATTATGTTTGTAGATGGACAGCATGCTTTTGTTTCATTTTTATATTGTGCTAAGGATCGAACCCAGTGCCTCATACGTGATAGGCAAGTCCTCTGCCACTGAGCTGCAGCTTCAGCCCCCATGTGAGATTTTTTTTTAAATGACAAATTTGAGAGCGATTTAAACTAAAAAAAAAGGTTGGGGGTATGACTCCGTGATAGAGCTGTTGCCTAGTATGTGAGAGGCCCTAGATTCTATCCCTAACACTCACTTCAAAAAAGAAAAAAAGTTTTTAAGTGATAAATCATATTATGCCTCCAGCACAGAGATGAGTTTAAGCAATTCTCTTTTTTAAAATATATATTTTTTAGTTGTCAATGGATCTTTACTTATGTTGTGCTGAGAATCAGAACCCAGTGCTTCACACATGCTAGGTAAGTGCCCTACCACTGAGCAACCCCAACCCTAAGCACATTCTCTCTCTCTCTCTTTTTTTTTTTTTTGTCGTGCTGGGGATTGAACCCAGGACCTTATACATGTAAGGCAAGCATTTTACCAAATGAACTATATCCCAGCTCGAGCATATTCTCTTTTGAGCCTGTCTGGTAGTAGTGGTAGTAGAGTGATGATGGACTAGATGACCTCTGCAAATCAATCTGGTATTTCTGATTCATTGATAGGTAAGATAATATTTCTTTAAAGAAAAGGCAGTTTTTAAAAGTATTGAAGTGTTGACCTGGAGTTGGCAAATGAAGAGAAAATAAATGCCCTGCCTACCTTTTATTTTTTAACCATGGATTGAAACTAGGGGCGCTTAACCATTGAGCCACATCCCCAGTCCTTTTATGTTTTGTTTTGAGACGGGGTCTTGTCAAGTTGCTTACAACCTCACTAAGTTGCTGAGGCTGGCTTTGAACTCCCAATTCTTCTGCCTCAGCTGTCAAACTGCTGGGATTACAGGTGTGTGCCACCATCCCTAGCTATTTACCTTCTCTTAGAACCAGAGTTGTAAGAAATATAATTGAACTGATTTAGTATGTCTTTCTTTTTGGATCTTGTTGATCATATTTCCCTCTCCTTTTGCTTATCTGTAGAGTCATGGAATCTTGGTGATAATCCTCTCATCTCATTTTAGATAACTGCTAGAATTTATTGAGTGCTTATTATTAATAGTTTTGTACTAGATACTTTGTTATTTTGCTTTTTTTTCTAATTATATATCTTAGTTGTAGGTGGACACAATACCTTTATTGTATTTATTTACTTGTGGTGCTGAGGATTGAACCCAGGGCCTCACACATGCTAGGTGAGCACTCTACCACTGAGCCACAACCCCAGCTCATTTTTGCTTGTTTTAACACTCCTTTGAGGTATCATCTACATAGATGAATAAAGGTAGGCTCAGAGAAATGAAATAATGAATCAAAAATTAACAAAGTATTGGGGGCTGGGTTGTAGCTCAGTGATAGAGCACTTGCCTAGCATGTGTGAGGCCCTGGGTTCGATCCTCAGCACCACATAAAAATAAATAAAGGTATTGTGTCCAACTACAACTAAAAAAAATAAATAAATAAATGTTAAAAAAAAAAATGTTACCCAGCTAGTGAGTGATAAAGGTAGGATTAGAATCCAGTACTGCATTCAGAGCCCATGCTTTTCTTTTTGCTTCTTCACAAAGAAATAGGTAAGGTTTGATTACCAAATGCTGTTTCTCTAATAAATTATTGCTAAGTCCTTGTATATATATATTTTTTAATATTTACTTTTTAGTCATTGGTGGATACAGTGTCTTTATTTTACTTTATGTGGTGCTGAGGATCAAATCCAGTGCCTCATGCATGCTAGGTGAGTGCTCAACCTGTATAAATTTTTAGCTCTAAAGTGACATGAAGAAAATAAAGCCAATATAGTAAATTTATCATAAAATGATTTTTTCCTATTTTGAGATAATGTCCTTCCTACTTTTGCAAAATGCATTTTGAAGATGGAAAATTTTATATGATGTTTATTTTTTGCAGTGTTTGGGGGTCAACCCAGGGCCTGGGCGCATTCTAGGCAAATGCTCACCATTGTATACTTCCAGTTCTACAAAATGAATTTTAAAAGTACCCATACTTGGTCTGGGAGTGTAGCTCAGTGATAGAGAACTTCTCTAGTATGCAAGAGGTCCTAGGTTCCAAGTTGGAAACTTCACATCAGGATCTGGGTAAAGCCTCAAAAACAGCAATCATTGGGCTGAGTGATTTGTCTAGGATCATTACACAGCTTAAGGTGTAGCAGGACTAGAAAAGAGAGGTAATCTGATTCCCATTCTAGTTATTTTATCTGCTAGATTGTCTTGCCATTTCTTCTGATGCATTGTACCAATGAATTTAATTGCTCAAGCAATGGCTATCTTAAACTAGCATTATAATCCATAGTTGGCTTTGTTGGAAAAGTTTTTTAGTTTTGTTTTTTGGTGATACTGGGGTTTGAACCCAGGGTCACTCTGACACTATGCTACAGATCTTTTTATTTTATTTTTTTATTTTGAGACAGGGTCTTGCTAAGTTGTTAAGGCTGTCCTCAAACTTGCAATCCTCCTGCCTCAGCCTTCGGTGCAGCTGGGATTACAGGTGTGTGCCTCCACACCAAGTTTGAAAAGTTTTATATAGATCAGTTTATTAGGGAGGTGTGCCTTTGAGTACCATTGAGTATTAGAAGGAAGTAATTTTGGAATGAAATTACTTGAAAAGTGCGGGCTTTCATTATTAATTTTAAAAGGATTAAGAAATAATTAAAACCATTGATAATATAAAGACATGCCCAGCTTTGCATCTTAGAAACATTGGCTTTACAATATTGTTATATTTTAATTATTTTGTAAAAATTAAAATATGTGTGCTATTCTGTTACTAATTAACAACAGCTCTTGATTCCTATAAATGAAGATCCATTGCCTTAAGGCAACTGATTGACTGGATTTTATCACTGCCACATTTACCTAAACCAGAAAGAATTGAAACATTGTATATAAGTTTCTTTTTATTTGCTGAACTGAATTTGGCAACTGTTTGTCAAAGAGTACATTTTGCTCTTGTCCCTGCTATGCACATGATCTGTGCTCACAGTTACCCCCTTACTGAATAGATGTTGTTTTCAATAGTAGAAAGGGTGCTTTTTAAAATGTAGACATCCCACTATATTCTAATGATTTGATTCACTTTCATTAGTACACAATTTTGAAAAGAGAAAGGCAAGGATACACTAGGGATGATCCTTTAGGACCAAAAATTTGAACAATAGAGTAGTTTATGAAGTTGCCAAGGTGCATTTGATGTGTTTAATAGTTTATAATGAGAACAGTTGGACTGAGAATAAAGTTTGTATTTTTAAATTATGATAAAATAGCCATAATATAAAAATTTACCATTTTATCTTAAAAAATGTGTTTAGTTATAGATGGACACAATACCTTTATTTTTATGTTGTGCTGATTGGACCCAGTGACTCCCATGGGTGAGGCAAGCACTCTAATACTGAGCTACAACCCCTGCTTTTACTATTTTATCTTTTTGTTTTTAAATTGTGCTTAAAAAATACATATACATATACATACATATATATGTATCTATATTTAAATATATATCTATGGGGTGTATATGTTTGTACATATACATATATAATGGTGTATGTATATATCTATACATATATAGTATATATGTATACCATATATACTATATAGTATATATGTACACCATATATACTATATAGTATATATGTACCATATATGAACACACACACATCATTTTAACCACTTTTAAGAGTATAGTTCATTGGCATTAAATACGATGACATTATTGTGTGATATTACCAGCAGCCAGCAACTCCAGACCTTATTCAACTTCCCAAACTTAAGATTCAATACCCATTAAACAATAATCTCCCATTTTCCCCACCTGCCAGCTCCTGGCAATCATCATTTTTGTCTTGCTGGATTTGACTCTTTGACTATCTTATTTACCTCATATGATTGGAATCATGCAGTATTTATCCTGTGACTGGCTTTATTGACTTAGCATAATATCTTCAAAGTTCATCCAGAAGTAGCATGTATCAGAATTTTATTCCATTTTTAAGCTAAATAAAAAAATAATATTCTGTTGTGTGTATAAATATTTTATTTGTTGATGAATACTAGGATGGCTTCTACCTTTTGGCTATTGTAAATAATACTGCTATGAATAGGTCTATAAATATTTTTTTTTGAGACTTTGCATTTCATTCTTTTTATTATATAACCAGAAGTGGAATTGTTGGATTGAATGATAATTCTATTTTTCATTTTTTTGAGGAACTGCCATATTGTCTTCCATAGCAGCTATACTATTTTACATTTCTACCAGCAGTGCTCAGGGATTCCAATTTCTTCACATTTTAGCCAACACTTATTTTTCTGTTTTTTGTTGTTTTGGTAATAGCCGTCCTAATGGGTAGGACGTGGTATCTTATTATGGTTTTGATTTGCATTTCTCATGATTTGTAGTGTTAAGTATCTTTGTGTGCTTTTATTGGCCATTTATCTGTCTTTGGAGAAATGTCCACTCAAGTCTTCTGCAGTTTAAAAAATTAATTTTTAAATTATTTTTAGATGTACATGACAGTAGAGTGTATTTTAACATATATACATGGAGTATAACTTCCCATTCTTGTGGTTGTACATGATGTGGAGTTACACTGGTCGTGTATTCATATGTGAACATAGGAAAGTTATTTCCAATTCATTCTACTGTCTCTTCTGTCCCTGTCTTCTATCCCTTCCCTTCATTCCCCTTTGTCTAATTCAATGAAATTCTATTCTTTCCTGCCCCGCCTTTGCACATTTTTAAATCGGGTTGTTTCATTGTTTAGTTGTAGGAATTCCTTAAATATTCTGCATCTTTTTAAAAAATATTTATTTATTTTTTTAGTTTTAGGTGGACACAATATCCTTATTTTACATTTATGTGATGCTGAGGATTGAATCCAGTGCCTCGTGCATGCTAGGCGAGCGCTCTACTACTGAGCAACAACCCCAGCCCTAGTATTCTGCATCTTAACTATATCCTGCATATTAACTTCTTGCTAGATACATGATTTGCAAATATTTGCTCTCATTCTATGGGTTGTCTTTTTACTCTGAGGATGTACCCTTTCATGAACAAAAGTTTTAATTTTAGTGAAGTCTAATTTGTCTATTTTTTGTTATCGATATTTGTGCTTTTGGTATCACATCAAGGAAGTCATTGCCAAATCCATTATGAAGATCTTCTCTGATGTTTTCTTTTAAGAGTTTTATAATTCTAGCTCTTAAATGTATACCTTTGATTCTTTTGAGTTAATTTTTTTATATGTATAAGGTAGGGATCCAATTTCATGCTTTTGTGTGTGTATATATGTCCAATTTTTCAAATGTCATTTGTTGAAGACAAATGGTAGTGGCAGTTTTTTCAAAACTCAGTTAACTAAAGCTGGATGTGAAGGCATATACCTGTAATCCTGACTACTTTGGAGGCTGAGACAAGAAGATGGCCAGTGTGAGGACAGCCTGGACAACTTAACGGGACCCTGTCTCAAAAAAGGGGGAGGGAGCTGCGGGTGCAGCTCAGCAATAGAGCACCCTGGATTTAATTTCTAGTAAATCAGTTGACCATATATAGGAGGGTTTATTTTTGGGCTCTCTGATCTATTCCATTGGTCTGCATATTAGTCTTTAAACTGATACCACACTATTTTTTGGTTACTTTAGTTTTATAATAAAATTTGAAACCAGGAAGTGTTCTTCAACTTGTTCTTTTTCAAGATTGTTTTGGCTATTCAGGGTCTCTTAAATTCCATATGAATTTTATGATGGTTCTTTGTACTTTTGAAAAAAAATGCCATTGGCACTTAGTAAGTATTGCATAGATCAATTTAAAGGAGAACATTTTTTTTTAGAGAGAGAGCGAGAGAGAGTTTTTTTTTTTAATATTTATTTTTTAGTTTTAGGCGGACACAACATCTTTGTTTGTATGTGGTGCTGAGGATCGAACCTGGGCCGCACGTATGCTAGGCAAGCATGCTACCTCTTGAGCCACATCCCCAGCCCAAGGAGAACATTTTTTAATACAAATCTTCTGTGTTTCATCACAATTGATATTAACAAATTAAATGGCTTGAACTTAACAAGGATTAAAAAGCATTTTTAACAGAAACACACTCGGAGCTCTACTGATGTTCTCCCTGTAGATATTGAACCCAAATAACATGCGATGATTACTTTGGAGTTATGTTCCTTTATTTTTCATGTTTTCTCCTTATATTGACTAATTTGTGGTTGATCAGGTTATTTCATATATTGATTAAATGCTAGAAAGAATATTTTTTAATCCTATATAATTAAAAATGTTTTACTTTTAGAAAAACTATTCTAATATGACATTAAACCTCCATAAATATGTAGTGTTTTCTTTAATGATGTAGATTGAGAAGGTTTTGGCATTTTACAAAATCCCATGTTAGTTGATTATACAGTTTTATACTTTTTTTTTTTTTTGTTACCAGGGATTGAACCCAGGGTGCTTAACCATTGAGCCACATCCTTATCCCTTTTTTATGTTTTACTTAGAGCAGGCTCTCTAGTAACTTAGCACCTTGTCCAGTTGCTGAGGGTAGCTTTGAATTCAAAATCCTCTAGCCTCAGCTTCCCAAGCCACAAGTGTTATACTTTTCAGTGCTTATTAGCCTCTAATTGTGTTTTTTCTTTAAATGTTTTCTTCTGCTACATCTCTACCTTTTTCTTCTTTTAAAAATCGCACAATTGTTAAATTTAGTAATGTGAAACAAACTTTCTTTATCAAAGAACAAACATGAAGAGGGACAGTCGTCCAAATTATATTGGATACATTCATATTTTCTCTGTTTATATTTTGATAAATTTTCAAACTTACTGGAAAGTTGCAAGAATAGTGTAAGGAACTTTTGTCATATATCCTTTACCAAGATTCATCAGTTGTGTTCATTTTGTCTTATTGTCTTTTCGTAAATTATTTTCTAAACTGTTTGAAAGAAGGTTGTAGATACCACGCCTCTATACCCCTAAATACTTCAGTGTATACCCCTAAGATCAAAGATGTTCTTTCACATAACCATAGTGCATTTATCAAAATGTGCAACAACAAATGTCTGAAATAGTTCTCAACTTCTCAGTTTTAAAAATTGAAATGTCTTACATATCATAGAATTTATTCTATAGTGTGCAATGCATTGGTTTTAAATATATTTATAAAGTTTTGTGGCCATCATCACTATCTACTTAAAATATTTTTATCACTCCAAAATTAGTAGACATTTCTCATTCTCCTCTTTTTTTAGCCCCTGGTAATCATTAACTACTCTGTGGAATTGCCTAGTCTGGGCAAATAAACAGAATAATATAATATGCGGTCTTTCTGTCTTTATGGATTTGCCTAATCTTATATACAAACAGTTGCCAGGTGTAATCCTAGTGGCTGAGGAGCAGGATCAAAGCCAGCTTCAACAATTTAGTGAGTCCCTAAGGAACTCAGTGAGACAGTCTCAAAATAAGATATAAAAAAGAATGGGCTGGGGTTGTGGCTCAGCAGTAGCGTACTGGTATGTGTGAGGCACTGGGTTTGATTCTCAGAACCACATATAAATAAATAAAGGTCTATCAACAACTAAAAAAGATATAAAAAAGAGCTGGGGATGTGGCTCAGTGGTTAAGTGCTCCTGAGTTCCATACTTGGTACCAAAAAAATAAATAAATATAAAAAATAAAATAACAGAATAGTATAATGTGTGGTGTTTTGTGTCTCTTTTCTTTCACTTAGCATAATGTTTGTACTTATATCAGTACTAAATTGGAATAATTATTCATTTTGTGGATATACCATATTGTTTTCATCAGTTAATGATATTTGGGTTAATTCCATGCTTGGCTGTTATAATTAATGTTATGAACCTTCAAGTACTAGTTTTAGCATTTGCATATCTTCTCAATTCCCTTGGATATGTACTTAGGAGTGGAATTGCTCTGTCATAGGGCAACTTCACATTTAACTTTCTGAGGAACTGCCAAGTTGGTTTTTTTACAGCATCTGCAATGTGCTCCTCTGAGTTTTGTATCTTTAGCTCCTATATTAGTCTTTGATCTATTTTGAGTTAATTTTTATGTGAGTTGTGAGATAGAGGTCCAACTTCTTTTGAATGTGGATATCCAGTCATTCCTGCACCATTTGCTGAAAAGACTTAAAAAATTTTTCCTCAGTGAATTGTCTTGGTATCCTTGTCAAAAATGAATTGATTCTGAGTTAATTTTTGGACTGTCTGCTGTATTCCATTGATCTATATGTCATCTTATACTAGTTCCACACTACAACTGTAGTTTTGAAGATGGAAGTCTTAAGTCCTCTTGATTTTTTTTTTTTTTGCACATGGACACAATGCCTTTATTTTGTTTCTTTATTTTTATGTGGTACTGAGGTTTGAACCCAATGCCTCACACATGCTAGGCAAGTGCTCTACCACTGAGCCAGAACACCAATCCTTTGTTTTTTTTTTTCTTTTAAGATTGTTTTGGTTATTCTGGTTATTGAATATGTTCATGTTTTCTTGATCTGGTCTTCAGAAGAGATGTAATAGTATTTAAATGCTTGAGAGTTGGATGCAGTGGCACATTCCTATAATCCCTCAGGAGGCTGAGGCAGGAGGATCGTGAGTTTAAAGCCAGCCTCGGCAAAAATGAGGCCCTAAGCAGCTCCGTGAGACCCTGTCTCTAAATAAAATACAAAATAGGGCTGGGATGTGGCTCAGTAGTCCATTGCCCCTGAGTTCAATCCCTGATACAACCCCCCCTCACCAAAACAAACAAACAAACAAATAAAATACTGGAGAATCTGTGGTCACGTTCAAAAGATTCCTTCCCCTCCACCAGTAACATTCTAGTTCATGAAATTTCTGCTTCTGTGTGTATGCTAAAGTGGATGGGGAAAATTCATGTGATTTAAACTTGTGGTTTGCCAAGCTGCCAGAAAAGCAAGTTATTACATTATCAGTGTTTAGTTTTTTTGTGCATCCTCTGCCCCCCTGCCGCCTGCCCCTGCTAAGCCTGGGTATGGCTATTTGAAAGGAGATAAAATAAAAAGAGCAGGAGATGGTTGTTTTGGATAGTTATAGTCTGAGTGCATCTAATGTGGAATGATTGTCTCCAAGAAAAATATGGACAGAATTTTTTTTTTCCGGGATAATAAGGGGATTTATGGAATAAAATATAAAGCATAGTAATTAAGAGTTTTTGCATCTTGTATCTTCTAACAACTGTTTACAAGGTATAAATTCAATATTTAAGTAACATAAAATTTGCTTGGCACCCAAGTCACTCTTATCACTTGTGGGATTAAATGACAAAAATAAATCTTGAATGTCACTACTCAAATGATCTTAATTATGTTACATTACCAGTTATTTTGACTCTATGATGAACAACAGAAGTCTGTACTATATTTTAGTACTTCTTTACTTAGTACTTGACTGATAGGTTAACAAAGAAAAGTTTATATATTTTTTTTAGTTTGAAGCTCTGATTATTTAAGGCTATGACTAAACTGATGAATTTGACCTATTACTATCCCCCCAATAGATTTGAAGGAATAAGAGAACACAGTATTATAGGTACTTACTATTGTATGTTATCTCCTTGTTAACAATTTGTTGAAATTGTATTCACTCATTCTCTACAGAAGAAAATCTGTTTTGTTTGGGGGTGGGACCTATTTATGAACTTACATCTTGCACAATAGAATTGTGTCTTTGAGAGTTAAGAGTCTGTGGTAGTCTGTTTAAGTATTCTGGTTGGCATTTTAGAGTGGATTTACTCATTCACAGTTATTTATTTGGGCCTACTATTTCTTTTTTTTTCTTCTTCTTCTTCTCCTTTTTTTTTCTTCTCATACTGGGGATTGAACCCAGGGGAGCTTTCCCACTGAGCTACATACCCAGCCCTTTTTATTTTTTATTTTGAGACAGGGTCTCACTGAGTTGCTTAGGTCCTTGCTGAATTGCTGAGGTTGCTTCAAACTTGGCAATCTTCCTGCCTCTGCCTCCAGAGTTATGTGGATTATAGGTATGTACTACTGTGCCCAGCTAGAGCTACTATTTATTAAAGCACTATACTAGATTTGGAATTATAAAGATGAAAAAAATGTGTTTTTTAACATAAGTCTTTTCAGGAATGTGTGAAAAACAGGGTTAATTATTTAAATTATGTTTGTCCTTTCAGATATTAAATTACAGTTTGAGCGTTCCAGGCATTGTGTACTTTAATTGCATTATCTCATTTAATTTTCTCATGGTACCAGATGAAGTGGCATACTGCTGTAATCCCAGTGACCTATGAGGCCGAGGCACGAGAACTGGTAAATTTGAGGCCAGCCTCAGAAGCTTGGTGAAGCCCCAAGAACTTAATGAGACACCCTGTCTCAAAATAAATAAAAAAGGCTGGAGATGTGGTTCAGTGGGAATGTGCCTTGGGTTCAATCCCCACTACCCCAAAACGAAACAAACCTTTTTTTTTTTTTTTTCATGGTTTTATGATAGTCCAAGTTACCAAATTCAGTATATGGATCATTATATCCCATATTAGTAGGATGATTCTGTCAACTTGATTTTTTTTCAAATATTTATTTTTTAGTTTTTTTTTTCTTTTTAGGTGGACGCAATATCTTTATTTTTTATTTCTATGTGGTGTTGAGGATCAAACCCAGTGCCCCGTGCATGCCAGGCAAGCGCGCTACCGCTTGAGCCACATTCCCAGCCCTTGATTTTGATTTTTATTTTTTTAAGTTTTTATTTTTTGAGATGAGGATCTCACCAAGTTGCCCAGGCTGACCTGGAACTCAGGATCATCCTGCCTTGGCTTTCTGAGTAGCTGGGATTTCAGGCAGACTATCCCACCATATTCAGTTTGGTTGGATGATCTTTATAAAGGTTGATGTTAAGAGTGTCTTATTTTAGGCAATGTATGGACTTTAAGTGGCAGGCTTAAAAGGGCAGGGATTTAAAATAAAAGCATAGATAGTCTATCAACATAAGATTGTCTTGTGCTTATATTTCAACCAAAACCACAACTGCTACTTTATTATGTTCTGTAAATTCTCTAAGCATGTCCTGTTGCAGGGCCTTTGACATTTGCAGTTCCCTTTGTCAGGAATTTTTAAATTTTGAGTTATCCATGTAACTTTCCTCTGCCTTCTTTTAGCTTTTAAGAGGCTTTCCAACTACCTATTGTATGTATTTTCCATAAATGTCTCAGGCTTATCAATTTTAAAACTGGATTCTTCATTTCCCCTTCCTCTCCCATCCCCGCATGTTTGTAAATAGCATGGTCCTAAAGCTAGTCACTCTAGTCAAAGTCTTCAGAGCCTGCATCTGCTGCTTCTCATCACATCACAAAATTTAAGTAGTCCTTTTCTCTATATCTTCACGGTTTCTACTATAAATCAAACCATCATCTTTCACTCATATTATTGCAGTAATGCCTGGCTATCTCTACTTCCAAGATTATACCTCTCCATTTCTTTCTTCCAGTTCTTTTTTTTTTCTTTTGGTACTGGAGATTGAATCCAGGGGTGCTTAAGCACTGAATCACATCCCCAGCCTGTTTTTTTTTTTTTTTTCTTTTTTGAGACAGGGTCTCACTAAGTTGCTTAGGGCCTTATGAGTCTGGCTTTGAATTTGTGATCCTCCTGCCTCAGCCTCTTGAGTTGCTGGGATTACAGGCCTATGCCACCATGCACAGCTTCTAGTTCTTTCTCTACCCTTCTTTCAGATTAAATTTTCTAATCCCAGTTCAATCATGTCATTCCTTTGATTAAAATCCCTTCCATGGTTTAGTTAATGGATCCAAATTCCTTGGTATAGCATACAAGATTACTTAGAATTTGGCTTTTACCTATTTTTTCAGCTTTAACCTCAGTGTCCTGTACTTTGTTTTTTTATATTTCAGCCATACCAAATTGCTGTAGTTCTCTTACCACAAGTTATATGCCTTATACATATGCCTCCACTGCTTTGGCGTTTAGAATCATAGTAATAGCTGCTGTATATTGAACACTCATTGTCCTCTGAGCAAAATGCTTACATTTGTTTGTTTGTTTGTTTATGGTACTGGGGGTTGAACCCAGGGACTCATGTATAAATTCTCTTCTAATTGAGCTATATCCTTAAGCCCTTTTAATTTTTTTTTTTTTTAATTTTGAGAGAGGATCTTACTAAGTTGCCTACATTGGCCTTGTAATTGTGATCTTCCTGCCTTAGGCTCTTATTTTGTTTTGTTTTGTTTTGGTACTGGGGATTGAACCCAGGGCTACTTACCCAATGATCTACATCCCCAGCTCTTTTTTGCATTTTTCGAGACAGGATCTCACAGAGTTGCTTAGGGACTGGCTAAGTTTTTGAAGCATTCTCCTGACTCAGCCTAGAGAGCTGCCAAGATTATAGGCGTGCACCACTGTGCCTGGCTACCTTAGCCTCTTGAGTGTCTGGGGTTACAGTTGTGTGCCACTACACCCAGCTACCTATATATTTGAAAATAAACCCTACAACTTCCATATGAGGAAAGGAGGCTATTCTAGTTTACAGATAAGGAAACTGAAGCTTAAAGATACTATGTAACATACACAGTTACACGTTTAGTAAGGATGGAACTAGGATTTGAATCAGGGTCTCATGTTTATAACGTGTTTTATTTTATTTTTTTGAGGGGAGGGTGTCACTATGTTGCTTAGGCTGGTCTCAAACTTGTGGGCTCAACTCATCTTGCTGCCTCAGCTTCCCAAGTAGCTGGAATTACTGGTGTGTGTCACCATGCCTGGCTGTAACCACTATCCTAACACTGCTGCTATTACTGTTGTCTTACTTCTCCGTCCTACTGGATACCTTTTGTTCTGAGTCCTCATCTTTTATTACCTTCATTACTATTCCATTTGGAAATAACCATTCCCTCCTCTGGGTATACCTGTTGTTTGTATACAACTATCTTTTGTTGCATTTGTAATACTTTGTTGTATTTATTTGATTATCTGTCTTTTCTTTTTAAAATAATTATTTATTTTTAAGTTCTTTTTTTTAGGTGGACACAATATCTTTAATTTACATTTATGTGGTGCTGAGGATTGAACACAGTGCCTCGTGCATGCTAGGTGAGCGCTCTACCACTGAGCCACAACCCCAGCCCATACCTTTATTTTATTTATTTATTTTTAAGTGGCACTGAGATTTGAACCCAGGGCCTTGCATATGCGAGGTGAGCACTCTACCACTGAGCCACAAACCCAACCCCCCTGTCTTTTCTTTTTTTTTGAAAAATTTATTAGTTATTGATGGACCTTTATTCATTTATGTTTATATGTGGTGCTAAGAATCGAACCCAGTGCCTCACACATGCTAGGCAAGTGGTCTATCACTGAGCCACAACCTCAGCCCCCCCCCACCCCCGTCTTAATGAGTGGAAATCAGCTCTTATTTTTGTGTCCCCAGTATATAGTAAAAAATCTGGCACATAGTTTGGCCTAATAAGTATTGAATAAATGTATGTGCAGTGCTTAAAACGTGCTCAAGTTACTGGTTACCGGCCTGAGACAATTATAATGGAGTCTGTAGTATTTTTATGGAGTGCAAAGTAAAAGATGTGAAGTTAGGCAAATGGACCTTAATAGTAGTAGTAGTGGTAATATTAGTGGTATTAATAACTAATATTTGTTAAGCATTTACAGTGGGTTAGGCACTGCAGTGCAGTTTTGGAGGTATAATTGTGTTTAATCATCAGTACCACTGTAGTTTAATTTTAAATGTATTATCTTGCTTAATCATCAGTAACCCTGTGATGTAGCTACTTCTATCATTATTTTACAAATAAGAAAAATGAAGCTACAAGAAATAAAACATGTCAGCCAAGATAACACTGTGAGTAGTGGGTTCATATCACAGTAGTCTTTGCTCTTAATCATTATGCTCTCTTCCCCATATTGGTATTAATTGGTGGCTTAGGGTGGTTGAGACTCTTTATTTTTAACTTATTAAAATTGAATGTTTCTTTGGACTATTCAGTGCTCATTTTCTATTTAGGTTATTAAGTAGAAGTTAAGACTTTTAGCCTTAACCTTACCATTTATTATGATACATAAAATACATAGTAACATTTCTTCTTTTAACATTAAGATTTTTTTCATTACATGAAATTGCCTACATGCCCAGACAGATGAATGGATAAAGAAGGTATGGAGGGCTGGGGGTGTGGCTCAAGCGGTAGCACACTTGCCTGGCATGATCCTCAGCGCCTAATAAAAATAAAATAAAAAGATGTTATGTCCACTGAAAACTAAAAAATAAATATTAAAAAATTCTCTCTCTCTCTTTCTCAAAAAAAAAAAAAAAAAGATGGCATGGTATATATACACAATGGAGTATCACTCAGCCATAAAGAAGAATGAAATGTCATTTGTAGGAAAATGAATGGAATTGGATTGAAATTTAATTTTTCATGTTAAGTGAAATAAGCAGACACAGAAAAACAAATATTGCATGTTTTCTCTCTTGTGGAAATTTAGAACAATGAAAAGAAAAAAAGATGATCTGAAAGTAGAAAAGAGACTGTTAGGGAAGGGGAATGGGACTGGAAAAAGAGGGGGGAGAAAGAGGAGGAAAAAAGAGGATAGCAGGGAGTAGACAGGCTCAAAGCATGATCTATGCATGTATGGAAATATCACAGTGAAACAATGTTTTAGAAGTTATAGTAAAAAAAAATACAAAAATGAATGAACCTTAATATAAGCTTGTGAACTTTGATTAATAATAATGTTTCAATATTGCCTCATCAGTTATAGCAAATGTGCCACACCAAGACAAGATATTAATAATAGGGGAAACTGTAGGGGAGGAAAACGAGGCATATAAGAACTTTCTGTATTTTCCACTAAATTGTTCTGTAAACCTAAAACTGCTCTAAAAAAAAATCAAGCCTATTTAATTTAGTGGCTTAGTGGTAGAGTGTTCGCCTAGCACTTTTTAAAAAAAAAATATTTATATATTTTTAGTTGTAGGTGAACACAATGCCTTTATTTTTTTTAATTTATTTTTATGTGGTACTGAGGATCGAACCCAGGGTTTGAACCTCGCCTGTGCTAGGTGAGCGTTCTTCCACTGAGCTACAACCCAGCCCCATCGCCTAGCACTTTTGAGGCCCTGGGTTCGATCCTTAGCACCACATAAAACCAGAAATAAATAAAATAAAGGTATTGTCCAACTACAACTAAAAAAAACAAAAAAAACAAAAACAAACAAACAAACAAAAAACCACAGTTTAAAAAATGTCCTTAGCCTTGATTGCCAGGTACTTTATTTCTTGTGACTGATTTGGTGGGGGGAGTATTGGGGATTGAACCCAAGGGTGCTCTACCACTTAGCCATATACCCATCTCTTTTTATTTTTTAGTTTGAGATGGTGTCTTGCTAAATTGCTCAGGCTGTCCTCAAATTGTGGTCCTCCTGCTTAGCCTCCTGAGTAGCTGGGATTATAGCCGCTTGCCTGGTTCTTTGTGACTTTTCTAATAAATATTTGAGCAGTATTCTTTTCTTTTTTCTTTTTTAAACCTGTTGTAGCCCAAGTGTTTTTGTTGAACGTGAACTGGTTAGTAAGTAGATGTTGCTTTGAGAAATTTCTGAATAAAAGCATTATATGACCCTTTAAGAACCCTGATAGGGGCTGGGGCTATGGCTCAGTGACTGTAGCACACTTGCCTGGCATGTGTAAGGCACTTGGTTTGATTCTCAGCACCACATATAAATAAATAAAAATAAATAAAGGTCTATCAACAATTAAAAAATATTTTTTAAAAAGAACCCTGACAGATGAGTTAGTGGGCCTAATAATCTATTACTTTTAATTCAAAGTTTTTTTTTTTCTGACATTACTATTGTTGTTAATCCATGACCTTAGGCTAGCTATAGATTCTCTGCTTACTTTATTGGTTAATATTTTTGGTTTAGTTGTTTAGAAGATTCACTAAAGGTAGTTTGGTATGGTGAAAGGTTGTGCTTTGGAGTCTGAAACACATGGCTTTAAATCCCTGCATGTTTATGAGATCTTAGGCAAGTTACTTAATTTTTCTGAGTTTCAGTTAATTAAGATGAAAATCATTCAATTTACTTTATGGAATAGTTAAGATGATTGAATGTATGGAAAACAGATACACATGAAGTGTTTTATTAATGGTAGCCTATTTTTAAAAAATTTTTATTTTTTAGTTGTAGATGGACACAATACCTTTATTTATTTATATGTGGTGTTGAGGTTTGAACCCAGTGCCTCCCACATGGTAGGCAAGTGGTTTACCACTGAGCTGCAAACCCAGCCCCTGTAGCCTACTTTTTTTTTTTTTTCTTAAAGAAAACAATCATAGTAATTTTGAAAGACTTTATCTCATCTTTAAATAGAGATTTTAGAAGACAATAGATTCTGTATTCAAACTCTACTTTAGAAATGGAGTTTTTGGGGTAGAACAAAGTGGAGTTAGTTTTCTTGTGCTTTAACTTACAATTAGAAGAAGCATAATAATTCTCTCTTATCATATATAAAGCTAAACAATTTCAGAAATCCCAACATAACATTTGTGTGTGGGGTTTTTGTTGTTTGTAATTCAGAATGGTACTACTGGGGAGTGGGGGAAGGCCATGATAGAGGGGCTAAGAGTGCCCTATAGTCAGGTTCTTATAGTCTCTGGATAGCTCTTAGAAGAGAGGAGACCCTTTTTTGAAAGGCTCCATCCTTGAAGTTTTAAGCATGCTCCATGCTGACGGTGCAGGGCTCAGGGGCCAGCTTCTATGTCTTGCAGTCCCCACCTCCCCACCACTACTGTGGGTCATCTTTATCTTTCTTAGCTCCTTCTATAATTCTGACTCTGCCGCCACAACCTCCTTTGACTTCTGTTAAGAGATCATTATGGTTCAGTTGTATGAACAAAAATCAGTGAGGAGTCATCCAGAGGTATGTGGTATCTGTTAAGGCTGAAATTTAATTTCTTGTAATACTTTTTGTTGGTTGGTTTTATAATGATACAGCACTCCTCTCTTTGACAGAGACACTGTAGACATTCTTACGGGAGATTTTGAATCTGTCACTGGAAATTTATCTTGATGTCCTTGCCCATGGTAATAGAATTGGTATTGCTTTCCTTGCTTAGTTTGGGCCCCAGGCTCCTTGCTTCTGGGGCTACTGGCACTTCCACTTCAAGCTGTACTGGCCCAAGGCCTAAGGCTTCATACCACTTTCCCCAAAGTAGTTTACTCATCTTCATATTCTTTTGCCATTTCCTTCCTGTCTGGGAACAAATAGTACACCTTTCTTCTTCAGTCTTGTAGTAGTGCGGTCTTCTTGGTTGTCTGCAGATCCTCCAACTGACTGATTGTTGCCATCTCTCCTCTACCCAGCAGTGTACCAAGTTCCTTTTTTTTTTTTTTTTAATATTTCTAGTTGTAGATGGACACAATACCTTTATTTTGTTTATTTAGATTTTTTTTCTTTTAGAATTATAGAATATAGAATTCTTTTTATGTGGAGCTGGGGATCGAACTCAGTGCCTCACGCATGCTAGGCAAGCACTTTACCACTGAGCCACAACTCCAGCCCTCCCCTTTGTTTTTGGAGAAAAAGGATTCGTGGATCTGAAATTTAGAATACAGTTTTCCTTGTAGAATGAAACTTGAAAAGCTTTTATGTTAGTGAATACATCCTTTTCATTGCAGTATTTTACGATGATGTTTCTGATGATTTTTTGTGATTTTTCATATGTATGTATTATATATGAATTACCTCTTGGAACACTGGCCTGTCCTTCTTACTGTTTTGAATACAAATTAATAGTAAATCACCAGCACTCTAAAATTGGTGTAAGGCACTGATTCTGACTTAAAGTAAAGAGCTTCTTTTGAATGGACAATGGTAAGACATACTGGCCTATTCAAATATAAACCAGATAAGAAAGAATAAGAAAATTAGCAGGGACATATATTTTACGTATTTTAAAAGGTTACTTTCCCATTAAAATTTCTTAAGGTAATTTCATTTTTGAAAGGTTTGTGAGGAGAGAGGTAGTGTGCAACAAAGATTTAGTCATTTCTTAAAAACTTTTTAGTAGCTCCAGTTGGAATCTGCGGTGCTGGACATTAAACACAGGGCTTTGCACATGATAGGCAAGTGATTTACTACCTAGCTAATTGTGATGGTTATTCTTAAAGACTTCTGGAAATGAAGTTTGTGGATACTATTTTCAGGTTCCTAACTCAAAATAGAAGTTTATTGAATATGTAAAGAGTTTCATAATCCATTTGTCTATTAAAAGAGAATCTATGAAAAGCAATGTTTTTTTGACATGTTTGAGAGATAGGTCTGATGTTCTTTGTTGGTTCTTTGTATGATATGACCACATGACCTGAGAATCATATTTTGTGATAGAATTTTTTTTTTAGTAACTTATTGTCTCTGTCAGCTAGCAATTACCATTTCTAGAAGAGAAGGTGACATTTGGTTATTGATTCAAGTAATACAAGATTTTATTTTCCTGTTATAAGACTTAAACCATATTGGTATTATTGAAGTTTTAAACTATGGTACTTCTTAATAGAAATTGTTTTCAAGTGGAATTAAAGCTTGATCAAATCATAGCTAGATTAATAAATGATTTTTTTAACTGAATTTTGGCCAGGGTGACAGATGTAGTTTTTTTAGGTGATCCTAACTGGTACTGTTTAATTTCCCACTGTTGCCATCCAGTGGTCATTTCTGAAATGTCAAATGGGATAAAAATGGGGCGAAATAGTTTTCTCCTCTACCCCTTTTCCCCCTTGTGTTTCTTTAGTTGAAACTAAAACAAAAATAGAAACCCTCCTTCTATAAAAAAGGAGGGGAAGAAAAAGACTTTTGAGGAGGAAGATAAAGTTTTTGGCAGGTGGCATTTCAGGAGAGATAACCTGCAAGGGAAAATAGGTAGTTTGAGTGGAACATAATTTCTTTCCACTCTTTTTCCTTTACCTTTTATTCTTATACCTAATCAAAGGTAGGAGGAACAATTCTGCAAAGTTTAGAACTTGAAATACATTCTCTTGCTATTGGCAAAAACAGTATTGCTATAGGTGAATATATGTATTAACTACTGAATATAGCTAGTGGAGAGACCGGAGCTATTAGGCATTAAGCACATTGCTATGATCCTTTAGCTGTATATTAAAAAACTGAGGTTTTTATACTCATTTGTATTATGAAGATTAATTAGGTATACTGTTTGTTTTTAGCTTGTTTATTACATAGAGACTTTTTTGGTACTGTATCAGCAAGATTCTTTTTTTTTAAAGAGAGAGAGAATTTTTTTTTTTTAAAGAGAGAGTGAAAGAGAGAGAGAGTGTTTTTTAATATTTATTTTTTAATTTTCGGCGGACACAATATCTTTGTTTGTGGTGCTGAGGATCGAATCGAACCCGGGCTGCACGCATGCCATGTGAGCACGCTACCGCTTTAGCCACATCCCTAGTCCTTAATATTTAGTTTTTAGTTTTTTGGTGGACACAACATCTTTATTTTTATGTGGTGCTGAGGAATGAACCCAGCGCCCCGCAATGCCAGGCGAGCGCCCTACCGCTTGAGCCACATCCCCAGCCCCTCAGCAAGATTTTTAAAAATGTTCTTATTAATGCATTATAGTTATGCTTAATAGTGGGTTTTTAAAAAATATTTTTATTAGTTATGATGGACCTTTATTATTTACTTAATTGCTTATATGTGGTGCTGAGAATCGAACCCAGTGCCTCACACATGCTAGGCTCGAGCGCACAACCCCAGCCCCCGGGGTTTGTTTTGACATAGTCATACATGCATGGAATAAAATTTGTTCTATTTCAGTCCCCACTGCTTTTTCTTTCCCTCCCTTCCCCTATTCCCTTTCCTCTACTCTGTTGATCTTCCATTTATTTATTTTCATTTTTTAAAAATTGATACTTTATAGATATATACATAAAGGTGAAATTCAATGTGGTATATTCATATATGTATATAGTTTGGTCAGTTTCATTCTGCATTTTTTCCCTCTTCTGTCCCTCCTGCCTTCCCCTCAATCTCCTTCCTCTATTTCACTGATATTTCCTCTATTTTTATGGGTTCCACCCCTTCCCCCTTTTATTCTCTTACTTTGCTCTAATGTCTGCATATGAGAGAAGATACTGGATCCCTGAAACTGGCTTATTTCACTAGCATGATGTTTTCCAATTCCATTCATTTACTAGCAAACTTCATAATTTCATTCTTTATGGCTGAGTAAAACTCTATAATGTGTATACATCACATTTTTGTTAATTTTTTTTTCCTTTTCTTTTTTTTTTTTTTTTGTGCTGTTGGGAATTGATCCCAGGGCCTTATGCATGCTAGGCAAGCACTCTATCATTGAGCCACATCCCCAGCCCTTAATTGTTGCCAGGTACCTCAGCTGGTTCCATAACGTGGCTATTGTGAATTGTGCTGCTATAAACATTGATGTGCCTGTATCATTATAGTATGCTTATTTCAGTTCTGGAAAATGCTGTGTGATAGCTCGGTCATACGGAGGGTCATACGGTGGCTTTTTTTTTTTTTAAGGAATCTCCATACTGCTTTCTAAAATGGTTGTACTAATTTGTACCCCCCCCCCCAACAATGTATGAGTATACCTTTTACCCTATATACTTGCTAGTATTTATTATTATTTGTATTCTTGATGATTGACATTCTAATTGGAGTGAGGTAAAGTATCAATGTAGTTTTTTTCTTAAATATTTATTTTTTAATTTGGACACAATACCTTTATTTATTTTATTTATTTTTTTTTATGTGGTACTGAGGATCAAACCCAGGGCCTTGAACATGCTTGGCAAGAATTCTGCCACTGAGCCACAACCCCAGCCCCTAAATGTAGTTTTTTTTTTTTTTTTAATATTTTTTAGTTGTTGATGTACCTTTATTTTTTATTTATTTATATGTGGTGCTGAGGATCGAACCCAGTGCCTCACACATGGTAGGCAAGTGCTCTGCCACTGAGCCACAACCCCTCTCATTGCCAGAGATATTAAACATTTTCTCGTGTACATTTGTATTTCTTCTTTTTAAAAGTATCTGTTTAGTTTTTTTTGCCCATTTATTAATTGGTTATTTGTTTTTGTGGTGTTAAGTTTTTTAAGTTCTTAGTATATTCTGGATATTAATCCTTTCAGAGGAGCAGCTGACAAAGATCTCCCATTCTGTAGACTCTCTCTTCACGCTATCAATCTTTTCCTCTCCTGTGCAGTAGCTTTTTAATTTGGTGTCATCCCACTTATTGATTTTTTTTTCTTTTATTTCTTGAGCTTTTGTGGTCTTGTTAAGAAATTGGTGCCTATGCCAATATGTTGAGAGTGTTGACCCTGTTTTCTTCTAGCAGTTGCAAATTCCTAGGCCTTTGATACACTTTAAAATTTTTTTTTTCTATTTTTATAGATGTCAACACCTCTATTTTATTTATTTATTTATTTATTTTATGTGGTGCTGAAGATTGAACCTAGTGCCTTCACACATGCTGGGCAAATGCTCTACCACTGAGCCACAACTTCAGCCCCTTTAATACACTTTGATTTGACTTTTGTGCAGGGTGAGAGATGGGGATCTAGTTTCATTCATCTGTATATGGATGCCCAGTTTTCTTAGCACCATTTGTTAAAAAGGCCATCTTTTCTCCCACATATTTTTGGCAGTTTTGTCAAGTATCAGATGACAGTAGCTATATGTATCTTCTATTTCGTTGGTCTCCGTGTCTATTTTGATGCCAATATCAAGCTGTTTTTGTTATTTTAACTCTGTAGTATATAATCTGAGATTCTTTATTGTGAAACCGCCAGCATCATTGTTCTTGCTCAGGATTTCTTTGGCTATTCTGGGTCTTTTATTCTTTCAAATGAATTTTAGGACTTTTTTTTTTTTGTAGTTCTGTGAAGAAGTAAATTGGTGTTTTGATGTGGATTGCATTGAATAACGTTTGGTGACTTGGTAATTTTGACAATATTAATTCTGCCTATCTAAGAACCTTGGAGGTCTTTCCATCTTCTAAGTTTTTCAGTTTCTTTCTTTAGTGTTCCATAGTTTTTATTGTAGAGATGTTTTACCAGCTTGGTTAGATTTATTCTCAAGTATTTTATTTTATTTTTTTGAGGTTGTTTTAAATGGTATAGTTTTCCTGATTTCTTTCCCAGTAGATTAATTATTGGAGTATAGGAAAGCTATTAATTAGAAATGTTGTTCTTGTATCCTTCTACTTTACTGAATTTGTTTATCAGCTCTAGAAGTCTTCTGGTGGAGATTTTAGGTCTTTTAGACACTTAAAAGATGTCTTTTAGACATCTTTTAGGGTAATGTCATTAGTTCATCAGCAAATAGATAATTGAATAACTTCTTTTCCTATTTTTTAATCCCTTTAATTTGTTTCTCTTGCTTGATTGCTCTGGCTATAGTTTCAAGAACTATATTGGATAGGAGTGGTATCATCAAGCTTTTATGATATATACCCAGAATTGTAGCTATAAATAGTTTCCATATTGATTGGCTAGACATTTTGAGGTAAACAAATTACAAGAGTATATTTCTGCAAGTTCAGTGAGTAAGGTACTCACGAACTTTCAAAAGCAATCCTTCAAATATTTCTAAACATAATAAACATAAACAATAATAAACATAACTGGATATTTTGTCCTTTTGTTGATTCTACATTGAGACCGGCTTACTTTTGAGACCCTAGAGAGATAGGAAAAGTAAACAGAATTGAATGCTGCTTGGAATATCAAATTGCCATATATGTATAGAGTTCTGCATAACTGTAATTCATTCTAGGATTCTTCCCACAAGTGTCTTTTTTTTTTAAGTTTATTTTTATTTAAAATTTTTTTGGAACTGGGAATTGAACCTAGGGGTGGTTTTGACTGAGCTACATTCCCAGCACCCCCCTTTTAAATATTTTTTAGGTGTAAACGGATCTTTAATTTATTTATGTGCAGTGCTGAGGATCAAACCCAGGGCCTCACACATGCCAGGCAAGCGGTCTACCACTGAACCACAATTCCAGGCACCATTCCCAGCCCTTTTTAATTTTTTTTTTTTTGAAACAGAGGGTCTTGCTAAGTTGCTTAGGGACTTGCTATGTTGCTGAGGCTGGCCTCAAACTTGCAATCCTTCTGTCTCAGCCTCCTGAGTTGCTGGGATTACAGGCGTTTGCCACTGTGCACAGCTTGTCTTTGTTTTTGAGGAAGAAATTGAATGTCACAAAGGTTGAGTGATACGTCTGAGGTTAAAAATCTGAGATCCTGTATTGTGAAACAATACGGAACTTGTATTTGAACCTAATTCTCCTGATTTCTAGTGCAGTATTCTCTCCATTATGTCTTGTTGCCTATTAAAATGTGAATTTAGGGGCTGAGGATGTGGCTCAGTGGTAGAGTGCTTGCCTAGCATGTTCGAGGACCTGGGTTTGATCCTTAGCACCATATAAAAATAAAATAAAGGTATTGTGTCCAACTGCAACTAAAAAATAAATATATATTTAAAAAAACATGAATTTACCTTTACTTTTAAGATATAGAACAATTAAATTTAGTGAGTTATTTTATGTATTGTGTTTTTCAAAGAGAAGTTATAAGCCTTCTAAAGACAAAGATTGTATCTGTGTTTTGTTTTTCTTTTGAACTTAATTTTTCCCAAACACTTAGGAATATGTTTAGAAACATGATTCTTAATGTTCTTGACACCCAGAAAGGCAGTAATGCTGTTCTTTTTCTTCTTAGCTGTAGGACTCAGATGGGCAAATGAACAGTATGTTACCCTTTACATGATCTATTTAAATCCATCCATATTTGTTCTTATTGCCATAGTTATATCTTAGGTATACTATGTCATTTTTTAATTGTGGTGTAACTCACATTCCTAAAATTTAGCATTTAAAATTATATTGCAATGTTTTTTAGTATATTCATAGATTGTACAGAGATGACCACTGTCTAATTTCAGAACATCATTATCATTTCAGAATGAGACTACAGACTCATTAACAGTCTTCTTTCCCCTACTCCCAAGACAATCATTAATCTACTTTTTGTCTGTATGGATTTGCCCTTGCTGGACATTTCATGTTAATAGAATCATACAATATGTGAACTTCTACGTCTAACTTCTTTGTCTAACTTCTTTCACTAAACATAGTATTTTCAAGGTTCATTCACTTTATGGCATGTCTTAGTATTTAAGTCTTTTTTTTTTTTTTAGAGAGAATTTTTTAATATGTATTTATTTATTTATTTTTAGTTATCGGCGGACACAACATCTTTGTTTGTATGTGGTGCTGAGGATCGAACCCGGGCCGCACGCATGCCAGGCGAGCGCTCTACCACTTGAGCCACATCCCCAGCCCAGTATTTTAAGTCTTTTTAAAATAATATTCCAGTGTATGGATATACCATATTTTGTTTACCCATTTATCTGCTGATGGACATTTGGGGTCCCCCCCCCACTTATTGGCTATTATAAATAATGTAGCTGTGAACATTTGTGTATAAGTTTTTGTATGAATATTGTGTTTTCCGTTCTCTTAGGTTTGTATCTAAGAGTGGAATAACTGGTGATATGTTAATTTTATGTTTAACTTTTGAACTGTCTTCTATAGCGACTGCACCATTTATGTTTCTACAACCAGTGCATGAAGAACCTTACATTTTTTTGAGACTAGATCATTCATCACTTTTCAAATTCATCTTCTCATTTTTTATTTCACTCCTTTCCTCTAACTGAAACACATTTACTCTCCTGCCCTCCTCCACCCTTATGCCTAATCATCTATAAAAATTATATGCATCCTTCAAACCCTACTAGAGCTGGAAGTGATTTCTTGCTCCTTAATGCATATAGTTGTACCATGTGTTTTTCTTTGAAGCCTTTTATAATAATTGAAGCCTTTATTTCTTTTATATTCTCATGGTGCTTTGTATATAATAAACCTTTAGCAAATATTGGGAAAATGAAAGAGAGGACTGAAATTCCTTAACTTGGATTTTTAAAATGTTTTATGAACATATATTATTTATAAAATAGAAATGTTAATATGTAACTATCTTTCATAAGAAACATTCTAGAATGTTCCCACTAGAATGATGGTTTTATTTATGTTCCCAACTGGTGCAAATATAATTTCTCAGCTTTGCAATAAGCTCTTAGTATAAGCAGGTGCCTTTCAAGGCGTTCGACAGCTGATTATCTAATATATCTATTGGCATGGACTAGGATATTATCTTTTGAATATAATTAAATGTTAAAGTGTGTTGCAGTATTTTACATGACTTAGTGCATCACTACTAATGAAATATATCTAAATTATTTTAACTTTATTGTGTTTATTAGGGTATCTATTTAATGTCCAATGCAAAAATAGATTATCAACTCCACCGTGCGACCAGCATGCTGGTTTCATACAAGAGGTTCATAGCATAGAAGTTAACTAGTGAGATCGAAATAAACACACAAGACTCAATTACCTTTTTCTTTGACCAGGTCCGAGACGGCCCTCCCTCTCGCTCGGTGGGGCAGCAAGGCTTACTCAGGACTAGCAGGAGAGAGAGAGAGAGAGAGAGAGAGAGAGAGAGAGAGAGAGAATGCCAGGGAGTGGCCTTTTATTGGGGAACAAGAAATTCAGGGGAAACTTCCATCCAATGAAGGTCAAGGGGGGCAGCATTCCAAGGTCAGGGTCAGTGATTGGTCTCAGGGTCAGTGGTCAGTCACACCCCCACATGGACAGGCTCTCGCACCTGGAGAGGGTGGGGATAGCTCCGACACAGTTTGGCCAGACGCCTCACACCCAATCAGGGAGGTGCCCAATCATGTGCGAGAATGGCTTCCCACAATCAACTAGCCAAATATCTCAAATAATGAATTCCAAATATCGTGGTCTTTTGTAAAATGTGTGGAATAGAATATCCCAGTGGTTAACAGCACTTAACCACATGGGATGGTTAACAGCACTTAACCACATGGGACTCTCTACCCATATGGTCTGGGTTTGAAATCTGATTTTGCCATTTATTAGCTGTGTCCTGGAAGAAGTACTTAGTCTTTCTGTTTCTTTTTTTAAAATGTGTTTATAAATATGTTAACCTACCTGGCTATGCTATTCACATATTATAGACATATAGGTATACAGACCTGTATTTAGGAGTGTAAACGTGAATATGCATATGTTCAAATTTACATGCATGCACACATGTCCTTTTAGCAAAATAAGGATCATAATATTTTGTGGATTTCAGTTAATTTTTTATTTTTTAATTTACTTTTAAATTTTTTAATTCTGATTTGTTACATATGACAGCAGAATGCATACAATTCATATTACACATATAGAACACAATCTTTCATATCTCTGGTTGTATTCAAAGTATATTCACACCCTTCTTGTCTTCATACATGTACTTTGGATAATGATGTCCATCTCATTCCATCATTTCTAACCCCATGCCCCTCCCTTCCCCTCCCACCCCTTTGCCCTATGCTCCCATGCTCCCCTTTCCTACCCCACTATGAAACAGTGTGATGCTGGTTGTTTTAATCAGTTATAACAATAGCTATTATTTATCAGGTGGTTAGTATGTGCCCAATACTGTTAAAACACTTCATGAACTAGATTTCTTTTTAAAGTTATATTTGCTGAGATATAATTTTTGTATTGTACAATTTGCCCTATTTTGTTTTATAGTTATATGGATTTTGACAACACAATATAAAAAATGACAACATAAATATGGATGTATAGTACTACAGTCAAGATACAGAATATGTTACTGTGTTCTCTTTTTCTTCTTTTTTTAAAACAAATAGAGAAATTAATTTTAATATATTTTCATTTAACCCAATGGATTACCAACATAATTTGCACAGAAAATAATTGTTTGTAAGACATTTCATGTTCATTTTGTTTGTCCTAGTAATTCTTTGGAACCTAATGTTTATTTAACACATAGCACACCTCAATTCAGAGTAGACACATTTCAAATACTCGGTAGCCTCACGTAACCAATGGCTGCCATATTGGATTTTTTCTCCATCTTTCACCTTTTGGTGAGACATATGCTGTAGGCTGCAGGATAAGTCCCCTTGTCATGTGGTTTCTTGTTGAGTTCCATCAGAAAGGGACACCAAAGAGATGAACTTAGAATATACAAGAGTAGTGTGAGGTACTTTATTCTTCCCTATAAGACTCTATTAGACTGTGAGTTGGTTTCTTCTTGCTTTTGGTAGGAATAACTTCAATTAGTTCACCTTCTCCTACAAGTTTTTCATAATGGCTCTCTCTTCTTTCACCTCCTACCTCTCCAAGTCTATGGAAGGAAAGGTGTTTCATAAAATTTGTTGGTTTCCCTCAACCTTGCCCTTACCTTTATAAACACCTTATTAAAAAATTTTTACCCTTGATTTTTTCACCCTTGAATCTTGAATAATGGTTTTTTATAATTATAAGAAAGTAAAATATACCTCATCTCATATCACAGGTAATATATGTACACATACCAGATTAATTATATATTAAAATATAATGTATAAAATGCTAAAACTTTTAAAGAAAATATTTGTGTAATTTTGTGAAGAGAAATGGAAAACAAAAAATACAAAATAAACAAAAACCTGAAAAATTAGATGATATTGTAGTTAAAATTTTTATGTGTAAAATTTATTGAAAATGGTTGAAAGATATATGAATTGTATTACCAGTAATTTTTGTTTATTTTTGGTATTTAGCTTGACTTAGTTTCTCCTTTGGTTGGCTTTTCCTTTATTGTAGTTTGCACATTTTCATTGTTTTTCATTTCCTCCTTGTGGAATATTTTGCCAAGAATGTTCTGTAGTGCAGACTTTCTTGCTATAAATTCTTTTAGCTTTTGTTTATCATGGAAGGTTTTTATTTCATCATCAAGTTTGAAGCTTAGTTTTGCTGGATATAAGGTTCTTGGTTGGCATCCATTATCTTTTAGAGCTTGGTATATTGTTCCAGGATCTCCTGGCTTTGAGAGTTTGGGTTGAAAAATCTGAGATCTAAATTGGTCTTCCCTTGTAGGTAATCTGATTTTTCTTGCTTGTGGCTTTTAAAATTCTATATTCTGTATGCTTGGCATTTTCATTATAATGTGTCTTGGTGTAGATCTGTTATAATTTTGTACATTTGGTGTCCTGTAAGCTTCTTGTATTTGATGTTCCTTTTCATTCTTCACGCTTGGGAAATTTTCAAATATTATTTCATTGAAGAGATTGTGCTTTCCTTTGGTTTGAATATCTGAATCTTCCTCTATCCCAGTAAATCTTAAATTTGGTCATTTGGTCATTTGGTGGTATCCCATAATGTTCATGGTTTCTTACCATCTTCACAATAAAGGTCAACTTTTTTTTCAAGATTGTTTATTTTGTCTTCATTGTTTGAGATCCTGACTTCCAAGTCATCTAGTCTGTTGGTGATGCGCTCTACTGAGGTTTTTAATTGGCTTATTGTTTCTTTCATTTCAAGGGTTTCTGTTCTGCCGCCCCCCCTGCCCCCAGTATCTCTGTTTCTTGAAGTGATCTCTTGCAATCTGTCTTTGCTCTTTTCTCTTTGTTGGGGTGATCATGGTCACCTGTATTTGTTCTCTTATGTCTTTGTTGGAGTGATCCATTTTTGCCTGTATCTGCTCACTTAGGTTGTTCTTTAATTCCCAGATCATTTTAGTTATGTATATTCTGAACTCCTCTGACATTTCACCTGCTGTACTCTCTATGGATTCTATTGTTGTAGTATCTTGGTTTGTTTGGGGCACTTTCCTCCCTTGTTTTTACATGATGTCTATGTGTCTTCCTCTCTTGCAGTGTGGGTCAGAGGTATTACAGCTTCTGCCCTATTGTCTTATAGTGTCCCTATAGATTACAATACCTCACTTTAAAAAAAAAATTGTTTTAGTTGTAGTTAGACACAGTAGTTTTGTTTTATTTATCTATTTTTTATGTGGTGTTGAGGATCAAACCCAGGGCCCCACACTTGCTAGGTGAGCACTCTACTGCTGAGCCACAACCCCAGTCCCCCAATACCTCACTTTTAAGGGAGAGATCAATCTTACAGCACTCAATGTACCCAACGTGCAGCCATATATCATTAAGCTTCCATTTTTACATTTAGTTTTGTCACTATAATCAGAAATGATGAGTTTGGTTAACTTCTACCATATAGTCAATAGGTTTGCATAATGGTTTACAGTTTCTAATGGTAGAAGGGGGTACTGGGGGGTTGGCTGAGGTGTTTATGAGGTAGGATATGAGAATATGAAGGTATTAAATTATATGACAAGTGTGAGGGTAATCATTAGAAGTTGGCTGTTAATAGGAGAAATGAGATAGGCAACCCTTGCAAGACAGGATAACATTTAGCACCCCTAGTAGAGAGAATCCTCTGGTGCAGCCAGGCCCACAGGGACCTTGGTGATGCCTTACCAGGTCCTTATTGTTGTCACTTGATAGAAGCAGCCATATCTCAGTTTTGTGGCAGTGGCATCCTCAAGCCTATATGTACTCTGATGTTGGGCTGTGGAGCCACACTTTTTTGAATAAGGAACCCCAGTATGGGGTGGTTCTCCTCCGGATCTCTTGGCCACGGTATGGTGGGGTGGGCGGGTCTCTCCTCTGGATCTCCGGCCGGATTTCAGTTAATTTTATTAATATTTTCCTGTGCCATTTAATATGTTTTCAAAATCTGTTTTGTTTTTTTTTTTGTGGTGATACTAAAGATTGAACCCAAATTTGCTATATCCCCATCCCTTTTATTTTTTTAATTTTTGTAAAGTTTTTAAAAATATTTTTTAGTTGTAGATGAACACAGTACTTTTATTTATTTATTTTTATGTGGTGCTGAGGATTGAACCCAGTGCCTTGCACGTACTAGGCAAGCACTCCATCGCTGAACTACAATCCCCAACCCCTTATTTTTTATTTTGAGACAGGGTCTTAGTAAATTACTGAAAGTGGACAATTTGCAATTGTCCTGCCTTAGCCTGCCAAGTAACTGGGATTATAGATGTGCACCACTATGATCTGCTTAAAAACATTGTTTTTAATGGGTACAAAATCATTCCTCATGTGAATGTACAAAATATATCTAGCAAATTCTTTATTGTAGTTATTTTTCTCATTTTTGGAATTTTAATTATTGTTACAGTGAACATCTGTGCTCATTAAGTTTTGTCTGGCTTTCAGATAATTTTAGTTGTTGTTGTAGATGGACACAGTAACTTTTTTTAAATTTATTTTTATGTGGTGCTGAGGATTGAACCCAGTGCCTCACACATGCCAGGCAAGCACTCTACCACTGAGCTATAACCCCAGCCCTCAGATTTTTTTTTTTTTTTATAGCAGAAGTACAGGCTGAGTGCAGTGGTGCACACCTGTAATCCCAGTGTCTTGGGTGGCGGGGGTGGGCTAAGGCAGGAATATCATGTGTTCAAAGCCAGCCTCCACAGCAGTGAGGTGCTAAGCAACTCAGTGAGACCCTGTCTCTAAATACAAAACAGGGCTGGGAATGTGGCTCAGTGGTTGAGTGCCCCCGAGTTTAATCCCTGTTATATGCATTCCCCCACCAATTAGTAAAAATTTAGTAGTCCTTCTTTTTTTTTTTAAGTTATAGATGGACACAATACCTTTATTTTATTTATTTATTTTTATGTGTTGCTGAAGATCCAACCCAGTGCCTCATATGTGCTAGGCAAGCACTCTACCACTGAGCTACAACAACCCCAGCACCTCAGATAATTTTTTAAAGAATGGATTCCTTAAAATGGAATTACTTAGTCAAATGGCATGAGTTTGTACTTTTTTTTTTTTTTTTTTTTTTTTNCTCAGTGCCTCACTGAGTTGCTTAGTGTCTCAATAAGTTGCTGAGGCTGGCTTTGAATTCACGATCTTCCTGTCTCAGCTTCCCCAGCTGCTGAGATTACAGTCATGCACCGCCGTGTCTGGCCTACTTATTCATTTTAATCAGTGCATAACTTAATTAAAAATAGCTCTTTTTTATTTAATAGACATCTTTAAAATTTTTTTTATTTGTAAACGGACACAATACCTTTATTTATTTATTTTTATGTGGTGCTGAGGATCGAACCTAGTGCCTCACACGTGCTAGGCAGTTGCTCTACCACTGAGCTACAATCATAGTTCCTACATAAAAGACATTTAAATAAAAAAAGAACATAAACTTGTACTAAAACATGTCAAGCTATGTCAATTATTTGTTCTGAAGTATCATAAAAGAAAAATTTGTGATAAAAACATACCTTCTCAAAATAGTACATATTATTTTATATTGTATAATCTGCTCGTTATTTGCTATACAAAGTTTTCATGGCATTTTAACGAAAACCTTTTATCACTCCTAAATGCAAAAATTTTATAATCTCTGAATATGACCTTTTTGCAATATGTTCACTTTGTATAGCATTCCTTTTATTTGTTTAATGCATTTATGCATGCACATTATACACACATAAGAATTTCATCTAGATGAATAATTTATAACATTAAAAAAAAGTGCATAGAAGCTTATTAGGGTGCCATATTTTTACCTTATCCTATATTAATGCTGTTAAGATGTGGAATACTCAAGGTTTAAAAATGTATAGAAAATTTCATTCAGCTTATGAGTGAACACTTTAATAAACATTAAAGAAACATTCAGAAAGATCATAGCAGCCCTTAAAATAATAAGAAAAATTTGTATTTTGTCAGTTAAGGACTAGGGGAAAAGTAAAACATGAAGGAAATTAGCATTTTTATATTGTTCTTAGAAACAGACATTGCATTAGGAAAATATTTACTCAATATCTTGAAACTCTTTAAACTCTCCTGTTATGGAAAAGCATAGTGGCATAAAAGCATATAATATAATTTGTAGCAGATTAACTTTTGGTCTTTGTGTCTTTTAAACTGATAGAAACTTAAGATTAGATGGAATAAAATATTTAAGTATCCAGCAAAGACTGATAATTAAAAAGAAACAAAATGTAAAGATGGATTATGTTGGATTTCCCTCCTAGTCTGGATCTCTTGTGAATCTCCTAGTTACGCTTGTTTTGCTTAGATAAGAGAGAAATATGAAAGGTGTTTCTCTTCTCCAGGTCTCATAAGGACTAATTTTCTGTTCCTTGCCAAGCCCAAATTTGTTTATGGTTGGTAGTATATATTACTTTCTGGTTTAGGCTACAGAACTGTTGTGAGAACTATTCTGTGATCTCCCCAGTTAAGAATTTTAAACTCATATCTTTTTCTAATGTGTACCTCATGATTCTCATTCAGAGTTTTTGGGGTTCATTAAGCATTCTTTCTCCCTTTTTCTTTGGTTTATAGTATGACTGGTATAAATAGCGAGATATATCTTAGAGTGACTTGTTTTTATAACCTATATTATGAAAGAGAAAATAAACTTTGAAAATAATAGTTATCTTTCAGGAAGTATCAGAAAAGATTAAATTTTAAATTTTTGTATATTTTAACAATTTAAACTCTTGACATTGATGGATATGATGTTGTGTCCAAAGAAACTGTCAAATATATTTAAAAATAGTGTGCCTTTTTCTAAGACCTATGCAAGACAGTATTTAAATTTTCTTTTCTTTTTTTCGTGTGTTTGTGTGTGTGTGTGTGTGTGTGTGTGTGTGTGGTGTTGGAAATTAAATCCAGGGCTTCCACTCAAGCTAGGCAAATGCTGTATCACTGAGCTACATAACCCCAGCCTTTAAGACAGTTGTTTAGTGAACATTTTTGTGTGTGTGTGCAGCGAATATTTTAATTTGCTTTTTGAACATTGTGTAGAGCCTATAGCATTCTAGTGGAATTTATAGAATTATTTTTGTGTTTTTAGTTATGAGATCATGGTAAACATTACCAACCTTTCTTAAGGAAGATAGCTGGATTTTGTTGGTTTGTTTGTTTTTGTGATATTGGGGAATTGAATAACCAGGGCCTTGCACATGCTAGTCAAGTCCTCTACCTCCTAGATCCGTAGCCCATGAAAAAATTCTTGTCACCAGTTTAACTTAAAGCAGAGCTGAGAATACTCTTTTCTTTAACATTGAGGTTCTTAGAAAAAATTGAGACCATGTCAAGAAGAATTTTAATCACATGCATATTTTGATCTATCTTTACTCCAGATACTATTAAATATATATATATATATTTATTTATTAGTTGTCAATGGATCTTTATTTTTAATTTATTTATTTATATGTGGTACCCAGTGCCTCACACATGCTAGGCAGGTGCTCCACCGCAGAGCTACAATCCCATCCCTACTGTTGAATATTTTTATATGTAAGCATTTATGAAGTGCTAAATAATTTGTTGTTTTTTTTTTTTCTTTTTTTAAAGAACATTAAGGGCTGGGGTTGTGGCTCAGTGGTAGAGTGCTTGCCTAGCACATGCGAGGCCCTGGGTTCGATCCTCAGCACCACATAAAAATAAAATAAAAGGTGTTGTGTACAACTACAACTAAAAATAAAATATTTAAGAAAAAGAACATTAAAACCTTCAATTTTAAGGGCTGGGGATATAGTTCAGTTGGTAGAGTGTTTCCCTTGCATGCACAGGTCCCTGGGTTCAATCCCCAGCACCACAAAAAATAAATATAAAAAATAAAAAATAAACAACAGGCTAGGGATGTAGCTCAGTGGTTAAGTACCCCTAGACTAAATCCCTGGTTACCCCCCCCCCCAAAAAAAACAGAGGTAAAAACTTAAATTTTAAATACACACCTATTATAATATAGCTAAAGCAGTATGAACTGTACTAAGTAGATAACAAGTAGATAGACCTTCATTGTCTATCAAGGGTGTATATATACTTCCTTGCTTTTCCCCTGTGGTAATATAACTACATGTAGATGTTTAAGCATACATAATTTAAAAAAAAAAAAAAGAGGTCAAGTGTGGGACTATACATCTGTAATAATCCCAACTACTCAGGAGGCTGGATAGGAGGCTAGCTTCTGCAACTTAGGGAGATCCTATCTCAAAAAAAAAAAAAAATGAGGATGTTAGTGGTAAAGTGCCTTTGGGTTTAATTCTCTGTAGGAAAATAAAAGGCAGGATCATACTATACAAAATATCTCCTTCATTAATACCAAAAATACCATAGACATATACCCTATACCGGAGATTTATGGTATGACTGTGAACTTCTAAATCTTATTTACTTGAAACAATGAGCATCCTGTTAAGTTTTATTTGGAGTTAGGTAGAAGATAAATTAATAAGTGCATTGTGAAGATGGAAGCACTAAAATTTGGGTGGTTATGCCTTAGTCTTGACATTAGTGGCAGAATTGAAATTATCAACCTTGTCTTTGATAATTAGCCATATCTATAGGGACTATGTCCTTTCTTTGCCCTAGAAAATGATGTTTTGAAATGTAATTACAATTTGTACTTTTATGCCTTTTCTTCCCCTGTACTACCTGATTGACGGTCACGAAGGAATTGGCAAGTTGTCAACTGCTGATGGTAAAGCTTTTGCAGATCCTGAGGTACTCCGGAGATTGACATCCTCGGTTAGTTGTGCTTTGGATGAAGCTGCTGCTGCACTGACACGGATGAGAGCAGAAAACAGCCACAATGCAGGACAAGTGGACACGTATGTGTTTAATGCTGTTTATTAGACATCCTTGGATTTTACCAATTTTGGTTAAATATATCTTTTGGAAGAGTTTATAAACCTTAGCAAATGGATATTAGAATGGATATTACATTTTAAGTGAGTATATAAATGTATGTATATTATGTAGATATAAAATTGATCTTTTTATTCTTGCATCCAACTCCTATTCATTGAGCATTCATGTGGAATATATACTAGAGTATATAAGAAATCCAAATTCAACTTAATGAGGCCCTGTCTCAAAAAAAAAAAAAAGTCTGGGGTTGTGGCTCAATGGAATGGTTAAATGCCCCTGGGTTCAATCCCTGGTACAAAGAAAAAAGAAATGCAAACCAAAAACCAGGTTTCTACTTCTAAGTTACTTATTCTAGAGGTTATAGTAGTGAACTCTAAACTGGCTGCTAGAGAAGTAATAAATGAAATGGGTTACTAATGTAGTAGTCTAGTTGCTTACTACTCAGATATTACATGAGCATCACATCAGAGCTTGTTAAAAATACAGTATCTTGTTGCTGGGGATGTAGCTCAGTGGCAGAGCACTTGCCTAGCATGTGTGAGGCACTGGGTTTGATCCTCAGCACCGCATTAAAAAAAAATACTAAACAAATAAAGGCATGTTGTCCATCTACAACTATAAAAAACATACAATATCTTGGGGCTGGAGTTATATAGGTCAGTGATAGAGCAGTTGCCTAGCATGTGTGAGGCACTGTGTTTAATCCTCAGCAACGCATATAAATAAATAAAATAAAGGCACATTGACAACTTAAAAAAAAAAAAAATATATATATATATATATATATGTATGTATATAGAAACACAGACTCTTGGACCCTACCCCAGATTACTAAATCAGAATCTGCATTTTTTTTTCCTTTTTGTGGTACTAGAGATTGAATTTACCAGGGGTACTCTACCTGGGCACTATGGAGCTGAACCCCTCCTTTCTTCTTATTTTTTATCTTGAGACAGGGTTCTACTAAGTTGCTAAGGATGGCCTCGAACTCGTGATCCTCTTACCTCAGCTTCCCGAGTGGGGGGATTACAGGAATTTACCACCATACCACCAGAATCTACAGTTTTTTTCCCCCAGTCATTCTCTAGTAGTTCTCCCTTCTTCCCTTCTCCTGTAGAATCTACATTTTAATAAGAAATGTGGGTGATTTTATGCACAATAAGATTTAGGATTCACTGATGTGGTTAGTCATTTTATAGTAAAATTATTTTCTTAGATTTTCACCTTCACTGTTACCAAATAAGATTGTAAATGGAAATTATTTGAAGCATCTAATACTTCAAAAGATTTTATTTAAAATCAATTGTATTATATTAGAAAATTTTGAATGATAACATTATTGTTATTTTCAAATTTATTTTTTGGCTTCGTTGATGTGAATAATTAGAGTTGCAGACAGGATGCTCAGCAAATAAGATGTTCCTACAATATAATTTTTCTCTTTCTGTAGTAACATTTTTGTATGTGTGACTCTATACTTGATGTAATTTATCATAGGATCCTCAGTCTTCTTGTGTCAGGTAATTGTTGAATGGTTTTGTTTTCAGTCGCAGTCTAGCAGAAGCTTGTTCAGATGGAGATGTGAATGCTGTTCGCAAATTGCTAGATGAAGGCAGAAGTGTAAATGAACATACAGAAGAAGGAGAAAGCCTGCTGTGTTTGGCTTGTTCAGCAGGGTATTATGAATTAGCACAAGTAAGCAGAAATAATCTTTAGTAATTAAAATTGTAGAAAGGTTTTGATGTTTTATTTATTTTTATTACTTATAATTCAAGGCCAGGTTCTCTCCTTCCCTTTTCCCTTTTTGGCAATAGGCAAAATATAAATTTTCACAATTCATTTTATTGCCTGTACATGCAATGAGCATTGTTCATTTTTCTACCACTTTCTCAAAACTAGTTCTAATGAATAAGAAACTGATAGAAATAATAATTATATTTTAAACTTTTCTTTAGAAACAATATGCAGATAAAATAGGAAGAAGTGCTTTATTTCCATTGCATTCAGATTATCCCAATTCTTTTAGTGTTTTTCCTTTAGTGTTAGAGCAATATTGGGAAAGTCATATTTTTATCAGTTAATTTGTATCTAGTGAGTGTAGTTTTACTGCTGTCTTGTTAGATAACCTGAAACATGACACAACATTTTTTTGGGTGGGGCGGGTAGTGGTACTGGGGATTGAATCCAGGGGCCCTTAACCACTAAGCCATAATCCCAGCACCGCCCCTTCTTTTGTGGTGCCAGGGATTGAACTCAGGGCCTTGTGCATGTGAGGCAAGCGTTCTACCACCTGAGCTATATCCCCCCCCCCCAGCCTTTTTTTTTTTTTTTAATATTTATTTTTTACTTGTAGTTAGACACAATACCTTTATTTTATTTATAAATTTTTATGTGGTGTTGAGGATCGAACCCAGGGCCTCGCACGTGCTAGGTGAGCGCTCTACCACTGAGCCATAACCCAGCCACCCCCCCCCCACCCCTTTTTATTTATTTAGAGGCAGGTCTTGCTGAGTTACTTAGGGCCTCTTAGCTAAGTTGCTGAGCCTGGCTTTGAAAAACTTATGATCCTCTGGCCTCAGCCTCCTGAGCCTCTGGGATTAGAGTTGCACCTGGCTTTATAACACAACTTCTTTGACCGTAACAGTCACATTTTATAATAGGATGGCTAATGGGATCTTACTTTATTTAAAGATTAATATATTATGGTATTATAAGATATAGCATCTGACCTGGCATTATGAAAAGTAAAAATTTGTGTGTTTTCCTCAAAAGTGATTACTTTTGATTTTTCCTCATCCGTCTAAAATATCTTCCCCAATTCAGTGTTCTCTAGAAATACTATTAATAGTAAGAATTGATAATTTCTTTCTGTGTATGTTCTTTTGTTTTAAAGGTATTGCTAGCTATGCATGCTAATGTTGAAGATCGAGGGAATAAAGGAGACATAACTCCCTTGATGGCAGCTTCCAGTGGAGGTTATTTAGATATTGTGAAATTATTACTCCTTCATGATGCAGATGTCAACTCCCAGTCTGCAACAGGTATGCAGAGAATGATAATGTTCATTGGTATATAAATTGATAACAAGTAATTATAACCTGAGAGATACAAGTTTGATTCCTGGGGAAACCCAATATAAACTGTATAGAAAAAATATCTTAGCTTTTCTGTAGAATCTCTGAAGAAAATATAAATTAATTTGATATCTTCTAAAGTCTTTAAAACAAATATAATTTATTTGGTTAATATTAATGGTTTTTCTGCTGCAGTTTCTTTTTTTTTGCCACAATGATATGTAATGCCATAAGGAGGCAAAATTATGAAGTGTATCTCCTGTAATTCCTTATCTCATTTAAATACAACTTTCTTGATTTTAGGTTATAGATTAACATGAGAATGTTTACCTGGTAGGGTTTTTCATGTGAGTTGTGCTGAATACATTTTCTGGTAAGATATTCTTGTGTATCATAAAAGCTACCCTAGTAAGGACTACTCTTAGTTATTGACGTGTCACAGACTCATAGCTATGACCAGCCTTTGTCATATGTCTTGAGCTGTAGATGTAGATTTGGTAATGAGTTTCCTTGAGTCATAGTCTTTTAAAAAAGTGTTTCCTGAGGCTTGGGTTGTGGCTCAGTGGTAGAGCGCTTGCCTAGCATGTGCAAGGGCACTGGGTTAGATCCTCAGCACCACATAAAAATAAATAAATAAAATAAAGGTATTGTGTCTAACTATAACTAAAAAATAAAAAGTGGGTTTTTTTGGGAGAAGTTATGCAGATGGGGATATATACCTTGCTAAGTCATGTAGTAAATGTAGGTTAAAGATAATTATTAGGAGGAAAATATACCTAAAACAATGAATTGTCTTATGAATAAATCTGTAAAGATAAAGAAGTTAAAAAACATTAAGAAATAAATATGCATGGAAAGAAGGTGTCGAGTTTCTCTAAGTTATATAATGAAAGAAAAATAGTAATTGTGAGTAATACATTAGAATATTTTATGAGACTGATGGGTTACTTGTGCTGAGGAAACTTGCAGTAGAATATTTTTGATAAAGAAGTGTTGAAAGCAACTTTTCAAGATGACATTTAAAGTATTTGAAAAGTTGAAATATTTGAATGTATTTTTATTCTTCTGCAATTCTTTTAACACAAAGAAAGTTTTAAAAATTCAGTTTTAGGAGATATACATTTGTTATTGAAGAGTAATACAGACTTATTTAAAGCTTGCCTAATATTTTTTAGTATTTTATTTAATTTGATGAAAATGTATTTGTTCATTCTTATTTGCTATTCTGTACTTGGCTGGTTGAAGATAATATATCTATTATAATCTATTTTCACTTAGTTTACCAAATAATCAAAGAGACAATACCAAGAAATAAATGTACAACAACATAATTTTACAGTAACAGTTTTTCAATAGAATATTAAGTGCTTCAGTGCTATGACAATAATGTAAATGACTAAAAAAACCCATTATTGCTATTGATACTGCTGCTCCTACTACTACCACCATCATTACTACTACCTGATGTTTCCCTATATTTTTTCCATTTTTATATGTAATGAGAATGTTAGTCTTAGGAAAGTGGACTGTTTTGCCTGCCATTTAGTTCAGCTGATTAGCTTGACAAATACTGTGGTTGAACCCTTGAAAATGACTCCTTGTATTAATTTAATTTGGAAAAATCTCACATTTACATAAAGAAAATACATTTTAGACAGTATTGGTAAACTACTAAATTTACTTAATTTTTTTTATCTGATTATAAAAGTAACATATGCTCATTATAGAAACATTGAAGCTAGATATGGTGGCACAGGCCTGTAACCCCAGCTACTTAGGAAGCTAAGGCAGGAGGATTACGAGTTCAAGGCCAGCCTGGGCAATTTAGCAAAACCCTGCCCCCAAATAAAATAGAAAGAGCTGGGATATAGGTCAGTGGTAGAGCACTTGTCAAGTGTGTGTGAGATCCTGGGTTCAATTCCCAGTAACTGTCAAAAAAATTTGAGAAATGTGGGAAAGTAAAAAAGATCAAGGAGCATTCTCACAATCTTTGTGACACAGAAGTACCACTATTGCCATGTTCCATTCAATATTTTTAATGTAAAAAGATGCATAGTTGAAATCATAACCCTATGTGCAATTTGTTTGACTTCGCTTTTTTTTTTTTAAAGTTCTTTATAAATATTTGCAAGGTTTGTTTAATATTCTATTGTGTTGCTAGAACATCATTTTTGTTTTTTGCAGTGGGGGCATTCATTGATTGCTGAACCACAGCAAAAGATTTAAAATTAAGATGATAAAATAAAGATTTTGATTCCGGTTATCAGTGTCATGCTAGGTACATACTCCTTTGAGAAATATGCAACAAAATAGTATATTGAAACACAGATACAATAGTACACAGATTAAAAAAGAGATCTAAAGTAGATATAGGGCTGGGGGTATGGCTCAGTGGTAGAGCGCTCGCCTAGTGCGTGCGAGTCCCTGCGTTTGATCATCAGCACCACATATAAAATACATAAAATAAAGGTATTGTGTCCAACTACAACTAAAAAAATATATGTAAATATTTTTTTATAAAATAAAGTAAGTATAGATGAGGGGGGAATGGGGTTGTGGCTCAGTGGTAAAGAGCTTGCTTAGCACATGTCAAGCACTGGATTCGATCTTCAGCACTACATAAAAAACAAATAAATAAAGGTATCGTGTCCATTTATAACTAAAAATATTTTTTTTAAAAAACTCAAATATTGTAGGTACATATGTAATTCCTGATCTCTGGCCTTGCCTGTCTTCTTTCATGGTTTCTGAGGAACTGGGAGGGGATAGGGACTCTGAAGTTATTTGAAACAGTTGGAAAAGCACTGGATTGTTCCTGTATCTTTAGTTTTTTAAAAAGGAGGTGCTGCATTTGAGAGAAAAAGACTTTCTTGAGGTCAAGTTTACTTTTTTTTTTTTTTAAAGCTCAAAAGGGGTATACTGTATAGAAGGAAGGGGTGTCATGAAGCAGACAGTAAGCATACACTTTACAAAAATTTTTTTTTAAATTTTTGTACTGGGGATTAAACCCAGGAGTGCTTAACCATTGAGCCACATCCCCAGTCCTGTTTTTCTGTTTTATTTAGAGACAAAGTCTCTAAATAGTTGCTTAGGGCCTCTCTAAGTTGCTGAGGCTGGCTTTTTTACCACGATCTTCCTGCCTCAGCATCCTGAGCCGTTGAGATTATAGGTGTGTGGTACTGTGTCTGGCAAGCATACACTTGTTTGTGGTGCTAGGGACTGAAACCAGGGCCTTGTGCATGAGAGGTAAGCACTCTACCAACTGAGCTATATCCCCAGCCCAGGCATACACTTCTTGATAGACTCCTCTCTACACCTCCAGATGCTCAATGGAATACTCTCCTCGACCATGTACTCCTTCCCATTTCCATTGATGGCTTTTACTCGTACTTCATTGGAAAAATAGAAGATTTCAGAAGGAAATTACTTCATCTTCTCACCAGTAAATTTATAATCAGGCTCAGTTTTTAATTCATTCGTTCGTTTTGTCCAACAAACTGTGCCTACTGCCTGCATGTTAGAATCACTTAGGGAAATTGTTAAAAATATAGGTTCGTGTTCCTTCCAGACTCCAAAGCAGTCCTCTAGGGAGAGGTCAGGTTTTAAAACCATAGCTCTGCACTTCAGCTCTGTTGGGGTATATGTTAATCATTCTAGTCACTTGCTTTTACTTCCAGTTTCTTTGATATTAGATATCCTTTCTTTCCTTTAGGAATCCTACTCATCTTTTCAAGTCCAGTACAAATGTAGCTGTTTCTTCTTTGGAAAAGCATAAACCTAACAAACAAAAAAACTCGACAGCTTTATTGAGATAAAATTCACTTGTATAAGGGTACAATAATGATTGTTAGATTTCAAGAGTTGTTCCATCATCAATATAATCTAATATAATTCTAGAATATTTTTTATCATCACAAAAGAGTCCTATGCCCATTTCAATAATTTCAGACTTAGCCACCACTTGTCTATTTTCTAACTACAGATTTATCTTTTCTAGGCATTTTATATTGCCCAGACACTTATAATATATGGTCTTTTGTACTGACACCCCCCAGCCCTTGGTGATACTGGGGATTGAACCCAGGAGTGCTCTATTACAGAACTATATCCCCAGACTTTTGAGACAGGGGCATTTTTTTTTCCTTTATTTTACTTTGTATCAAGGATTGAACCCAGGGACACTTAATCACCAAGCCACATCCTCAGCCCTTTTTTATGTTTTATTTTGAGACACAGTCTTGCCAAGTTGCTGAGTCTGCCTTTGAACTTGTGATCCTCCTGCCTTAGCCTCCCAAGTCACTGGGATTACAGGCATGCACCACCACTCCCAGCCGTATTGGACCTTTAAGAGCATCTTTTAATTAGGAGAAAATTAAGATAATTCTGTAATTAGTGACAACAACAATAACAAAAGAACTTGAGATGGTAGTTGTAGTGTTTTATGTAAGGGAATTAAAGAACTATAACTGACTATAATTATATTTTGTTTCAGTTTCATATTTCTCTTTGTTCTTCATTAGGAAATACTGCACTAACTTATGCCTGTGCTGGAGGATTTGTTGACATTGTGAAAGTGCTACTTAATGAAGGTGCGAATATAGAAGATCATAATGAAAATGGACATACCCCTTTAATGGAAGCGGCCAGTGCAGGTCATGTGGAAGTTGCAAGAGTCCTTCTAGATCATGGTGCAGGCATCAACACTCATTCTAATGAATTCAAAGAAAGTGCTCTTACACTTGCATGCTACAAAGGTACTCTATATATATGTATGAATAGTTATAATTTTTTTGACAACTTTGAGTAGCAAGTATTGAGTATTTGAGTTAACTTTGTTTTATCTGTGCTATAAGATTATGTAGTTTATACGAGATTATATAGAAAGCCCATTTTTAGCCTGTATTTTCTGTAGTATAGTTTCCCAGTGTATGTTTCTTTTATTTTAATTTAAATTTATTTAATTAGCTATGAAGTCAACCAAATCACTTAGTACAGACTGAGATGGTTTCCATTACTTAATAACTTTTGTTTAATATTGTTTTTCCCCACCTTTATTTAAAAATAATACACACATAAAAATATTAATACATACTTGATACAGAAAACCTGAAAAATATGTTAAAGCACACAGGAATTTTTAAATGACATATAATGTCACCATCTAAAGGTAAAGAAGCTTGTAAACAATATTTTAGCAGTGTACTTCCAGTATGTTTTTAAGTATGTTTATAAAGAAGCACATATACATATATATTAAAATAATCATACACTAACACTATTTTATAGACTGCTTATTTTATTTAACAGTATATCATAAACATTTTCTCATCTCAACAAATGTTCTTGCAATATAACTATTGATGATCACATAGAATTATGTGAGTAGCTTAGTTGCATATATTACTAACTCAAATGATTTGAACAAAAGAGAAGTCTAAGAGTATGTTCTCTGCAGCTAATATGGTGGTTTATTTGTCATCATGATAGAATTTTATTTTTCTATCATCCGAGTATATGAATTCTGTCCTCAAAGTTACTTATAAGCCAAGATATTAGTTAGGGTCCCAACAATTCATTTTCTAGGAAGGCTGAAAAAGGTAAGGGCAAAACAGGGAGTGCCATGCCAATTTAGTAAGCTTCCTTTAAGGAATCTTTCAAGAAGTTTTTGCCTTATAACTCACACTTTCATCTCATTGGCTACACATTGCTACAAGAGAGGCTGGAAAATGTTGATTTTCAGTATTTAAGCATGTTGTCACCCAGATAAAATCAGAGTTATGTTATTAAGAAAGAATAAGACAATGGATATTGGATAGGTTACTAGCAGTTTCTGCCAAAGACATCAAATGGATACACCATAATTGCCTGTTGTTGGACACTTGAATTGTTCCCAGTTTTTCACTATTATTAAAAACACTGTGATAACATTCTTGTACAGACATTTTTGCCTAATCTCTGATTATTTCCTTAGGATAAATTCCTGGAAGTGGAATTGCTGGGTCAAAGGGTATGGACATTTTTAAGGCTTTTGATACATATTGCCAAATTGCCTTCTAGAAAGGTTGAACCAATTTACACTCCCACCAGCAGTGTTTGAGAGTGCCCTTTATCCCACCCTACACCCTCACCAACACTGGGTATTATTCTTTTTAATATTTGCCATTTTGATAGTTAAAAAGTGGTGTCTCATTTTAGTGTTTATTTCTTTAATAGGAAGGTTTAATATCTTTTTCATCATTTTTAATATTCATTTGTATTTGTTTTTTAAATTACCATTTCATATACTTCACCTATTTTTCTATTGGAGTGTTTGTCTTTTTCTTACTCACTACTAAGGCTTTTTATATATTAAATGTTTCAAGAAGATTGGAATTATTTTAAAGGGATTTTTCTTTGCCTGCTTATTGCCACAGTGAGTTTATGGTTATTTTAAAGCTGTTTTTTTTTTTTTTTTTAGAAAATGTGATCCAGAGATACTTTACCTGGCTTTCTATTTGATTGCATTGTTTTGATTTGATAAGTAATTTTATAGAGATTAAATTAAGAAATAATCATTATTGTATTACTTAACTAGAATTTGGACCAATTTAGTCTTTAAAATCTAGATAATAGGACCTTGATGAGAGCCTGCTTATTGTTTTTGAGTTTTGCTTTGTAGAATTGTCATTATTTATTGAATTCAAAATAAATTGTCATGAATTGTATGTAGACATCTGAAAGAAAAAGATGCTTTATTTTAATACTTACATATTCAATTGATAGTCAATTCTTAAAATTTTTTTTTAAAGGCCATTTGGATATGGTTCGCTTTCTACTTGAAGCTGGTGCAGATCAAGAGCACAAAACAGATGAGATGCACACTGCCTTAATGGAGGCTTGCATGGTAATTTTAATTGCACCCTTCTTAAAATTTAATAAGAAGACATGTATTTAAATGTCTGAAAATTATTAATTAGTGTTTGGTTTATATAATTTCTTATCTAATTCTCAATTAAACACAGTGAATGCTTGAATATCTGTGTTTTGGGAATAGGACTATAACATGTAATCCTAAAGTAATGTATTTGGCTTTAGAGATAGTGATAAAACTAATTTTGGAGATAGTAGACATATTTCTAATGTTTTTATAGCTTGATATTAAAACCTTATAAAGAAGACTGGTCTCAAAATATCCTCCTAATATTTTAAGAGTGTGTACTCTGGATAGTCTGTGTAACCTTAAAGACATTGCTTCTGTTGGATAAATTTTTTTTTAATTTTTTTTTTATAAAGATAGAGTGAGAGAGGGAGGGAGGGAGAGAGAGAGAATTTTTAATATTTATTTTTTTTTAGTTTTCGGTGGACACAACATCTTTGTTTGTATGTGGTGCTGAGGATCGAACCCGGGCCGCACGCATGCCAGGCGAGCGCGCTACCGCTTGAGCCACATCCCCAGCCCTGTTGGATAAATTTTTAATCCAAATATTTTGTCAAAGAGAATAATCATGTTTAATTCTGCCAATCCAGAAACCATTTTTCTTCTCTAAGTACATAGATATCATACACATGTATATCTATAAAAAGCATATCAAAGACATTCAAAGCATTCTAAGAAATTCGAAGGCAGCTTTACTAGTGAGAAAATGACTCTCAAAGTACAAAGTTTGAGATATGATTAAGTAAACTTTTCATTACCTTTGTTAATTCTTATTTTGTTGACTGCTGCTGTGACAAATCACTCAAAATATAATGTCTTAATACAATAGGCACTTAATAATCTTCCATATTTCTGGGTTAATTGAGTAGTTCTCTTGATCTCTTTCAATAGGGGAGAGTTTCTCATGTAGCTGCCATCAGATAGTGACTGAGTGGAATTTCTAAGATGATATAACTCATATGTCTGGCACCTTGATGAGGTTAGCGGAAACGCTGAGACTTCTCTCACCTTAGTTGCTCTCTCCATGTGACTTTTTTGGGCTTCTTTACTGAAAGCTGGATCCTGAGGATTGCATTTCAAGAGGCAAAAAACTGGCACAGCACCATTTCTACCATGGGGCAGCACAGTTCCAAGTAGGGGAGATGGGCATAAAGTTCATCTCTTGATGAGGTGGTGTGACAAAGAATTTGCAGGCATATTTACACAGCTCTTCAGAAATTTTGTTATTTTTTTTAATCTGAAAAGTTCTTAAGACACATCTGTATTGCTGTATTTCCAAATAGAGCCCTTGTATCCTGTTCTACCAAATATATATGAGATTTCAAGGTATTCAATAAAGTGCATTGTGGGGAAAAAATATGAACTAATAATCTGTATAACTGATTAACAATTGGAAAATTTAATATATTTGCTTTAATGATTCTCTTGATTGCAGAGTAAACCAGGAATTTACTTTTAGAAACGACTTTCTCAAACTCTTAGAAATTATGAATAAACTATAATGTGTTTAAGTTAGGTATGACTTATATACAGTAAACTGACTGCCAAATCTCAAATGTAATGGCTTGAAATTTTACAATTTTATATATTTATATACCCTTATAACAACCAGATTAAGATATAGCACTCCAGAAAACTCACTTATGCCCCTCTTTAATAGTAAACACTGTTGTATCTTCTGTCATCATAAAGTAGTTTTCCTGTTTTCGAACCTCATATAAATGATATAATACAATAAGTATTCTTTTGTGTCTGACTTCTTTCATTTTGTTCCATTTTACAGTAATTTTCTTTTTTCATTTCTGTTTAGTATTCCATTGTATAAATATACCATTTTTTTTCTTTTAGTCTACTATGATGGACATTTGTGTCATTTCCAGATAAAAAGCTGCTATGAATATTCTTGTATGTCTTTTGATTGATAATAGTAACTGTTTCTGTTGGGTATATGTCTAGAAGTAAAATCTTTAGATGGGATGATTTTGACTATTCTCTTTTCATTGGTCTATTCAGATTTTGTATTTTTTCTTGAGTCAGTTTTGCTAGTTTGTGTTTTTAGGAATTTGTCCATTTCATCTAGGTTATGCAATTTTTTGGCATAGTGTTCATAGTATTTTTTTATGATCCCTTTTATTTCTGTATTAATGTTCCTTCTTTTATTCCTGGTTTTAGTAATTTTGACTCTTCTCATTTTTTGACAGTCTAATTAAAGGTTTATCAACTTTGTTGATTTTTTTTCCAGAGAATCAACTTTGGGTTTTATAATTTTTCTTTATTTTTCTATAGTCTATTTTATTTAATTCCACTCTATTATTTCCTCTGCTTTCTTTGAGTTTATTTTGTTATTCCTTTTCCATCTCTTGAGATGGGACCTTAGATTATTGATTTGAGTCACTTCCTTTTCTAATCTGATGCTTAACTGTTGTAAATTTGCTTCTCAGCAGTGTTTAAGCTGTGTCCTACAAAGTTTGATATGTTTTTTTGTTTTCATTCAATTATCTTTTAAAAATTTCACTTGACTTCCTCTTTGACTCATGGATTATTTTGATTAGTTTCCAAATGTTTGAAGATTTTCCTAATAGCTTTCTGTTAATGATTTCTAGTTTGATTCCATTGTTATTACTTTGTACAAAGAAAGACAACACACTTGATTTCAGTTCTTCAAAGGTTAAGGTTTGTTTCCTGACCTGGAGGGTTATATACCCTTTGTGGGCACTTGAAAAGATGGATATTCTGTTGTTGGGCAGAGTATACTTTGTCAATTAGATCTGTTGATTGATGGTAATTACTACTTTATCCTTTCTGATTTCCCATCTGGTTGTTCTCATAATTGTTGAGATACTGAAATCTTCAGCTATACTTGTGGGTTTGTCTGTTTCTTCTTTAGTGTCTTGACATTTTTATCATATTTCACATTTTAGAATTTTGTCATTTGGTGCATACACATGCATTTTTAGAAGTGCTGTGTCTTTTGGGGGGGGGGCATGGACCTTTTTATTAGTATAGAAAGTCTCTCTCTGTTTCTGGTAATTTTCTTTGCTCTAGAGTCTCTTGTTTAATATTTATGTAACTATCACTGTTCTCCTTTGATAATGCTTACCTATAAATGTTTTATTCTTTTCTTTCAACCTGCCTGTGTCATAATTTTGAAGTGTGAATGCCTTATAGGTAGCATATATTTGGATCATGATTTGTAATCCACTTTGTCAAGCTCTGTTTTTTAATTGGTTATTTAAAATAGTCCATTTACAGTTATATAATTATTGATATGGTGTTTTATGTTCTATGTCAAAATTTACTTTTTCATCCCTTTTCTCCATTTATTTATTTATTTTAACATATCATTAATAGTTTTAGGATCTTTTTCTGTTAACTCCTATATTTGATTCCTGGGATTGCTTTTATTGGTTATTTGGTGTCTTGATTATAAGTTACTTTTTTCTGGTCTCTTACTTTATCTAGTAATTTTTTTATTGTAAGCCATACACTGTGGGTGATTGCTTTTAGAAGCTCTGGATTATACTTTTTTATAAAAAGATTATACTGTCCTCCCTTTAATACTAGTAAAATTTATCCTGGCAGCCAGTTATATTGTCAGTGGATCATTTTGATCCTGATGAGGCTTGATTTTACCTTACTTCTACAGTATAATGACTAGTTCTTGGGAATTACCTATCATCTCAACGGAAAGTCTGGGGTATTTACCACAGTGGCTCCATTTTGACTTGAGCCTGAACCCCCAATGTCTCTAGGCTTTCAGTAGCTATTTTCTGCTATGCATCCTGAAGTCTCATCTTTGGCCAGCTGAACTCAGGACTTGCCCAAGTATCTGAAGAACTTGTGTGTGTGTGTGTGTGTGTGTGTGTATGTGTGTGTGTTATGTGTATGTATATGATGCTATGTATTGAATCAGGGACATTGCATATGCTGGGCAAGTTACTCTAGTACTTAAGCCTATGAAGAGAATTAAGCCTATGTAAGAAAATTTTATATAAATTTTTGGGAGTTCTCTGTTTTCTTCTTCTCTATATCCTGCCTCCATTCTCCAAGTCCTGACTATATTAGTTACCTTTTATTCTGATATTTATTCCTTTTTCCCAGCCAGATTTTCACTGTTTAGGCTTTATTTCCTTTGGCCAGTTTGGAATATACACTGGGAAAAAGCTGGAATGAGAATGTAGGCTTTATTTCATGTCCTTCTTTCTTTCACAGCCCTTGCTTGATTGCTATCCAATTTCTCTGAACAGTTGTTATAAACACCTGTGCATATGCTTGCACGCACATACATATATGCACATAAGCATACTACTGTTTCTCTCTCCTTTTTTGTGGTACTGGGGATTGAACCCAGGTGTGCTTTACCACTGAGCTACTACCCTGATACTTTAAAAATTGTTTTTATTTTGAGATAGGGTCTCATTAAGTTGTTTCCTGCTGCCTTAGCTTCCCAAGTCTCTGGGGTTGTAGGTATGTGCCATAACACCCGACTTCCCCCAGCTTTTAAAATTGGGACAGTGAGTCCAATTCCAGCTACTTTTTCATGGCTAAGATCAAAGTCTTAGAATTTAAAAAAGAATAACTTTTTCTTAATCTTTTTTAGTTGTAGATGAACACAACACCTTTATTTTATTTATTTATTCGTATGCATACTAAGCATAGAATCCAGAGTTTCACATATGCTAGGCAAGCACTCTACTACTGTGCAACAATCTCAGTTCCAAAATAAACTTATTTTTTAAAATTTTTTTACATACATGACAATAGTGGAATGTATTATACTCATTATTACCCATTTCCAAAACAAACTTTTCATGCTATTAGGCCTCTTAAGATTGAATTGTTCTTTTTTTATATTAATTTTTAATTCTTTTCTTGGCAGAAATAATATTGTTCATTAATATCAGAGAGTAGCTAGTACAATTTCTCAATATATGAACTCAAGATATGTGAGCAGAATCTATAGTCTTCAAAAATTCTAGTAAATTCAAGTAAAACAACTTGTTGAAAAGCTTCAGGGTCTAGGTACCACAGCAGTTCTCCAATGTGTAGGCACTTATAAATCCTTATTTCATTTTGAATTCAAAATGTGTTTCAAATACCAGATAACTAAATGTACTTTATTTTACATACATTTAAAGTATTAGTAAAACTAAAATTTTAATGTAAAACCATCTGTTTTGGGCATTGCATTAAAAGTAGTTTTAGTTGGGCTGGTCATTTAATTAATACATAATGAAACACTTGATGGATACTGAAATTCATCATTTAATTAAGGTTTCTTTAAAAAAATTTTTTTTTGTAGTTGTAGATGAACAGAATGCCTTTATTTTATCTGTTTGTATGTGGTGCTGAGGATGGAACCCAGTGCCTCACATATGCTAGGCAAGTGCTCTGCCACTGAACTAAAGCCCCAGCCCTAATTAAGTGTTCTTTAACTAGTTCTATAATAAAAGATCTGCCCAGCCTTGTAAAATCTTATTTTTGTACTCAGCATGTGCTTTTTATTAGTAATATTTTGGTTATTTTTAAAATATAGAACAACATAGTATCTGACTTTATTGTCTCACAAGACGCATTAAGGCCTACATAAATTTTAAAGTCAAGAATTTAAAACTCAGGACTAAAGGGGGTAACTCATTGATAAAGTGCAAGCTTAGTATGCACAGGCCCTGGGTTCAATCCCCAGCACCAAAGGTAGGGGGAAAAGAGAAAGAAAAATTAAAAAGAAAGAAAGAAATAGAATTTGAAGCCAGGCGCGGTGGCGCATGCCTATAATCCCACCAGCTGGAGAGGCTAAGGCAGGAAGATCATGAGTTCAAAGCCAACCTCAGCAAAAGTGAGGCGGCGCTAAGCAGTACAGTGAGACCTAAATGAAATACAAAATAGGGCTGGGGATGTGGCTCAGTGGTCAAGTGCCCCTGGGTTCAATCCCTGGTACCCAAACCCTAAACAACAATAACAAAAAAAGAAATAGAATTTGAAATGTGTTAAAGAAGGATATTTATGATGATAAAGGGACAGAATGTATACCTTCCTTGAGAATGTTTTACTGTTAATTACTATCTATGCAGATAGATTTATGCTAAAATTATTTACAAATAATATTTTTAGTTTTTATGTCTTTGTGAAATTCTTTGCCTCATTGCAACAAGCTATTGTGATAAGGAAAATATGAGATAGAATGATTCCACAGTGGCTTATTATCATAGAGACATAATATTTTACAGAGTTTGTTGTGTTATTTTTTTGCCAAGCCTTTGTTTATAAAATAGATCTAATATAGTTGCCACAAGTGAACAGGACACCCTGTAAGTTTGAGGGTCAGCAATATTTGACCTGGCAGTTGTATAAAGAGTAGTTATATTGAGGTTCTATTAACTATGGATTTAATAGTTTTTTGAACTTAAAAGAATGTGGAAGTTAAAATTATTTAGAATTGTGATTGTATGACCCCAAGTCTGATTTCTTTTTTAAAATTTTTTTGACTCAATGTTTAAAATAAATTCTGACTCAAAATTAAGGAAAAATAATTTAATATTACTTTAAAATAATATTAGTGGACTTTTCATAATTCTCAGATGGTATGCTGCCTAAGCTAATTCTTCTAATCTTCCTTTCTGTCTTCAATCTGTTGCTTCTCTTCTCCAACTTAAAAAATCTCAAAACAAAAAAAATTCTCTCCTTGCTTTACCCTGAAAATCTGCAGGATGGACATGTAGAGGTGGCACGTTTGCTTTTGGACAGTGGTGCTCAAGTGAACATGCCTGCAGATTCATTCGAGTCTCCATTGACGCTAGCTGCCTGTGGAGGACATGTTGAATTGGCAGCTCTACTTATTGAAAGGGGAGCAAATCTTGAAGAAGTTAATGATGAAGGATACACTCCCTTGATGGAAGCTGCTCGGGAAGGACATGAAGAGATGGTGGCACTACTCTTAGCACAAGGTAAAGCAGTTATATTGCTTAAGAAAGAATTTTAAATTGGGCATGGTGGTACATTCCTATGGTCCCGGCTACTGGAGAGGTTGAAGTGAGAGGATTGCTTGAAAACCCCTGAGTTTGAGACCAGCCTGGGAAACAAAGGAAGACTGGATCTTTAAAAAAAACAAAACAGAAACAAAAATCTGGGCATGGTGCCACATGCCTGTAATCCCAGTGACTCTGAGAGGCTGAAATAGGGGAATTAGAATTTCAGGGCCAGCCACAGCAACTTAGTGAGACCCTAAGCAATTTATTGAGACTTTCTCAAAATGAAAAGGGGGTTGGGATGTATATAGCTCAGTGGTGAAACGCTCCTGGTTTAAATCCCTAGTACCCTCCCCTCCTTTCCTAAAAAAGAGTTTTCTTCATATGTTTTTTTTTTATTTTTTTTTTAAATATTTATTTATTTTAGTTCTCGGCAGACACAACATCTTTGTTTGTATGTGGTGCTGAGGATCGAACCCGGGCCGCACGCATGCCAGGCGAGCGTGCTACCGCTAGAGCCACATCCCCAGCCCCTCTTCATATGTTTTATGTCAGTGTCAGTGAAGGTTACTATGACTAGAATATTGTTTTTTTTTTTTTCCATTGATGATAACATAAATTCTCAGCATTCTGGAAAGAACCACCAAAGCAGAGAAGACAGAGTTCATAAAGTTGATTATTGCAACTAAGACTAATATTTTTATTATAATTCTCTTGCATTTAGTCCGATTTATTTTTATGTTTTCCTAGGAGCAAATATAAACGCTCAGACAGAAGAAACCCAAGAAACTGCTCTTACCTTGGCTTGCTGTGGAGGATTTTCTGAAGTTGCAGATTTCCTTATTAAGGCAGGGGCAGATATAGAACTTGGCTGCTCCACACCTCTGATGGAGGCTTCTCAGGAGGGACACCTGGAATTGGTTAAATATTTGCTGGCTGCTGGTATGTGATTTTAAAAATACCTTGTGCCAAAAAAAGACATATGTAAATAATGATTCACTTATATGTAGTCTATAAAACAGTAGAACTCACAGAAATAGAGAGTAAATAGTAATTACCAGAGTCTGGGGGGAGGGATTTGGAGGATTAAAAGGTGGATGGGAAAAGGGAGACAGACCTTAGTCAAAGGAAATAAATTAGGAGGAATAATTGTTAGTGACCTATTACATAAATAGTAACTATAGTTAACAATAATGCAGTATGTATTTCAAAATGTTCTCACCACAAAGACAGTTTTGTAGGATATGCCAGAAAAAATTAATCCAGATAGATGTAAGCTTTTATGTCTTTTGGAAATAATTCAGAATTTTTCATTTTAGCCATGTTTGATATATTGTTTAAAACTTGCTATATAGAGAAATGCATCTGTAAAGAAAAGTAAAATGTTTAGCAAAACTCCATTTACTTTTTAAACTTTTGTTGTTACCATTAGTTTAAATATAGCCCAGTTTCAAAATTTCCTTTCAATTATTTAAGTAATATTTAAAATCAGATTGTTAATGGTTTGGATGATTTACAGTTTGGACAAACCAACCACCGACCTTTTTCCTGACACAGATACTTGTATTATTATTCACTCTAATTTGTATATGTGTTATTTAGTCATTATTCCTCCATCATTTTCTGTGACTGTGTTCAATTCAAGAGTCTTTCTCTACCAATGGTTACCTTTCTGTATTCTTTCCATATTCCTCACTTAAGCTAAAGTCATACTGTTTCTAAAAGAAGGAATAAATGTATATTAAGAAATCATTGCAGTTGGGTTTGGTGACACATACCTGTAATCCCAGCGAGTTGAAAGACTAAGGCAGGAAGATTGTGAATTTGAAGACAGCTTGAGGAAGTTAGTGATATCTTATCTCAAAAGTTAAAAGTTTAGAAAAAGGTTAGGGGTGTAGTTCATACATAACATGCCTGTGTTCAATGCCTAGTACTGCAGCAACAGCAACAAAAAGAAATAATTGAACACCAGGCATTCTGCTCAGTCTTATGTTATCTCTATAAATTGTTCCCAGTCCCTGTGTAGAAAGACATATTAAACATATTCTTGTAGATCAGGAAACTGGTGCACAGTTATGTCACACAACTACTCTAAGGTAACCAGACTAATAGTGATAGAGCCAATATTTAAATTTAGAACTCTAGATAATTATTGTTTCCTACTCTATCACCATTGATTCTCATATTTAGCTTCTTTTGCTGATTGGAAGTATGTAGTTGCCAGAATTATCTCAGGAGTTAGAATCACTTTTTTATATGATCGCCAGCTAAAATTTTTTTCTCCTATTGTGATTCATTAAGAAGAATCACACATAGAGTGTGATTTATTTACATGAAGTTCTTATAGTGTAGCACTAAAGAAAAATCCAGTAGGTTTTTAATGCATTGCTTATATAATTAAAAAAAACCAAAAAACTTTAAACTTTTTCATTATAGTATTTTTTAATATTTATTTTTTAGTCATAGTTGCACATAATACCTTTATTTTATTCATTTAAAAATATTTTTTAGTTATAATTGGACACAATACCTTTATTTTGTTTATTTATTTTTTATGTGGTGCTGAGAATCAAACCTAGGACCTCACACATGCTGAGCCACAACCCCAGTCCTATTTATTCATTTTTATGTGGTACCGAGGATTGAACCTAGGGCCTTGCATGTCCTAGGTAAGGGTTCTACCACTGAGCCACAACCCCAGCCCCTTCATTATAGTATTTTTGGAATATAGTATAATGAACTCTTAAGAACCCATCACCCAGTTTTAAGTGGGCAAATGTTTAATTTTAATTCATGACCAATCTTATTTTATCTCTATACCTTCTATATAATTTATTGTACTGGGGATTGAAACCAAGGGTGTTCTATGTCAAATTAATTAACTTATTTATTTATTTATTTTTTTATGTTACTGGGAATTGAACTCAATACCTTGTACATTCTAGGCAAGTGCTGTACTACTGAGTTACATCCCCAGTCTCCCAAACCATTCCCCTCAACCTTTTTATTTTTTTGTGGCAGGGTCTTGCTATGTTACTGAGACTGTCCTTGAATTTGGGATTCTCCTGCCTTAGCCTCCGAGTTGCTGTAATTACAGGCGTGTGCCACAATGCCCAGCACCCCCATTTGTTTTTATGAAATCATTTTTTATTTAAAAATAAACACTTTACTTTTAAAAATTTGAATATATTTTAAAATTTATTTTTGTTAAATTATCAGTAAATACATCAGTATGCTTCTGTAAAAGATAATTTTAAACCATAGCCATAGTACCATTTTCTACCTAAAATTTTTAGTATTTCTTAGCAGATATCTTAGCACATTTCATATTTCTTTGATAGTTTTATAAATGTGTATGTTTGTGTTTAATGATGAATTTAATCAGGTATCAAATAAGATTCACACAGGCTGGGATGTAGCTTAGTGGTAGTGTATTTGCCTAGCATGAGTGAAGCCCTGGGTTTGATCCCCAGCACCACAAAAAAACGATTCATACAGACACTATAAAGTAGGCTCCCCTTCATTTTTCTTTTTTTTTTCTTGTAATGTTTTGTTTGAAGAAATAGTATATTTATCCTTTAGGTTTCCCAAAGTGTGGATTTCGCTGATTATATCTCCATGATTTTATGTATTTGTTTTTCTATTCCTTTCATGAATTAATAGTTAGATTTAGACACCTGTTTATATTCAGGTTTGAATTTTTTTTTTTTTTAAGGGAAGATTTCATAGGTGGCATTAATGTACTTTTTTAGGAGGGAATAAATGTCAGTTGTCTCTCTTTTTGCGATATTATTAGCCGTGATCACCATTGCTTAGATTTCTTAATACACTAGGGTTGCAACGTGGTGATATTCTAAATTCTATTATTCCTTTCTTGTTTATTAGCTGGACTATGTCTGTCTATAAAGAGAAACTTCCCCATAACAATTGTTTAGTTGCCCTTAAGTACAGTTCATATAAGAATGGCAGGATAAATTTTTAATTTGTTTTTTCCTTTTTAGTTTTCAAAATAATGAGATGGTACCCTAGCATTCATCAAAGGTAGCATTGAAGTGGTTTTGTTTTTTGTTTTTGATTTGAACATCATTTTGAACTTTTAGATTTAAACATATATATATTGGCTTTTACTTCACCACAATCATCATTCTTTTTTGATGCAAAAAAAAAGGGGGGGACAATTTGAATATCATTTGTCAATAAGGTTGGCCCCTAAGTCTTTTTTGTATAACCTCACTAGAGTCTCTTGATAGTTTCCTTGCTTTCTGATGTGGCCAGGTGTTCCAGGCTCATCTTGTTCAGTTCCTGCTCTGTACTTAGAGTCCATAATCAAAGCTTGAAATGCTGCTTCTGCTTGGTTTATCATTGTCCCTAGGCCTTTTCAATTGGTCAGGGATAGGAAATATGTATTTTTCTTACAGATAGAAAATACATTGTGAGCCAGGCATGGTTGGTGCATGCCTGTAATACCAAGGACTCAGGAGTGAGGCTGAGGCAGGATTACAAGTTTGAGACCAGCCTCAGCAATTTTAGTGAGACTCTAAGCAACTTATTGAGACCCTGTCTCAAGATAAAAAAATAAATAAAAGGACTAGGAATATGGCTCAGTGATACTCGAGTGCCTATGAGTTCCATCACCATACTGAATAAATAAATAAATATTTTCTATGGAAACTTCCAGTTCAGAATCTCAGGGTTTTTATTTAACCTTAACAATTATATCTGTATTTTCTCTTTATGGTTTTTTTTTGTTGTTGTTTGTTTGTTTTGTTTTTGTGGTACTTGGTATTAAACCCAGGGCCTCAAGCATGCTAGATAAGCGCTGTCACTGAGCCATATTCCATCTGGCAGCCAGCTGTGGAGGCTGAGGCAGAAGCCAGGCTCAGTAACATCGATGCACTGTGCAACTCAGTGAGACCCTGTCTCCAAATAAAATACAAAATAGGGCTAGGGATGTGGCTCAATGATTGAGTGCCTCTGAATTCAATCTCCAGCACCCAAAAAGTAAAAAGAAAAGAGCTGGGGATGTGGTTCAGTGGTTAAGTGCCTCTGAATTCAATCCCTGGTACCAAAAGAAAGGAAGGAAAAAAAAAAAGAAAGAAAGAAACTGAGCCATATCCCCATCCATTTTTAATTTTATATTTTATTTTGAGATAGGGTCTTGCTAGGTTGCTAAGGCTTGATGTGAACTTGAAATCGTCCTGCCTCAGCCTCCCTGGCTGGCAGGATTACAGGGGTGCATTTTCATGACTAGCACTGTTTTCTCTTAACTATGTCAAAAATTTGGGGGTTTTTACTACTTATTTACTATTACTTATTTTACTATGATATCCATAGGATCATTTTAGAATACAAATCAACACTGCCACTATGATTTCCAAAAATTGTTTCTTTATTTTTGCAACTCTTTTATTTCTTAGAGTATGTCATATTTCTTTTTTTAATTTGTGGTGCTGGGAATTGAACCCAGGGCCTCACGTATATAAGCACACTCTTATCACTCAGATATATCCCTAGCCTGTAAGATATATCTTATTAGGGATGAGTGTATAGGCAAATTTCTAAGTTCTAAAATTATTTGATTTAGTTCTTTCCTGTGTGGCTAAAGCATTTTTATGAAGCATTTTTAAAAGAAAACAAGGCTACTTACAATGCATTCTGATAATGTTTTCACATTTCGAATTCGACAGTTTTACCAGATTGTAAAAGTGAACTAATATAATTGTGTAGTTCACAAAATAAATACATTATTTTTGTTTGCTAGGTGCTAATGTGCATGCTACGACAGCAACAGGAGACACAGCCCTGACTTATGCTTGTGAAAATGGACATACAGACGTTGCAGATGTTTTACTTCAAGCAGGAGCTGATTTAGTAAGATATTTTTTATTTCAAATATTTTTTTATGAATCTTAATATTTATGTTTAATGTTTACAAAACACTAGTAAATATCAATAGTTTGTATACTTTATATAAAATAACTGTAAAAAATGGTTACTTGTGGTTCTTGCATGTATTAAATAATTTTAAAAACACATTTAAAAGTGTTTAATAGGGCATACTGTTTCTTAGGTAAAACTATAATTCCTTTTTATACGCTACTCCCAACTGATGTTTCTGTACTTTTTAAACTGACCTTTATTAGACAAATCTTAAATTCAGTGATATGTTCACAAAATAGAATAATATGTCAAATCACTTTGATTTCTTTTGTTTATTTGATTTGACATTTAAAAACAAAGGTTTTTATTGTTAACCATCCTCCTAACAGCATTATTAAAACATTCTGTTTCACTGTTCTTCTAGTATTTTTTGTTTACCGTTTAAAACTTTCATATTAGATGGAAGGTTCATACATGTAATAATCCTTAGAACCATGGAAAAATTATAAATAATACAATTAATAATTGTAATGCTTAAAAGGTTCATGTTTCTTACTGAATGTGTGGTTTGACTTATTTTGTGAGAGTTTTTTAAGAATTTTCTTCCAGAATTCTTATATATTTCTTAAAAAAAACTGAATGAAACTGTGTACATCTGCAATCCCAATAATTTAGGATGCTGAGGCAGGAGGATCTTGAGTTCAAAGTCAGCCTCAGCAACTTAGCAAGGCCCTAAGCAAACCAGTTGAGACCCTGTCTCCAAATAAAATACAAAAAACGGTCTGGGGATGTGGCTCAGTCGTTGAGTGCCCCTGGCTTTAATCCCTAGTACCCCCAAAAAAGCTCTCCCACCAAAAACTGCATGAGACATACATAGCTATATAATAGAGAATTAACTTTAGTAGTTTTAGTTATTAAAACAAATACTGCAAATGTTTTTTGAATCATTTCCTATAACAAACGTAGATACCTGAGAATATTGTTGGAAAATAATTGACTAAAATAAATGTATAATGTGATTATGCTGTTATAATTTTTACAAATACTATGTATTACAATGATAAGAGTGTCAGTCATTCTTGTTAATCAGGATCTGTGCTATCAGTAAAATTTCTGAGAGGTGTACTTTTTAGAATGAGAATTATAAAAGAGTAGATCTGAATCTTCTGCCTTCTTTCTATCTTTTATTAGAGTTGCTTTGGGTCATCTATAAAAATGAGGAATTAAAGTATTTCATCACTTGAAATAGATAACATAGAGCATAAAGTTTAGATACTATAGCCAAAGTTTACTGCTTTTATCCTTTTATCTTTTACTTTTCTCTAACAAAGTAATTATCTTAACCTGTTTATTCAGAGTTCCAAAAATATTAAATAGGAAAAAGAAGAACTGTTAAATGTGCTTTAATGCACAGCAAAACTTTACTTACTCTGACTGAATTAAAAATCTGCTATGAAATATTTTTAAATATTTTATTTTCACAGTCTTTTAATCTTTAGGAAATTAGTGTTTATGATTTGGCTTCTTAGGAAAATTGTATTAAATGAATAGATACAACTACTTGAATTTACCATATTTGTTTATATTCAAAATACAGGGTTAACAAAAGGGTCTCTGGGCTGGGATTGTAGCTCAGTGGTGGAGCCTTGCATGTGTGAGGCACTGGGTTTGATCCTTAGCACCATATAAAAATAAATAAATAAAATAAAGGTATTGTGTCCATCTACAACTAAAAAATATTTTAAAAAAATAAAATGGGGCTCAGATAAATACATATCTTAAATAATTTAAGAAAAATAGTGTTACTGTTTTAACAATTGTTTATTTTTGTATTTTACAATCTATTTTTTGCATTCATATTTACATGTAATTATACAGTAATAAAGTTATTTTCTATTTTTTCTATTGTGTTCTATCAGTCTTTTCCATATTGATATAGTCTCTGTATTTATGAGTATTGCATAATACTCCATCAAGTTGATGAACCATAATCATTCACTTAATTATTGAACTTTTGACTTGCTCTTTGTTTTTCACTATTTATGTATGCTGTTAGATTGAATAAATTCATGTGCATAGCTTTTTCCTTTTTCTTTTTAAAAATTATTTTATAATTGAGTTTGGCTTTTAAAAAATGGGGCTTGGACTATAGCTCAGTGGTAGAGCACTTGCCTTGCAAGTGTGAGGTACTGGGTTTGATCATCAGCACCACATAAAAATAAATAAATAAATAAAGATATTGTGCCAACTACAACTAAAAAAAAAAAAAAAATTGAAAAAAATATCCCGTATTCCATGCTTTTGCTATCTGTGGATTTATATCTCACTTTTAATATTAAGCTTTTCCTATTAATAAAAATGAGAAATTATTCTTTAGTATGAGAAAGTATCATTTTGATAATTAAACCTACAAGTTTTATAATTTCAAGCTTTACTGAATGCCAGAGGAAAGAAAAAGACCTAATCAAAAACAGGAAACATTTGTGGCTGAGGTTTATCTCAGTGGTAGAGTCACCTGTCTAGCATGCACAAGGCTTTGGGTTTGGTGCCCCAAATTGTACAAATGAACAAATAAATGAACAAATAAATAATTGTTTCCTATTCTTTTAGATATTCTTCATCAGAATGCATTAACATATTAATTATAATTATATTAATTTATATTTTTAATTTAAATATTAAAAATATTTTACTGCAATAATTTTTTTTTTTTCAGTTTTATTTCCTGAGATGAAACTGAGAAGTTTTCAGACTTTATTCTAAATGTGTAATGGGTATCATTTAGAACTTAGTTTTAACAAAAGTCTTGAGAGCTGGGCTCAAGTGGTAAACTGCTTGCCTGGCATGTGTGAGACACTGGGTTCAATTCTCAGTACCACATATAAATAAATATATAAAAAACAAAGGTCTATTAACAAATAAAAACTTTTTTAAAAAGTCTTGAAATTTTCTTATTTATTGCTTTTACAAAATTCACAGCCAGAACTGATGGCATACTTGAATATTTTCAGTATATCTTTAAAATATGTGCATGTTTTAGTTGTATTTATAAGGCAGTTATTTGAAACTTCATTTTTTCTGATTCTAAAAATATTTTAAAGTAAAAATATTTATAGATATTTTCTAATCAGAAGAAAATTGAATATCCATACACTTAGAGAATATGGGTTGTATTTTGGCTTGCTTGTCTTATTAATATAAGTGCATAATTTTGAATTATAACCCATTATTTAAAACTTTTGGACCAGTTTAGTATTCTTAAATAGGTCACTTTGAATGTTCTTTTTGAATATAAAAATATTAAATAAGAATTTGTCATTAAGTGTAGAGTTTTTTTGAACTTTTTTTGAAAAAGCTATGCACATGAATTCTACTCTTCACCATGTAGAATCATTTCAACTACTCTATAAGTATAGTGTTTACCCCATACATTCTTGAAGATCCTTGTTTTGTAAATCTCTTGTTACTACTGCTGTAGTGGGAATCATTCTTATATTGATTTAAAGGAAAGAAAAAGACCTAATCAAAAAATGCATCCTTTATGCATTTTCTTTGCATAGCATCTCTTTATTAGGTTTGGTTTATTTTTAGTATTTGTTGTGATTTGAGGCATAAAATGGTAGAGACCCATTATAAGAAAAATTTCATTGAAACATGTTAGCATTCTGTAGTACACAGATTCTTTAAAAAAAAAATTAAAGCCTTTGGAAATCACTTTATCTTGTTGCTCTGAAAGGTATTTTTCATAGTATTACTGTCTTTATAAAATTTTATCTGAGCTATTTGACCAGAAACAACCAATAAGCAACCTTTTTCAAACTGAAGTTGACCAACTCTCAGAGTCTCTGAGCCACTGTTCTAGCATCCTATATTATTCCAGGCTGTTTTCCTCAACTCTGGTCTTTAGAGAAGAAAACAGAACTTAAATATTTCTTACTGTTTTCATCTTTATAGGTTACTTCAGCTAAAGCACATATGGCTTGACTTCCTTTTCTATAGTCCTCTAACTCTCCTTCATGATTCTCGGAAGTTCTAGGTGGAAAACTTGTTTAACAATAACTGATTAACAGTATAATTTGGATTATAAGTAGCACTACTCTCTTGCTTTCTTTCTCTTGCTTGCTTTAATTTTGTTCTGCTTTGAAGTCAGTATTTTCTAGGTTTCTATGCCTAGGCATTCTATTGTTATAGTCCTGATTCTTATTAATGAAAGAGAACTGTATCAAGTCAAAGTTCCCAAAATCACTTAATATTTAGGTGACAACACTGTATTGGCTAACATGTTAGAATTCTTTTTGATTTGGTATTTGTATTTTCCAAACCATTTGTGAGGATAATATGGTCTTTTTCTTCATGGCATGTTAATTTCAGTATTAAAACTTTCATACATTTGTTAAATGGAAGAAATGTTTGTCATTTGTTAGAATTTACTTCACATGAATTTGCCAACAAAGCTCAATTGGAATGGGAGAAAGAATAATATGTAAATTGGTTAATTATTCCTTTCTTGTTCCTAGCTCTTTGACCTGTTTTCCATTTCTAGAAGAGGTATACTATGATATAATAATAAGTAGCTTCTGAACTCAAAAGAAAAAAATATTTCTCATAGAAAACAACTAACATAGATATTAGAAAAGGCAAATACATTCTAATTACGTTCATATAGAGATTCTGTGAGCCAATTTAGTGTTTTAGGCCTACAATGCTATGTAAAAGTACATCTACTGAAAAGAAAGAAATATCTATGGAAGGTCTTCTGTAACTGTACCTGAATAGAGGCCTTATGAATGACAAAGGCTACATTTAGTTGTTCAGAAAGTGTTAATGCCACTGTACATTAGAAGAGGCCCCTAAATTTTCATCGTTGTCATCAAACTAATAGTTTATAATCAAATACTTGCCTCACTGTTCTCATGTGTAAAATGAAATTTAATACTATCTTCTCTACTCTTTTACCGAGGTCATATAAATATTAGTAATTTAGCATCTAGAAGAGAGAAAGTGCCTTTTTCTAGTGCTGAGGGGTATAAAATTTCTATTCTTACTTTGGCTGTTTCATTGTCACTGGGCAAATCACTAGGCTGCTTTTATTCCCTGTCCTTTTTTTCCTTTTCTTTTTAAAATAAGGTTTTTTTTTTTTTTTTTTAAACTCAATGATATTTAGTAACCTAGCTAAAGAAATCTTAATTTTATGATTTCTAAAGAATATATTAACTCAACTCCCTGTGTAGAGATAGGGTAGATGGTCTGGAATGTTTTCTTAGCCCAAGGATACATTAAGTGTAATTGAAATCCTTGAAGAAAATGAATTTTTAATGTATGAATCATTAGTGATAAATGTTATATAAATTATTCTCTTAAAACTTTTTGTATATACTGGATGTATCATCAATTATTTCGAACACTTCATTTTGGGGGAATACTTAAAATGAACAGGTAGTAGATTTAGTTCATTCTAAAATAGTCTACAGATTATTTTAATAGGTGAAAGATATTGATCTCCAAACCACACAATTAATTTACTAAGTCTACTTCAATAAAGAATAATCTGGCATTGTAATATTGCCATTATCTTTTCCATCCTAAGTGTTTTTTCTCTCATTGTTTTATCCTACTTAAATATTGTTGAAGAAGTGGGAAGATTTTGTTTGACATTGAATTTTAGTTAGTTACAAATATAATCTCTCCACTTAATCTTTGTCATTATTCAGTTAAAACTTTTTTTTTTAACTCTTTCAACTATCATTTTGTTCAGTTATTTATTTAAAGAGTGCATATTCTCTTTAACTTCTTAGATAGCATAGGGGATATTTAACTAAAATTTTATTCAGTTTCTGTATTTGTAGGGAATTCTTGATAGGTTCCATTGTGATACTGTGTGCTTATTATTTGTTTGAATGGGACTTGCTATTCATTGAAAACAATATGGGCAGGGAAAGGAAAAGGAAGTAAGCCTTGAGAGTTAGTGTCTTCTAATCATGTAATGATCTTAGAATACTTTCTTACTAAATCTGTAGCATATATCCCCTAGGGTAAACATGTCTCTCAGGAAAAAGAAGTCAAAGAGATAAATACACATTTATTCCTTTGATTTTGAACAATATGTTTGATAAAATAGTTGATAAAACAATGTTACAACTTTATATTTATAACATTTTACGTTCTAAAATTAATAATAGAACTGGATGTCTACCTCAGTGGTACAGTATATATTTAGCATGTGTGGAGCCTTGAGTTCAATCCCCAGCACAAAAAAACTTTTAATTTAATTTAATAACATATCCCATAATGTAAAACAAATTGCCCCCCAAATCTCTGATCACTAAACCCTTTAAAAACAGGAATCAAAGTTGTTTATACTAATTATGAATGTTAGCTTTACTTGTAAAGAGAATATTTGTTCAAGACTAATAAAATTTTAAGATATAAGTTATTTCCACGTTTTTTTCCTTCATAAACACAGAAAATTATTTTCTGAGGTTACAAACTTAGATGATGTGTATTTTACTGTTGTTTTTATGTCCTTGGGAATAGCTAGAACAATATAAGAAATAATCTATTTCTCATCCATTTAGCAAAATTTATTTGTAAATTGAAGCCCCATCTTGTCCCCCTTTCAGTCATTACCCATCACCCCCCAATGGGTGGCTTCCTTTGCTTAATATTTGTGAGATTCATCCATATTATTGTGTGTAGTTATAGTTCATTCATTCAATATCACTTTTAAAATGGAAAATCTAGGGGCTGGGGTTGTGGCTCACTGGTAGAGTGCTTGCCGAGCATGTGTGAAGCACTGGGTTTGATTCTCAGCACTGCATATAAATAAATAAAGTAAAGGTCCATTGACAACTAAAAAATGGAAATCTAGAAGACTAAGATTAATAAATATATATAGGTTAATGTAAGCATCAAATAATACCACTGTAAATCTCAAACTGTTTCAAAAACAGTTTCGATCTACTTCTAGAAAGTGGCAATATAGCCAAGTTTCAAAGTAGAAAAATAGATTTTTGCCTTGAGAGTCAGTGTCTTCAAATTATGTAATTGTCTTAGAATACTTTCTTACTGAATCTGTAGCATATAGCCCCTGGGGTAAACATATGACTCAGGTAAGGAGATTGGAGTCATTTGGAGGTAAAGCCTTCGCTAGGCCACATTTCTTTTTTAAAATTTTTAAAATTTGTTCTAATTAGTTATACATGACAGTAGAATGCACTATGATACATCATACATAAATGGAGTATAATTTCTCATTCTTCTGGTTGTACATGATATACAATCCTACCAGTCATGTAATCATATTGTATGTACACTGGGTAATAATACTTGATTGATTCTACTATCCTTCTTACCCTCATATGCCCTCCTCTCCCTTCACTCCCCTCTACCTAATCTAAAGTTACTCTATTCCTCTCTAGGGCTCCCCACCATATCATGAGTTAATATCTGCATATCAAAGAAAACATTTGGCCCTTGGTTTTTTGGGATTGGCTTATTTCGCTTAGCATGATATTCTCCAGCTCCATCCATTTATACCAGCAAATGTCATAATTTCATTCTTCTTTAAGGTTGAATAATATTCCATTGTGTATATATGCCACATTTTCTTTATCCATTCATCTGTTGAAGATAGGCCACATTTCTTAATTTAAAGGCTTTACTGATTCCATTCAATGACTGAAAAGCATGCTGCCATTTCCTCAGTTGTGTATGTCACATCATTAGGTAGTTTCTGTTAGGAGTTGAGATTTAGAGAAAATACAGATATTTCATCTCAAATTCTTTGAAGGTTCTTGTTCAGTTGTATAAAGGCAAGCACTAAGTACATTTATATGGGGGGGGGCTGCTTATCTAATGAAATTACAGCATTTTTCTTACTATTTTCCCCCAATTTTTGATATTTACAAATCTTTTGATTTCTTTATTTTCCTTGGTTATTTTTAAATGACACTTTTGTGCCTTTAATTGCCTTTTGAAACAAAGGCATGAGTGCAAAGAATTCAACAGAATTACTGTTTTATTTAAGATGGTTTATAATGAAGTTTAATTAGAAGAAAATCACATTATCTTACCCTAAAAAAATCATACTCTGCTCATGAGATTATAGTCTCGTAGAGCATCTTTTCAGTTGAAGATCCTGAGGTAAACAAAGCCCAGCACCTGAAATACCAGTCACAAGGTCTTCATGGCCAAATGTGATTTTCATTTTTGGAATAAGTTCCGTGAGTTCTTCTTTTTCCTTTCACAGGACAAGCAGGAGGACATGAAGACATTTTTGGAGGGCATAGATCCGGCCAAGCATCAGGTGAGGGTGGCCTTTGATGCTTGTAAGCTACTATATAAAGAGTAGATGCTGTAGGTAACCAAAACTTTGGATATCTGAATTCCAGCCAAGAAGTTTCAGGACCCTGCTGGATGACAAAGAAAGTCCTTTTCAATTAGAAAAGAAGTCCCAATAAAAATAAAAATATTTGCACTACTAGTAGTTTGTATTCCTAGTATTCTTCCTATGTGGTGTTCCTTAAAAATTCTTAGGCAAAATTAGATTTTATTATTCATATAGTTAATTTTCATTTTCCTCATTGGTAGAATTAGGATATCCCAGAGTTATAGAGTCCTATACATTCTAGTTTGTTCATCAAAAATCTGAAACTCTGATTGATGGTGATATATTGGATTGTTATTTTAATTCTCAAAAGAAAAAAAAATAGTTTCCATCTTTACATTTGCTGTTGTTCATGCCCCGATTTCTGTAAAACTAAAATTTTTTTTCTTAAAATTATTTCATTCCGAAATTGATTTTTAAAGTGGTGAATACTTATTCATAAGAAGTATTTCTTGCCAGTCAGTCCTTAATCCCAGGAGCTAGGGAGGCTAAGGCAGGAAGATTGTAGGTTGGAAGCCAGCTTCAGCAACTTAGACAGGCCATAAGCAACCTAGTGACCCTGTCTTAAAATTTAAAAGGACTGGGGATGTGGCTCAGTGGTTAAGTGCCCCTGGGTTCAATCCCTGATACCAAACAAAAAAGCATTTCTTTTCTTTGCCTTATGATTTAAAAAGTCAAACAAATTTATTATTCATTGTAGCTCAGAGACATTTGTTTAAACTCAGGAGTAGTTCTTAACTTTTAAATTAGGGATAAATTGTGATTGGATCAGAAATAACAGGCCAGGCTAAAATAAATTTCTTAGTACCAAGCTATTCTTAATCAGAATGCATAATTAGAATATATCTTTATTATTGGCTTATTGAATGAAAGGATGTTATTCTATTTTGAACCTAGTAGGTAACTTTATTTCACAAAATATTTTTTGAAGTTTCAATTTTGATTCAGTTTAATATTACAGGCAGCTATCAATAATGTGAAATTGGGCTGGGATTATAGCTCAGTGGTAGTGTGCTTGCCTATCATATGTGAGGCACTGGGTTCAATTCTCAGCACTACATATAAACAAATAAAGGCCCATTGACAACTAAAACAAAAATTTTTTTTTTAAAAATGTAAAGTCAAGTCTTTTTAGGTGCAGTTCTTCTTCCTGTTATAAAGGAAATAGTACTATAAATAATTCTATCTCTGTCTCTTTCTTATTCTAAGTCCTATAACTTTATTTGTTGTTTTTTAAAAAATAGGTTTGTTGCTCTACTTTTAGAGTTCAGATTCAGTAGATCTAATATGGGCAGTCTTCATTTTAACTGATATCCCAGGCAATTCTAATATTTCACACTTTGAGATACTGCTGCAGTCTGTGCAGATGATTATACATCAATGTTGATTTCTGTTCTTTTTCCATCTTTACTTTATAATTGAGCATTCTTTCTCCATCCAAAATAAATATTTAGTTTTTCTCTTAATTACTTGTATTTTTAAGAAAATGAACTAAATACAAATCCTAGGGTGGTAACTCTTAATCTTTTTGCCATCTTTGTTTCCCTAAGGGATTTGAATCTGATCAGTAACAGTAGATCACAAAGATAGGGGTTAATATATAGTGGTGGATTGGAAGAACAAACCTCCTTATGAGAAAATATCAGAATCCTCTGGTACATACATGACATAAAATAGTCTCTTCCCCCTTTCCCCCTTTCCTATTATTCTGGTCATTCTCCTTAGAGAATGTTCTCCCTTCAACTTCAAAAGATACTGCCTGTATGATATAGTTACATACCTAATATATATCTTAGGTGCTTTGAGGCTATGGTTTTAGAACATAAATTAAAGTTTAATTTTGCAATCTAAATCAAGCAGGAAAAAGTTCCACCTTTTTTTTTTTTTTTAATACTGCTCATTCACCAGAACCAGAACATTGCAATATATTTTTCATGAATAAGCTTTTAGGGAGGTTATGAACTCTAATTATCCACTAATCAATATATTTCAGACAGGTGACTAGCTTACTTTAATAAACCTTAAGCATGACTTCTTGCTTTTTTAATGTTAACTTTTTATTAAGGAATGACATGCATACTTTTTAAAATTTTACCGCAAAAATAATATAAAATAAAATAAATTTTGCTACTCAAAACTGGGACATTATTTCCTTTTTTTTTTTTTTTTTAATCTAAAGTATCTAAAATACATGAAACTCCAAATACGGTTTGTTGGAGGTTTTTATTTTTTAAGGACAAATTCCCTCTAGGTTTTTATGTATTGAATGAGTCATTTTCAGTATCTGAAGGCTATTTAAATATAAGTACAAATGACTAACAGTCAAGAAAGTAAAGTCAGTATTAATGTATTTGGAAGCTTCTTGGTAATAGAAATTTCTCGGGTATATAGAAATGATAAACAGAATATGGGAGAAAAACAAATCTAAAAATATGTAGCTTTGCCCAGAAACAAGATTAAAGATCTCCATGTGCTAGAAATGAAGCAAAGATCCATATCCAAAGCTATAGTCCCTCGGAGAAATAAGGCTTAAAAATCGGGCAGTAGGGGCTGGGATTTCAACTTCATGCATCTCACATGTAGCAGATCAGTAGATCTAGTATACTTATGAAGCAAGGAACTGGAAACTTACTGTTTTACCTGTGAACCAACATGGAAAAAAGCCCCAAGCAACTACCCAAAGCTATTGTTTTAGAGGTAAGAATCAAGGACAACAATGTGACTAAAAATTTGGGAGGACATCATTCTTTGACTTAGGGAACAGAATTGAAATATCTCCATGGACCAAAAACCTTAAGATGCCAATGAAAGGTCTACTCCTGAAGTGGATTCTAAGAGCCAGATGGAGACAACTTTTAAACCATTTGATGAAAAGGGATGTTGTGGATGAAAAACAAAACAAAATACCTCCTATGCAAAATGAATTTTCTCAAGAAAATTACAAAACTTAAAAGCAGATCTGTGACAAGAAAAATAGTCAAAATGCAAGCAGGCAAACAAAAAGCAGCAATAAAACAGAATATACACTCAAGGAAATTGTAATGAAAGACTTTAGTCTTGAGAGTTTTAGACATGCTATCTTACAGCCACGAAAAAATGTGAGATGGTAAAACAAAAGCTGATAATGAGTTGATAACAAGAGTATATGCAATAAAACAAAGGTTTAGTTTGGTAGAGGGGGGAACATCAGTATATCTGACAAACAATATATTATACACTGTTGAACAATTTAGTGAGTGAATTAGTAAATCAGATGATAAAACAAGAAATAACACAATATTGCAATTTAGTCAGCTTTTTTCATTGCTGTGACCAAAAGACCTGACAAGAACAATTTTAGGAGGAAAAGTTTATTTTAGGACTCAACGTTTCAGAGGTCTTAGTCCATAGGTGGCCACTCTTGGCCTGAGGAAAGGCAGGACATCACAATGGAAGAGAGTGGCAGAGGAAAGCAGCTCAGGACATGGCAATCAGGAAGCAGAGAGAGCTTTTGCTCACCAGGGACAAACTATATATGCCAGAGGCACACCCCCAATGACCCACTGTCTCCAGCCACACCCTGCCTGCCCACAGTTAGCAACCAGTTAATCTCTATTAAAGGATGATTGTACTGATTAGGTACAAACTCAAAAGTCATTTCACCTCTAAGCCTTCTTGCATTGTCACACATGAGCTTTTCAGGGATACCTCAGATCTAAACCATAACAAGCACAAAGATAAAGAGATGGAAAATATGAAAAAGAATGAGAAAGAAAGGATAGATTTAGAAGCTGTACCATACATCTATTTGGAGTTCCTACAGAAAAGGATAGAAATGGAGAGAAGGCAGTGTTTGAAGAGATATTGATGGAGAATATTCCAGAATTGAAGGCAGACATAAATTCTTTATTGAAAACCATATTGATTGCTCAGGAGAACGAATAAGGCTTTAGAATTTTAGGACTAAAGAAAAATATCTTAAAAGCTACAGGGGGAAGGAGGGGGCACATTACCTACAAAGGAACAACCATCAAATTTTTGACATTCTCATCAACAATAATAAATCACAGAAGACAATGGGGAGTAATGTCCTCAAAATACCAAGATAAATAATGCAATATAGAATTCTATACTCAACTACTATTCCAGAGAAGGAAAAATGAGCATTCAGATCTACAAAGAATAAAAGAGCTTACCATCATCAGATCCTTGCCAAAGAACTACTAAAAGATATGTACATCAGTAATCAAACTGAGTCCTGGAGGAAGGCGTGGGATGCAAGAAGCTACGGTAAGCAAAGAAATTGGTTTTAAAACATTATAAGTATAAATTTTTTAGCTTAAATTTTTGAATTTTTATGTTTAAAACCAAACTAGTGCTAAAATTCTAGACAATAATGTGAAATTTAGAAGAATGTGTTAGGTTAACAGTTATACCAGTCCTTTTGTTGTTCAGAAGGATAAAGTGCTGAATAACCTTTAAGGTTTTTTTTTTAGAAAAATGCATCAGTAATCAGAACAAATACAAAAGCCATTGAACTCCATTGTTAAGAGGTAGAATTTTGAATTAAATTAAAATTAAAAATTAAAAATCCAGCAAATGATGTTTACAGGAGACAAACCTAAAGCAAAATGATAGGGAAGATTGATAAAATATTAGAAAAATTATGTGAGGCAAAATATTAATATGAGACAATGGAATTTTAAGCCAAAAAGATTCAACTGCAAAATTGCAAGGAAAATGGTAAGAATACCTCTATAGTGGTAGGATTTTTTTTTTTTCACACTTCTCTATGAAACCAATAAAAGGTCAAACAGATAAAACAGTTAAAAACATAAAAATTATGGGCTGGGGTTGTAGCTCGGGGGTAGAGTGCTTGCCTAGTATGTGTGAGGCCCTGGGTTCTATCTTCAGCACCACATAAAAAGAAATGAATAAAATAAGGATATTGTGTCTATCTACAACTAAAAATAAAAAAAATTCTTAAATGTATAAAACTTAAGTTTCTTATAGAGAGCTAGCATTCTGATTCCAATAAATATTTTTTCTTACACGTGGGACATTTTATATAAATGTTTATATAATATAAATATAATATAAAAATTGTCCATGTTTCAGTCCAAAAACGAAGTCTTAAGAATCCCTAATTCCTTATATAATGTGTATTCTCTGATCTCTCTTGCTTGAAAATTAAGAGTCAGGGGTTGGAGATGTAGCTTAGTGATAGACTGCTTGCCTAGCATGTATAAAGTCCTGAGTTCAACATCTACTGAGTTCAACATCTAGCATTTCAAATTAATTAATTAATTTTTAAAAATTAACAATAATATATATATATATATATATATATATATATATATACATATATATATATATATTTTTTAAATAATATACATTTAGAAGCTAGAAAAAAAATCTGGGTGTGGTGGCACACATCTGTAATCCCAGCAGCATTGGAGGTAGAGGCAGGAGGATCTGAGGTCAAGACCAGCTTCAGCAACTTTGTGAGGCTCTATCTCAAAAGAAAAAAGGGTTGAGATGTAGCTCAGTGACTAAGCACTATTGGGTTCAATCCCCAGTTTAAAGAAAAAAGAAAGAATCTCAAGAAAAATATTTCTACTTCATTCATCTATTTGAGAGGCAATCTCAGTAAAAATTATGATGTTCCAAAGGAATTACCATAAAAACACTACATATCAAAAATTAGAGGTGGAGAGAATATGGGACCTTTAAAATGAAAATTAGAGCTTTACACATACATATATAGTAAAATTTAAAAAATGAAAATAAATAAGGCTATTAAAAGAACAATAGCACAAAGAAGGAAAGAAATAACAAATATAAAAGCAAATGTTAATATAATAGAAAACAACCAAAAAGCGATTTAAAAAAAAAAAAGACAAAATAAGGATAGAGAGCAAAATTAAAAGCTGACATTTTTCAAAAAAACTATCAACAAGGCAAAAAGCAAACCAGACTTTTTTTTTTTTTTAATGGTAGAAAAGTACAGGTAAACAATGAAACTTAATGCTGGGAATGTAGCTCAGTGGTAGCACTTGCCTAACATGTGTTAGGTCCTGGGTTCAATCCCCAGTACTGAAAAACCAAACAATAGAAACTTAGAGTTATAACTATTTGATACAGTAGAGAATCAATAAATTTGAATACTCAGATAAAATAAATACAGATTTTTTTCCATAAATATATAAATTAGCAAAATTGACTTCAGAATAGGGAAATCTCAGTGAAACAATAGCCATTATACAAACTGAATCAGTAGTTTTAAATTATATACCCAATAAAGATAAGAGTACCAGATGGATTTACAAATAAATCTCACCAAATGGACAAGGATTAGATTATTTCTTATATTGTTCTAGCTATTCCCAGGAACAGAAAAAAACATTAAGATACACAATATCTAAATTTGTAACCTTGGAAAATAATTTTCTGTGTTTATGAAAGAAAAAATTAGAAATAACTCATATCCTAAAATTTCATTAGTCTTGAACAAATATTATCTTTACAAATAAAGCTAACATTTATAATTAGTATAAACAACTTTAAATTTCTGTTTTTAAAGGGTTTAATGATAAAATATTTTGGGAGCAATTTGTTTTCTGTTATGGGATATATGCTATTAAAAGTTTTTTGTGTTGGGGATTGAACTCAAGGCTCTACACCTGCTAAATATGCCCTCCGCCACTGAGGTATATCCCTAGTTCTATTAATTTTAGAACATAAAATGTTACAAATATAAAGTTGTGGCATTGCTTTATCAAACATTTACTCAAACATGTTCAAAATCAAAGGAATTTAAATGTGTATTTATAGAGAGGAAAATAAAATAAGTATCTTTTCAAACCTTTTATTTCAGGAATTTTATTAGCAAGTTGAATTTTAAAACTTACCTTATAGTGAGGATCCAGGAACTATACATTCTGATATTTTATACCTATGGTAATATTTTTAAATATACAGAATTAATAGTTATTTTTAAAAGCTTAAATTCTGAAGCAGGGCTTTTAAAATCTTCAGTCTTTGCCATTACTCATGAGACCTAGTTAGGCTGGTGGGTATTACTGTTAGGTTTAGAATGAGAAAAATGGAAAGCAAGGAGAAGTGACATTAATGTTGCCTGCCCATGTCCTATTAATAATGTTTTATCAAATGCATATAATCCATGTCTTACTTTTAAGCTTAGCTACTAATCCTTAATTTTTTTGTTCAGCTTTTCTCTCATTTACCTAGTAGAAATAAAAACTTTTTGGGCTGGGGATGTGGCTCAAGTGGTAGCACGCTCGCCTGGCATGCATGTGGCCCGGGTTCGATCCTCAGCACCACATACAAACAAAGATGTTGTGTCCGCAGAAAACTAAAACAATAAATAAAAAATTAAAAAAAAAAAAAAAAAAAAAACTTTTGTATGATAAGAGGGAGGATTTGAGAGTTCAGTTATGCCTAGATTCCTGGTTGGTAAACAATATTCAATCACTTTGTTGTTTCAGGCATTAATTGTACAATGGTGAGCTAAACATGGACACTATTGCAGCTCTCACAGAAGTTATAGTTTAGTGGAGGAGAGATATTTAAACACACAAACTAGTATATAAGACTATAACTTATGAAGGAGAGATTCAAGTCAAAACCAGGAAGAGTGGTCTATGTAGTCAGGAAGCTAAAGGAATTTTCTTTTAGGAAATAACCCTTGACCTGAGGTTTGTGGGATGAAAAGGAGTTTACTGGAGATGTGTTACAGAAAGACAAACATGTATAAAAGCCCTGAGGCAGGGGGAGAAATAAATTGTTAAAAGGGCAGTTTATTTTCAGGATTTGGTTGGTTGTAATGACAGTTCAGAAATAAGTTGCATGGGAAAACTAGACAAAGAACTTTGTAGGTCTCTCTGAGTAAGGTCTTCTTGGCGTATGTTTTGTTTTATTTGAAGTAAATTGCCAGAATGTTAGATTTACCTTCATTAGCATGTAAGTTCAAAATCCATTCTAAAGCCAAATTGTTTAGGTATTTCTATAGTTACTCATTGTTTTGTAACTTAGGGTTACTAGAGGTTTTTGTCTAATCAACATGTTTAAAAATTAAAAAGTCAAAGCATAAACTAATTTTTATAAGTTGAGTGATTCAGCAGAATCAAGATTAAGAAAGCAAAAAGCAAAACTCCACCTCTCTTAGAATGGAATTTTAGTCACTATACTTCAATTTTAAGTTTCCATTGGATTGATAATCTATTCTTTTTTCTTATTAGTTTGCCTGAATTATTCAGATATAGTTTTACAAATATACTAAATTCTTTTCTATTGGCAGATCGCCTATATTTGGTAACTAAAGGGTTTTAGGAGTTAATTTAGAAGAACAGAGCTGAACAAAGACTTATGGAATCACTTTTTCAGGTTTTTCTTAGTAACAAAACAGAATCAGAACAAAAATTCATGTTTGCATACATAATGAAAAGGAGGTAGGTGAAAAAACTTTTCATGGAAGCAAAAGTTTCAACTATATTTCAACATTTAGGTGAATATAATAAGTAAAGGTTTACAATTCTCTTAGCATACAGTACTGGTCATCATACAGCCAAGCTTCTTTTAATGCCATGTAATATGAGGTCTCCTTGCTGGCAAACTTCCTTGGAAGAATAATGATCTCTCTGCTGTTATAAAACTGCATCTTTTGTCTTTGACTATTTAAATAATTAAATTCTACTCCATTAAAAAAAAATCTGCCCTTTGTTATGTTTTTCTTTTCCTATTTCCCTTTACTTCTATCATACCATAACGTTTTAATTTAGGGATTTGTTACCATATTTTGATAGAGCTCTTAGTAGCTCTTGAAAAAAGATTACAACCCTTCTAAACACCTTATAGGACTAAGGTTTCTTTTTCACAGTTCAGATGAATTGTTAGAAAAATATTTTCTTAACCTTAGAATTAGAAAAAGACAGTTATTTCTCTTGGGGACCAAATTGAACATTAATATTATCTTTAGTGATTATTGTTTGATATGCAAAACTGAACTTGCCCATAAAAGTTACACCATCTCATGTGGACTGAAGTTAATCCTCTATATTGGAAAAATTGAGGTAGGTAGTATAAGTGGCTACATTGAGTAAGTATTAAATCCTCATTATTTCTCATATCATTAATACTAAGTGCTTAAAGTAGGTGTTTAATCAGTTGTCAGTGACAGATTCTTTTTCTGTTGAACAGGAGCATGAATCTGAAGGTGGAAGAACACCTTTGATGAAAGCTGCAAGAGCTGGTCATTTGTGCACTGTGCAGTTTCTCATAAGCAAAGGTAAAGAAAGTGCAATTGATCCTTTCCAAGAAACTAATTTCTGAAAAGAAAAAAATCTTAAGCATTTGCAATTTATGTTAAGGCTACTTTACTTGTAGTACAAATATTGTATCCTAGTCTTTTGTTGGTATAATTTATTTAGTAAGCATAGAGTTTGTGAGGTGTTTATTGGCAATTTTTGAATTTTAAAATTTTCATCAGCCATATGGTTTATGATTGCTTCCCCAAATTGCAAAAACAAATATAAACGCCTGTCTCTACTTATGTAGATGTTCGCCATTTAATAATAAGACAGTTATGCTAGAGATAGAGTTGGAGAATAGAGAGAAAGTCTGCTATTTTTTTTTTTTTTTTTTTGTGATAGAGTTGTATTAACAAAATCTGTAAGTGTCCTTTCTAATTATTTTTTGATGAGGTTTTGCTGTGTTGCCTAGGCTAGGCTTAAACTCTTAGGCTTAAGCAAGTCTTCTTCCTCAGTCTCTGACTAGCTAAGGCTATAGGAACATGTCCTCATACTCAGCTATTTTTTATTTTAATAATCTAGAAATTCTTGTTATTTGTAGATATAATAAATTAGGAAAAGTTATTCAACTGATGGATGAAGAACTACTTCAAGATTGCTTCTAAAATACTGAAATGGTGCCAAACCCTGTATTAGGTTGAACCATACTGAATTTATCATTTTCTAAATAAAATTGCTGATGTCAGAAATTTTGTTTGGTTCAGTCTAATTCTTATAGTATCAAAGGTACTATGATATCTGATGAAAGTTCCTAGAAGAGAATGCTAAAATACAAGTGGTGTCGTGTAATTAAAATAAAAATTTTGTATCTGTGTTTTAATAGAATTCTATATTTTTGACATTAAAAATGCAGTATTAGTCTCATTTTAAACTTAGCTGTTTTTGTTTATTTTTTTTTTTTACTGTTGTTGTTTTGTTTTTTTTTTTGGAGGGCAGGTACCAGAAATTGAACTCAGGGACACTCAACAACTGAGCCACATCCCCAGCCCTATTTTGTATTTGATTTGGAGACAGGGTCTCACTGAGTTGCTTAGTGCCTTGCTTTTGCTGAGGCTGGCTTTGAACTCACGATCCTCCTACTTCAGCCTCCTGAGCCACTGGGATTGTAGGCGTGTACCACCACATCCAGCTATTTAATTGAATAAAACCAGGTTTATTTTCTTCATATAACATTTTTGCTGCCAAATAAGGCATATTTTCCCATTGTGTTCTGAGACATCATCTGGAAAAACTATTTACATCAGCCACATAGAAGAAATAAATAGATGACTAACTTTTAGAGTTCTCTTATGCTTCTTTACTAAAGAGGACATCTGATCATATCCAACAACTCTGCTTGTCAGGAATAAGAACACATGGATTATATTATAGCCTTTGTAGTCTATAAAAGCTGCTGAACAATACCACCATCTAAATTTATTGTTAACAACTTTTAAAAAATTTCACATTGCTAATGTAAGGATATTCATTGCTGTGTCTTTCCCAAAATACTTTTTTGCAATTTGGAGTTATATTCAGTTGAATATTTTCTGAAAACTAACTAAATAAATTAAAACATTAGTTTTACACACTGACCTATTTTCCTCTTATGTAAGTTTCTGGAATTAAAAGAAGAAGAATGAATATTTCTGTAGTTTTACCATTCTAGCTGAGACCTTTTGGGATTATAAAAATTGGTTGAACTAAAAACTAGGTCCTATTTCCAGGGTTCAAAAACAATTCATCAAAAGAGAGGCTAAGAAAAGATTTTGCGTTTAAACTTTTTTTCAGATCATATTGTACAAAGGTATTGAACAGCTTACTAAGGGGTTTTTGGTTTATTTATTTTTGTTTTGTTTTGTTTTGTGGGGCCGGGGATTGAACCCATGGCTTGCATGTGAGGCAAACACTTTACCAACTGAGCTATATCCCCAGCCCACTAAGGAGTCTTTTAAGTAAAATATTTGAATAATCTTCTGTTCTCTTTCCATATCTCAGTCATTCTGGCTTTTAAATACACAATATTAAAATTATTTCTCTTAAAATATTGTTTACAAAATTTATTTTCTCTACTTTGAAACCTGGCCATATTGCCACTTTCTAGAAGTAGATCAAAACTGTCTTTGAAACAATTTGAGATTTACATACAGTGGTATTATTTGATGCTTATATAACCTACATATATTTATTAATCTTAGTCTTCTAGATTTTCCGTTTTTATTTTTTAATTTTTTTTAGAGAGAGAATTTTTTTAATATTTATTTTTTAGTTTTCGGCGGACACAACATCTTTGTTTGTATGTGGTGCTGATGATCGAACCTGGGCCGCACACATGCCAGGCGAGCGCGCTACCACTTGAACCACATCCCCAGCCCCTAGATTTTTCATTTTAAAAGTGATATTGAATGAACGAACTACAACTCCGCGCAACAATATGGATGAATCTCACGAATGTAATATTGAGGGAAAGAAGCCAGACACAAAAGAATACATTATATGATTTCATTCATATAAAATTGAAAAACTAAAACCAGTTTGGAAGTCAGGGTAGTAATTACTTGTGGGGGTGGTGGGTAATGACTGAAAGGGGCACAAGATGGGGCTTCTGGTATGTGGATAATGTTCTGTTTCTTGATCTGGGTGTTGGTTACACAGGTGTGTTCACTTTGTGAAAAGTTTTCACTCTATACACTTACAATTTGCATAATTTTTTGTATCTGTGTTCGACTTCAAAAAGATCTTTAAAATGATATTGTCTGAACTGGTTTGATTTCAATCTTTGCTAAGATTGCTATGTTTTCTTTGAAGGTGCCAATGTGAATAGGGCTACAGCCAATAATGATCATACAGTAGTGTCACTGGCATGTGCAGGCGGCCACCTGGCAGTTGTTGAGCTACTTTTGGCTCATGGGGCTGACCCTACTCATCGACTCAAGGTATTCTACTTAAAAATAAATAAATAATAAAATTATTATAAAAATATGGTTGGTCTCTTAATGCTAAATATTTATTACTGTTTAAATGAGATTCAATTTTGTATGAGTTGTATCTATCAGATTATAAGAATAAATTTACAAAGAATTAATTATGGTATCAATTTTTTCTTAGGATGGCTCAACAATGCTTATTGAAGCAGCAAAGGGTGGCCATACTAATGTTGTTTCTTATCTATTGGATTACCCAAATAATGTTCTGTCAGTTCCTACTACAGATATGTCTCATCTTAACCCACCTTCTCAAGATCAATCTCAGGTAAAGTAAAATGGACTTTATTTGTTAATAAAAGTATTGTTTAAAGTTATTAACTTTTGTTTAAAAATTAGTTTCATCAAAGTCATATTTTCTTCCAAGATACATGGAAATGCTTTTGTCCTATTTACTGAAAATAGTGGTTTTTAAAAATGACATAGATTCACACACAAGTATTCTGTATTGTTATTTTACCACAACTAGGTTATTTGTGTTGTTGTTTTGAGTGTTACTGGGGATTGAACTAGGGCTTTGCATATGTTTGGCAAGCGTTGTACCACTGAGCTATATCTCTAGCCCTTTTTGTTTGTTGTAATGAATATATTGAGTATAATCTTGAACCATGGAAAAGCTTTTCACTTAACACCTCTCAAGACGGTATCATTAAGACAGTCATTTTTGTCAATAGGAAAGTATAGTTAACTATTATATATACACCAAAAATCATTAAAATAAATGTTAAAGCTACTTAACTTATGGAAAAAATATAGAGTATACTAAGCTTACCAAGCTTAGTGAAAGCCTTAATTATTTTCTACAAAGTTATCCTGATAACTGTTAGCATACCCCCAATTCAGTAAATATGTTGAATTTTTGTTTTCTCTTTTGAGTCATATAAAATTTGAATAAGGGTAAAATGCTCAGTGAATAGTATGTAACTTGTATGGGACTAACAGGATCCTTTATTCAGCAAAAGACTAACATTAATTTCATTTAGCTTAAATTATATACTCTTTGCAGATTTTCCATTTAATATTCTCAAAAATTATTTCTTGGTGTAGATGTTTTTTATTTCTTAAGTTTTAAGAAATAAAGTGAATTTGTGGTATATGAAAAAAATATAAAACAATATCTCTGTTTTATTTATGGGCCTTTGTTTCATTTTTTGATCTGAGATGATTTTTTTCTGAGTTGACTTTTTAGGTTCCTCGTGTACCAATGCATACACTTGCCATGGTTGTACCTCCCCAGGAACCTGACAGAACTTCTCAAGAGAACTCTCCTGCCCTTTTAGGAGTACAAAAAGGTTAGTTTTTGAATTATTTGCTTTAAAACTGGTGTATCATCTAATTAATAAATCTAAAACTGTATGTTTAATGGTACATAGTTACTATGTATCTGTGGTTAATTTGAGGTAGATAATTCTGACAAAAGCAAATAATTCTCTTACATACTGTTGAAAATAGAAAAGACATAAGTGCTAGGAAAAAAATGAATATTTTCCTGTTAACATGCTACTAGATGTAATTTTTAGCTAGCATAGATGAAAATACTTAGGAAACAAACTCAGTTTTTGATTATGTTAGGTAGAAAAATTTATTAGTTATTCTAGTTCCACTTAATTTTTAGCTAAACAATATTATATATATATATATACACATATATATTCTTATTATACTAAGAATAAATATGTGTTTGCTGTCTGGTTAAATCTTTGTAGCAACTAATAAGTAAGAAGTTTAAGAATTACATTCAGTTTTAGGTATATAATGCTGGAATATATAGTGGGTCAGTATGTGAACCTGGACAAATAACTATCAAAATGTATATAAATGAGATTCAAATGACTAAGAAAGAGTGTACACCATGTAAAGGACTCAAGTTTTATGAGCTCTGATATTTTTCTTTCATTTGTAAATATTAAAGTGCCTTACCTCTACTAATAATATGTATTGTTCTAATATCTGAATTCTCTGAAATAAAGGAAATAGGTAATTTGTAGAATTTAAAAATTTACTTTAGGGCTGGGGATGTAGCTTAGTTGTAGAGCTGTTGCCTAGCATGTGCAAGGCTCTGAGTTTGATTTCCCAGTACTGCCCATCACCCAAAAAAACCTTAACATAAAAAATTTATGAATATTGTTCATTTAGTATATGACAATCAAATTCTAGCTATTGAAATCACAATGAAATGTCTAAATATATATATTAGGAACAATTATTATAGCAGCAAACAGAAGGTTTTTTCCCAAATCATGCCAGTTCAATAATTCAAAGTGTTGAGGGCATTCACAAAGGATTACTTAATTTTTAAACTCTTAATTTCAGAGATGAAATATCTGTAATCTCTTTGACTTAAACTAATCTAGCTGTTTTCCTCTGTATAGTAGGATATTAGCTATTCAAAGCTTTCCTTCCTTCTTTTTTTTTTTTTTTAACTCCTGGGTTCATTCCTCAGCCTCCCGAATGCTAGGTACAAATAACTGCACCTAGCTTTTTCTGTTATTTTTAATCTTACCAATTACAAAGCAAATTAATCATGTGTTTGTTAAGGAATCTGACACATCATAACCAGCTGACAGCCTTTACTAAAATATTTAAAGCTAATTGCCTGTTTTGTTTTTTAACTTTTGTTTGTCCAAACTGAATAGAGGAATGTAGTAACTTTGGCTTGGGAAAGTCAGTATTAAATAAGAAGTCATTAAAAAAATTTAACAAAGATCCATGAAACAATCAAGAAATAAACTAGACAGAACCAAGAAATAAACTAATGCAGAAAGGACATAAAACATTTTAAACATAGATTTAATATGTAAGTACAATGTTTGGGTGGTGACTTTTGATAATCAAGTGAGTTTTTCTGTCTTTTGCTTGCTGAGCTATCTTATACTAAGTATCTACTTAATTTCTTCACTTTGATATTTTAGTACTTATGGAATAGTGTAAAAATGAACTAACCTACTAAGGAATCTTTCGTTTTACTGATTAGAGAAGGAAAAAATTAACATTCATATCTGAACCTTTGAACATTTCTGTTGTTAGCAACTTAACAGTTATTTATGTAGCATCAAACTATGATAACACATTGTATTGAGATGTCATGTTAGCATAAATCATGCACATCACAGAATATGATACTATGAATTAGAGAAAGATTCAATTGATAATGTAAAAGCACATACTGAATTGTCAGGATGGACAGAAAAGTCTATTTTAAACAAAGGTATTGGGCTGGGATGTAGCTCAGCAGCAAAGCATTTGCCTTGCATTCACAAAGCCCTGGGTTTGATTCCCCAGTTTCAAAAAAAAAAAACAGGGCTGGGGTTGTGACTCAGTGGTAGAGTGCTTGCCTAGCATGTGTGAGGCACTGGGTTCAATTCTCAGCATCAGCACCACATTTAAATAAATCAATAAATAAAGTAAAGGTCCATCTCAATTTTAAAAATATTTTTTAAAAAGACAAAAAACAAAGATATTATCAACTCTTTTCTCCTTAAACCTACTTTTTATTCTTAAAGTCTCCATGTTTCAAAAAAAAAGTCCTCTGAGCAATGAAATTGCTGTTTGACCCTTTTGTTTTTGTTTCTGCTAAGTCAGTATATTATTTCTGTGTAGTATATGTTATTTGGAATGGATATAAAGTTCTTATTCTCTAGTAAATCTTTTATTTTCCTCTTCTAGCAATCATCTTAAGTTCTTTCATCTTAAGTTCTTTTACTCCTCTATTTTTTAATAATTTTTAATACATATTCCTGTCATTTTAAAATATATACACACCCTTAAATCTTGCCCAGATGTTTCATATATATCCTACCCAGATATTCTTTTCTTTCATGCCTTGTGCATACCATGTTGTCCTGGCTGTATCCCTCTTGATCCTATTTGTCTGTTGTTGGTTTTCAAGGATTCAAGATTCTAGATGGTATCTAACAGAGATGCCTCAGAATCATCTCTACGAACAAAATATGAAATTAAGTGAGTGTGACATGCTTAGTTTTCTAGCATTCTTTAGCTGTTAATTGTAGATATAAATAACTCAGGTAGGAAAGTATATATAAGTAATGTAAAAGTTTTGCCTTTCCAAAATCAATTTTGTAAATAAATTTGTTGATTTGCAGGCATTTGCATCTAACTTACTTGTTTCAATTGGTCCTACAGAAATTCTAAAAGAGAAGACTCATTTTTGATCTTCTGCAAATTGTATGACATAGAACTAATCTGCTGAAAGCATTTAAAATGATGTTGGGTTTGGGGATGTAGCTCAGTATTAGAGCACTTGCCTAGAATGTATGAGGCCCTGCATTCAATTGCCAGTACCGTCCAAACAAACATATATATCTTTCCTGTGTACATCAAACCCTCTTGGGAAGTAATTTATTTTCTCTGAACTTCTATAATACTTTAGTAGATCTTCTTTTTGGCTCTGGTCACGCCTGGTCACTCTTTTTCCCCTTTGGACCTCAAGTGTAGCAGGTTGAGTTAATCATAATTAATTCCTAGTGCTTTGTCATTATGGCTTTTTTCTTATTTTATTGATTCTTATTTCTTGGTTGTATTTCCCTGTCCTCTACTTCCCCTATAGGCAATCATTCTAATGTGTTTGATGTGCATTATTCTTTGTTCTTAGGAAATATTTATTACTTTGTATTTTTTATTTACATAAATCATATTGTGCTGTAGATCCCATTTTGTGTTTTACTTTTTTCACTTAACATTTTTTTTAAGTTCTATCCAATTGTCTTCCTCTAGATTATTTATACCTATAGCATTGTGCTTCTTCACCCTGTATATCCTCCATCTTACCTGTTCTTTTTCCCAGTGATAGGTACCAGATTGCCTGTAATTCCTCACCACCACATATAATACTGTAATGGTAATCCTTGTACTGTCCCTTTATGAATCTGTGTCAGAATTTATTTGGGATATTTTCTCCCCTCTTAAGACTGTAAGCTCCTAAAGGGCAGGGTTTATGTTGCTTATCTTTGTATGGTCTACCATCCCTTGCTTGTGCTAGGTATATACATATTTGTTTAGTAAATTAGTGAATGCTGGGCTAAAGTTATGCTGAAGGCAAAAGAAAATTATTAAGAATTTTAAAGGAGACATGTGATTAAAGAGGGTGTTTATAAAGAAATAATCAAGAATTAGTATTATAGAATGGTGGAAAAGAGATTCAAAGTTTAAGTGTAAAGTAAGATTTAAATTAACATGCTACTTCATATCCCAAAGTTGTTTCCTGGAGTAGGAAACTTGAAGTTCTTGCATTATTATATCAAGTCATTAAAAGTATATTGAAAATTATGTGTGCAGTGAATAAAGTTGAATGTTCCTTTGTAAATTTTACTATTTTTCTAGTCAATTTTCATTATGTATTCATGTTTATGTGAATTTACGTATGTCCCAAATTAATAATGCCTTTTTATATATAACTGCTTTCAATAAAAGGAGAAAGGTTGAATAAATCTGTTATCATGTAAAACAGTTGGTCTATATTTGGACACTCTTAGTTGAAGAGATTTCTATGTTAAAAATGTATGACATACTCTATTTGGGAAATTTTGAGACAAATATTAGCACATAAAGAAAAATGAGACTTCTAGGCCAGTGACTTTAATTTTTGACCATGAACAAAATAGGAAATACTTTATATTGAAACCCAGGATTATACCAGGTATGGTAGTGCATGCCTGTAATCCCAGCTATTCTGGAGGCTGAGGCAGGAGGATTGCTTGAGCACATGATTTTGAGCAGCCTGGATAACACAATGAGACCCCTGTCTCAAAAAGGAAAGGACACACATACATTTATTTATCAAAGCATAAATTCCCTTAGATAATATATATTCTACATTTGATGGATTGGTGTCATTTTTAATTCTACTTCATCAATCCTATTTTATGTGGAAGATCCAGTCAGGAGTGTTGTTTTAAAATCATTCTAGTAGGGTGCTTGTGATATTAGAAAGCAAGGGAACTGCAGAATAGCATTGATGAGACAAAACCAAGTAAGGAAATAATGAAACCAAGTCCACATGCATCTATAGACAATGCATTATTTTTCTGTTGCACAGTGTAGTAATTATTTTAGATTTTAAAATGATAGAATTAAGTTCAGTAGTAAACTAAATATTTAACAAGGGTATGTCCACTTCATTCCCTGTGTATCCATAAAAAAATAAAGGCCATGTTTAAACTGTCTCTATATCATGATTTCTGCCGCAAACTTTTTCTAGTTTTGTTATCATAGAAAAAGTGGGAGGCAAAAGAAGTAGAATAGAAACCAAATCAAAAAAGATGAGATGGTGACTTAACCTATATTTCTAAATTGTATTTTCTGGTATATTCCATGATATCAGTGAATAGATTTATTTGTTTGTATCTGATAGTAGAAGATGTTTGAAGGAGATGAAACTCTTTCATTTTCTGATGCTCTATAATATTACCTACAACCTGTTTAAAATTTTTGTTATTAAAGGAACCCTTGTTACAGTCTATACCCAATATTTGGTGTTGATTTAGCTTCTGGAAGTGATTAGAGAACATTATCTATTTTTTATCAACCTGATTTCATCTTGATGTTGTAGTCTGTATTTTAGAAAATTCTACTAATAATTAGTTATGAACACTCAACCATTGACCATTTTGGAAATTGCTTTTTGTGCATTGCTTTGACTATCCTAAATTTTTTTATGCTACATATATTCTGAGCTTGTAGTTTTTCTGTTCAGTTAAATAAGTTACTCTTAGTAATCTGTGCTCCAGGCTTCTTGCATATGTTCATTAATAAAATAGTGTTATTCATGTTTATTGCTGTCCTCAAAATTCTAGTCTTATTTTTAATCACCTTACTATTTATAAAGATTTTAAATCTGTGTAAATGTCCAATGTTGTCATAAATATAATTATCATTCTGGTTAATGTTAACTCTGAATACAAATTACATAGAAGCTATACAAAGTTACTTTGAAATTAAAGAATATTTAAAAGAGAATTCATTCTTAGCCGGGTGTGATAGTGCATGCCTATAATCCCAGCAACTTGGAGGCTGAGACAAGATGATCACAAGTTTGAGGCCAACCTCAGCAACCTAGGCCCTAAGCAACTTAATGAAACCCTGCTTCAAAACAAAAAATAAAAGGGTTGGGGATGGGACTTGGTAGTTAAGCACCCCTAGGTTCAATTCCTGGTACTAAACATATATGTATTTTCTTTATAGAACTTCTAAATTTATTCTGCTGTTATGGCATTTATTACAAAATGGAAAATTTCCTTTCTGTGTTAGTGGATTTATATAGCTGTTTGCTCCATTTTTTTAGCTATTGATTATCATTAAACACTTACATGAAAATATGAGCTCCAATTAGATCTTATGGAAATAGCAATAAAATTGCCTCTCAAATCTAATGGCTTTTACTCTGAAAGAGTAAAATCTTTCTGTACCACTTTGCTCAGATTGAAATTAAAAAATTGAATATAGACAATATTCCTTGCTGAAGTTTATTTTTAAGGATAAATAGACCTTTGAAATTGCTTATAATAATATGGGAACTGTGCTTTTCTTACTTTTGTAGATACAGTATATGATAGGGAAAACTTAAGTTGTATCAGTCAATAATAATAAATGTTGCATGTTTGAGCCAATTCTGGCATTAGCAGATGAATCTTTGATTTAATTCTTAAATTACTTAAGGTATTCATATACATTAACTGCACTCTAAAAGAATAGACAAGGTTCTTTTTTGTTTGTTTTTGTTTTAAGAGACAGGGTCTCACCAAGTTGCTTAGGGCCTTGCTAAATTGCTGAGGCTGGCTTTGAATTCCACATCCTCCTGCCTCAGAGGCACATCCCAAACTGCTGGGATTACAGGTGCAGTCCACCATGCCCAGCATGTTTTTTTTTTAAACCCAGGTTTTTTTTGTGTTTTTTTTTTCCCCTCTTGTGGCACTAGTGATCGAACCTAAGGGTGTTCTGCCTGTGAGTTACATATCCAGTCCTTTTTATTTCTTATTTTGAGTCAGGGTCTCATTCATTTGCCAAAGCCGGCCTTCAATTTGCCATCCTGATTCAGCCTCTTGAGCCACTAGGATTATAGTCATGCACCATTGTGCCCAGCACCCAATTCTTTTTTATAAACAGCTTTCTTGTTGTTTAATTTACATTTCATAATTCACTCATTTAAAATGTATAGTGCTATGAATTTTTTTAGTAAATTTTACCAAGTTGTGTGATCATCATCACCATCTAATTTTAAAATAGTTCTGTCACCCCAAAAGCTCTCGTACCTGTTGGCGGTTGAGCCTCATTCTCATTGCTGTAACCCCAGGCAGCTACTCTTCTTTATGTCTCTATGTATTTGCCTTTTCTTTATATATTTGATGCAAATGGAATTGTACAATGTGAAGGGTTTTTTTTGTGCCTGGCCTCTTTGACTTAGTGTACCGTTTTTGAGGTTCATCCATGTTGTAGAATGCATTAGTAATTTGTTCCTTTTTGTTGTTGAATAGTCCTACTTCTTCCTAAGCATGATTAATCCCTGAATTTGTCTCAGAGTAATACATTAAAAAGTATATTTCCTCCAGTTCATGTAGATGTAAGACTGTTAATAATGATGGTTATTTTTCTGCTGACTTGATATATGAGAGTAATAAGTATAATTTAATACCTTAAAATAGCATATATTTATTTCCATTGTTTTAAATGGAAAGATAGAATGAGTAATCCTATTTGGGAAGTCTGATTTTCTCCTAAGAACATTCACTGTTTCTCTCGTAAATGAACTTTACTTGAAGAGTTTAATTAAATGCAGGATATTGTAAGATATAAGTTTAATATAGTATTCAGGTATGGAAGTGTTAAAGACATTTAATGGAGAATTTTACAAAGATGTCTTGAAAATTGATTTCACATTATATTTTAATAAGAGAAATATTTTGACAACTTGAAAAACACATTTCCCTGCTTTGATCCATAAGATTTGGTTTCTTGTGACACCTTTCTTTACTTGTACAGTTATTGCTAAAAATAATAATTTTTGTACGTGGGCATTTAAGCTATCATTAACATTGTTATCCTCAATACTATTTAGATTCTGCTTTATTTGGTATTCTTTTAAAAGTCCAATCTGGTCAGTAAATTTTCAGATTCTTTCCTCTTTGTTTTCTTTTCCTTCTTGCCCCAGTCTTAATTTCCTAAATACTCCTAATCCTAAGGAGTAGATTTTTAAAAATTCACATTTTTTGACTTGTCAACATCCCAGTTTATGCTACGTGAAACAGATGAAATAGTATAGGCTTTCACACCTAACACTGGTGTGACTCTTTGAACATTTATCCTGTGTAGCATTAGTTACAATGGTTTCGGGAGGGAGGACCACATATGTGGGGGAGGGAGGGTTCTGATTTTTTTTTCTTTTCTTTTTTTTTTTTTTCTTTCTTTTTTCTTTTTTTAGCATGGCACTTTTTCAAACATTTTTCATGTGCTTAGGTACATCCAAGCAGAAGTCCAGTTCCCTGCAGGTAGCAGATCAGGACCTACTGCCACCTTTTCACCCATACCAGCCTTTGGAGTGCATAGTAGAGGAGACTGAAGGCAAGCTGAATGAACTGGGACAAAGAATTAGTGCTATTGAAAAAGCACAGCTTAAATCATTGGAGTTAATTCAAGGTGAACCTCTGAACAAAGATAAGATAGAAGAACTTAAAAAGAACAGAGAAGAGCAAGTCCAGAAGAAGAAGAAAATACTGAAAGAACTGCAGAAAGTGGAAAGGCAGTTGCAGATGAAAACACAACAGCAATTTACCAAAGAATACTTGGAAACCAAAGGTCAGAAAGACACAGTGTCTCTACACCAGCAGTGCTCTCATAGAGGAGTCTTCCCAGAAGGGGAAGGAGATGGTAGTCTCCCAGAGGATCACTTTTCAGAATTAACTCAGGTTGACACAATCTTATTTAAAGATAATGATGTTGATGATGAGCAACAGTCTCCACCACCGGCAGAACAAATTGATTTTGTCCCAGTCCAGCCTTTATCATCTTCAGAGTGTAACTTTTCCAGTGACTTAGGTTCTAATGGGACAAATTCTCTTGAACTTCAGAAAGTATCAGGTAATCAGCAAATTGTAGGACAGCCTCAGATTGCTATTACTGGACATGATCAGGGGCTATTAGTTCAAGAACCAGATGGATTAATGGTTGCAACTCCAGCCCAGACGCTTACCGACACTCTTGATGACCTGATAGCAGGTGGGTTAAGATATATATCTGTAATAATTTCTCTTTAATCTGTGTGCTCAGCTTCTTTGCACGCCCCTACAAAAACACAGATTTTGTACTTTTCCACTTTTTAGCTACCTTGTAAAATTACTCATTTCTTGAGGTATTTTGGAAATGAATTTAATTAACTAAGCTCAACAGCACTAACACATAAAGTATGCTTGCCCCTCCTCTTTTTTGTCACCTTTCAAAGGCAAAGAAATAAAGTTGCCATAAATCCTTTATTTTAGATATTTGTTATCAAAGCTACCTTATATTGTGCCTTGGGTAGAAGCTCTCACACTAGAATTTCTTTGTAGACTTCAGAGGTATTAACACAAGATTAAACATTAAATTTTCTTGCTGGTGAATTTCTTGTAAAATTTATAATTTTTTACATCAATTGTTTCAGTTAAATGGAATGTTTGGAGAAAACTAAGCATTCCATGTTATAATATTTGTGGTGAGGAAATAAAAGTACAATTAAACTATCACCACTCAATGGTTTGTGATTGGAATTTTTCATTAACTCTTGATGAAAGCAACAGACACACCAAATACATAGACATACACATACAAGAAAGTCCTAATAATCTTAAAGTATATGTTTTTGTTTATTGTTGTGTGGAAAATTACATCTAGATATGAAATGAGGTGCACAAGTTTACTTTCCCTTTCATTGTCCTTGCAGCAGTGGGAAAACAGTGCAATTAATCATTTACCTTCCTAAAGATGGCTGGTGAATGTATCACCTCCATGAAAGCCCAGTTCAGAAATGCAGCCAGAATGGCTGTTGACAGTGGATGAAGACCAAGAACTAAGATGTAGCTGGAGTGATATTCAAAGGCAGGCCAGTCCTCTGTCTCTTGATTGCAACATTTTTTTCCTTACTGTTGTCTGTTTCCTCTTGTCATATTCTCCTCCCCACCCCCAATCCCAATTATGCTATCCCAGTTTCCTTTCTTTTCTTGTGAGCCTTTAGTCTTCCTAATCTTTACTGAATCTTTAAAACTGTGGAATAAGATTACTTAAATCAAAATCTTTATTGGGCATGTATATAACTTCCATTGGTTATAGTATTGTGACGTTGCCTTTGAAACTTCTGTAACTAGCATTATAATGTTCCTAATTAAGTACTCAATTCTAGTTTTGAAACCCATATTTCAATACAGTTAAAACTTTTTTTTTTTTAAATAAAGTATGTAGAAAGAACTCTAAAGGGATCTTGTAGGAGTTAACTTTATGGTAATATTTATAAATGGTTCTTGTAGGAAAAGTGTTTATTTCACTGAAGTATTTGTTAAATGGATATGGTCCTTTACAATTCACGCAAAACTTGAAAAAACTACCTTAGAAAACATTGTTTAATTATCATGTTGATATGAGCTAATAAAATTTAATTCCAATAATTTTACTTTTAAATCAGTTCAAAATTATCTTCATATAAAAATTCCATTTTTATGAAGGTTTATCAGTTTTGGAATATGTAACAATAATTATATTTTCTTTGTTCAAGATGTTCACCTGACTCTCTTAAAATTTTAAAACATTATTTTTTCCAAGTATAAGTTTCTTTTAATTGAAGGTAAAAGAAATCAGACAAGGTTAATACATTGGTATTTTGGTAGGACAGAAGAGGTCACAGATTTAATTAATTTTACCTAAATTAAATTTATACTCATCCTTGATAAGGAGAAAATTATAACATATAAAGTTTTACTTTAGAAAAATATCTGTATATAATAGCAGTAAATTTCACTCATTTATTTATCTGGTGCTGAGAATTATACCCAGGGCCTCACATGCTGAGCAGATGCTTTATAACTGAGCAACATCCCCAGCCTCAAATTGCACTCTCTAAACATAGGAATGTTTTTTTCTTTATTGCTATTCTACTCAAGATACTTCTCATGATAAAAGTTGGTTTTATATATAACATTAATGTTGTTACTTAATTAGCTAATATAGCTTTTAGTTGGTTATTTGTTTTGTAGCTGATGTAGTCCTAGACAAAGTATATATAAACTCTTAATTAAGAACATGGTTTCTCAAGTCCTTTTCTTCTGAAAGTGAATGTTGGGATTTGGGCAGTTATCATATAGCAAGTGATTCTCAAAAGTTGACACATCTAGAAATTTAAAGCAATTTAAAGAAATTCAAAATAGCTTTGGCCATCGAGCAGCTGTAGAAGCAGTAAAAATTTAATTCCTATTTAAAGAAGATTGTTTAAAAATAAAGCAATATCAGTTTATTTACATTTATTGAGCATTTATATACCATACTTTGTTCTAAATGCTTTATATTACATTTTATCGTTGGCTATTTATAATTACCCTATAAAATAGATCATTTTTTCTATCTTTGTTTTTCTGTTGAAAAACTGAAGCTTAGGAAAATAAAGTTGCTAGTAAATGCCAAGATTCAAACTTGGTTCAGCTAGGTTAAAGAACCTTATATCTAATACGCATGTATCTGATTCAACTTAAAGTTCTAAATTTATCTTAAGCATATTACTATTTCTTAGGCTTCTAAATTTCATTAGATAACATCATTTCTCTTATTTTTTAATTAAGATTTGATATACATGTAAGTTTTAATATAGTTTTGTGACTTTAGTTCCTTGTTGTTGGCACTTTATTATGTGCTCTTAAAATATTTCAATTTTAAAGAATCTTGCTTTAAGTAACTCAGTGATAATGTAGATTTAAGAATAAAAAGGTAATTAGGAAATGCTCTTATTTTGAGAGGACTCAAAATGGCTTTAATAATTTCCTCTCATCAAAGTTATATTTTTAGGTTTTTTTATTTAAATAGAACTATTTAAGGAAGCTATTATTACATACAACTGATCATAGCAATAAATTTCCTAAAACCTCACAATATATTTTATGTATACCTAGTATCTGTGAGTTTTTTCCATAGTATGATTTATTATCTTTCATACCACTTACAAAACTATTTTTCTTCAATTTCACAAGTTAGAATAGAGCACTCAGTTCTTCTATTATCCCATCTTAGAATAGTTTTAAGTTTAATTTAAATTATATGTTGAACTTTGTTTAATGGTCTTTCTTAGTAATTTTCAGAGGCATTTTGTTTAGAGGTAAAAAACATTTGGGAATTAATGAAATGTCATAGTCCTGGTATAATGCTCTCATAATACAACCTTTATTCCACATGTACCTTTTACATCTCTTGCTATTTTCTTATTTTATTTTTATAACTTTTCAATTGTAATCAATCTCATTAAAATCACTTTCTATGAATGTTTCTGATTGTCATTATTATAAGGAGAAAAATGCTTCTAGGTTAATGTAGTACGAAAATGTAAAATAACTGATGTAACAACAGATTTTTGGTAATAGAGCTGTTAAATATACAAAAATATTTTTTTAAAGTTAACTCTGTAAAGAAGACTTTCATAGCAACCCATTCCAGTATAGCACTGTAATCAACTATTAAAATTTTAAAAATATCTACTTTTCATTAATAAAAAGAGAACATGAATAAATATGATAGAAAAGTAGTTCTTTATTAAGATATATGTAAATAATTATAAGACTAACCACTTTTAAAGTCTATTCTATTAGTAAAATACTAGATATCAGTATATCACTCTATTGCATTTTTGTTTCTTTTTTTTTTTTTTTTGAGCTGTTTTCCAAACAGCCATTTTGAATAGGTAAACAGAATATTGTCTACTTTTAATTCATTGAATGACAGATTTTTAAAGCTTTGTCTCCATTGTGTATATTCTTATAGGTGAAACACACACATAATAGTCATTCTTATTTGTAACTAGATAGTTGAATCATGTTGTTTATGTGCTGACAGAAGTTGAAATTTATATTGCTGAGATGGTGTTATATATTGATGGGGAGGAAGGGTGATAGCTCATATAGAAAAAACTAGACATCTTAAATTTTGATAAGTTATTTAAACTAGTAAATAACTGACCATTTCAGACTTGTGAACAGCTCCTTGATTGGGATCCAGTCATATAAAAATTTTAGAGAGGGAACATTTTCCAGCACTTGAAATGCTTGTATTTTTCTTTAAGTCTTACATGGTTTTGACTGACTTTCAATCTGAGGGCAATTAGAAAGTTATTGTGATTACCAAAGCTTTTATTTAAAAAAAAAAAATTTTTTTTGTAGTTGTGTATGGACAGAATGCCTTTATTTTATTTGTTTATTTTTATATGATGCTAAGAAACGGAACCCAGTGCCTCACACATGCTAGGCAAGAACTCTGCCACTGAGCTACAGCCCCACCCTTTTTTAAGTCAATAATAATAATACTAAAGTCTTGTAAAATATATAATAAGTACATGTATTGAGCACTCACATATGCCAAGCACTGTTAAAATGTTTTAAATACAAATAATTTCACTTTAAAACATTGATTTATTTTAGAAAATTTTCAAAGTAAATATTGAATTTTAAACATATATTCCCTACAATTTATGTGGAAAATATTCTAATTCATTCCCCTCCTCTTTTTCCTCTACGCACTGCCCCGCACATTTTTTTTTTTTTTTTTTGCATTGTCCAGAGGGCATTTTTTTCTGATTACCCTTTAAAAACTAAGATATAAAATTCGTTTTTAAAAGAATATTTTTTGAAACTATATTCTCCCTAACGACAATGTAAAAAAACTACTATTTATTGGCTCTGCACTAAATATTTAGATACTGTGTTAAGTATTTTACCTGTATTATCTCAAATGATTTTTCCGACAACATTTCAAGACACAGGTACTATTATTTTCTCTATTGTATGTATAAGGAAAATTGAGGTCAGTTACTTTAGAAAGTCAGTGGTCCAAAGCTTATGATTTAACTACTACATTATAGCTTTGCTATGGAAATTTCTGTAGTTTTTTTCTTTTCTTCTTTTCTTTCTTTTTTTTTTTTTTTGGTGGTTTTCTATGTACATATTACTTTACTCTCTGAAATGGAATTTAGCAATATGAATATTGTTTTTCAGCTGTGAGTAGCAGAGTACCAACTGGTTCGAATGGTTCCTCTCAGACCACAGAATGTCTTACACCTGAACCCTGTTCGCAGACTCCAAGCAATATGGTTTCACAGTCTATGCCCCCTGTGTATCCTTCAGTTGACATTGATGCACATGTAAGTAAATCAATTAATTTAAACTTTTTTGCCCATTCTAATATTCTTTAGAAAGGAAAATTATCATTGTATATTAATAGTTAAAAGAAATATTATATTCTCTTCACTTGATAATCTCATTTTTACTTCTAGACCGAGAGCAATCATGACACAGCATTAACACTAGCTTGTGCTGGTGGTCATGAAGAACTTGTATCTGTACTTATTGCACGAGATGCTAAAATTGAGCACAGAGACAAAAAAGGTAGGAAATGTCAGCCCATAATATCTGATTATGGTTATATCAGAAAATGGTTGTAGCTTTTTTTACTGTCAATAAGTAGTTCCTACAATCTCTCTGTGATGAGACGAGTAAACAATATCCGCATTCATTAATCTGCAGAGCCATGTAATTCTTTTAAAAAATCAAAAGTTAATTATCAGCAAAGGTAGGCAAGTTGTGGTTACAGGTTTAGTAGTGTGGCTCACCAGTAGAGTTATTACCTAGCATGTTCAAGGCCCTAGATTCTGTCCCCAGCAACACTGAGGAGAAAAAGACTTGGAGCAATGGCACACAACTGTAATAAAAGCTACTCAGTGGACTGAGTCTGGAGTATCACAAGTTTGAGACTACTCTGTCTCAACATAAAAAATAGGGTTGGGGTTGTAGCTTAGTGATATTGCAGGGGGGAAAAGGTTGTGCTTGCCTTTCTCCTTAATATTTCCCCAAAGTGTTTTGTACAGAAGGATCAAAGTTCATTGTGAATACAAACTTAAGTTTTTAGTTGACTTAGCATTTTTGGCAGGTGGGTTTTTGTCGTGTAAATATTTGGATTTAGAGCATTTTATTCTAAATGGTTACTAGTATCTGCCCTAACACTTTTTTAAAAAATTAAAATAATAGAGAATTGATGACAGTGGATTTAAAATAAATAAAAACCCACTAATTTGGGCTGAGGATATAGCTTAGTTGGTAGAGTGCTTGCCTTGCATGTACAAGGCCCTGGGTTCAAACTCAGCACCACAAAAATAAAACAAAAACCCACTAATTTGCTAGCTTTGTATTTTCTAATTTAGGTTTCACACCACTGATCCTAGCAGCTACAGCAGGGCATGTTGGAGTTGTTGAAATCCTCTTGGATAAAGGTGGGGATATAGAAGCACAATCTGAAAGAACTAAGGACACTCCACTTTCCTTGGCATGTTCTGGTGGACGTCAGGAGGTATGTCAACATTAATTTTCATCTTGTAAACATTTTGCTTATATTTTTCAAGGTATATGATTAGTATTTTAGCTACATGAATAAAACATGCATGTGTTTTGACACGTTCCATATAATTTCCAAGGAGAAGGATACTTTGGTTAAGCTAAATGGGCATATAGTTAATTCCCTTTTAAGGAATCTGCTTGTATTAGTCAGCTTTTCCTGGTTATGACCAAAATACTTGATGAGAACAACTTAAAAGAGGGAAAAGTTTATTTTGGTTCATAATTTCAGAGGTTTCAGTCTGTAGTCGCCTATTTCCAAGGCAGAATCATCATGGTACAAGGATGTAACAAAGGAAAGCTTCTTGGCTTATGGCAACCAGGAAGCAGAGAGAGAGAAAGGGAGAGGGAAAGGGGCCACAGACAAAGTATAGTCACCAGAGGCCTGCCCCCAGTGACCTATTTACTCCAACCATGCCCCACCTCCCTATAATTTCTATTACTGCCTAGTAGTTCAGTCAGCTATCAATGGATTAATACACTCATGAGATCAGAACCATCTTGATTCAGTCATTTCCCAATGCCTCACCTCTGTACGCTGCTTCAGTAGGGACAAGCCTTCAACACGTGATCTTCAGGGACATTCTAGATCTAAACCCTAAAACTGTTTTTTGCCCTTGAGGCTAATAAAATTTCTTTGTTTTTACATTTGTTGTGGTTGAATGAATCACAAATCTAAATACACGAAATGCACATTCATTGCTCGCTCAACATCTTACAAATGGAAAGGGTGACATCTTATTATTTCGGTATAATTGGGATTTCAAAGGTCTGAATTTCTTGATATGAAATTGAATCCATTTCTCTATTTAGGACATAATGGAATGTAATTCAGATATTTAGACAAGGATGTAGTAGGTGTTATTTCTTTGTGCTTACTTCATTATAAGTTTAGCTCTTAGTGTAAAATGAATTTCTTTATTCATATTTTACTTTGCAGGTGGTAGACTTGCTGCTGGCTCGTGGTGCCAATAAAGAACATAGGAATGTGTCTGATTATACACCATTGAGTCTAGCTGCATCTGGAGGATATGTTAATATCATTAAGATTCTTCTTAATGCTGGGGCAGAAATTAATTCAAGGTATCACCTGTTCATTCATTTTATCAATCATGATTATTTTGGAGTTAAGTGTCTTTCCCTTAATATCGGGGCAGATACCATTTTAAATTAAGATAGTACTAAAGAATCAAAGCCAAATATTATTTCTACAATGTGCTTTTAAGTAATTCCATCTTATTTCAGTAATATGGCTTCTTTTAAAAGAGGTCTCATTCCAAAAAATACTGTACTATGTGTTGTGGAAAATTTGTAATCCCTAAGTAGGAATTGTGTTTTAAATTATGGGATTTTCCTATTCCATATTATTGGTCTAAATAATTAAAACTATTCATCGTTGTTCAAAACTTGTCTTTTTACTGAACCATTTTCATCTTTATTGCTTTTTAAAAATGCAGGCTACATATTTTAATTTTCTGAGCACATTTTCCTCTTAGGACTGGGAGTAAACTAGGTATTTCTCCCCTGATGTTGGCTGCAATGAATGGACATGTTCCTGCAGTGAAACTGCTGCTTGATATGGGGTCAGACATTAACGCTCAAATAGAGACCAACCGGAACACAGCTCTCACCCTGGCCTGTTTCCAGGGCCGAGCAGAAGTAGTGAGTTTGCTTCTGGACCGAAAAGCCAATGTTGAACATAGGGCAAAGGTAAATATTTTATCATTTGCAAACTATTTCAAATATATTTCTATATTCAGATTGACTATAGTATTTTCAGTTATTAAGTTAAAACTGATGTCTCAATGCAGGTTTTGGGAATTATGTCATATAAAGGTCAGTGACATACTTTTCATTGTTGATAACTGTTTATTATGGACTGTAAGGAAAATAGAATCAATTTTTTTCCCAACTTGATACTTGTGTGCTCTGTTATCCCTATTGAAGTTTGCAACTTTTGAATTTAATAAGATTATTTTATATAAGTCCTTTAACATAGATTTTTAAAGAATTCTTTTTAATGAGGTATGCTTACATTGATAAAACCCAAGCAAAATTATTTCATAAATTATAAAATTAGGACAAAATAAAATTATATAATCTACTTTGACCATAAAAGATTCTGACAGTTTTCTGACTGTTTGACATTTAGAAAATAGGAGTTAGCATTTCAGTAATTAGAAATCCTTTTATTTGAACTATTAGATAACTTAGAACCCTAGAAAAATGTGGCTCAAGTGATTTTTTTTTTTTTTTTTTTTTTTTTTGTACCAGGGATTGAACTCAGGGGCACTTAACTACTAAACCATAACCCTAGTCCCATTTTGCATTTCATTTAGAGACAGGGTTTCACTGAGTTGCATAATGCCTCACCTTTGCTGAGGCTGGCTTTGAACTCGAGATCCTCCTGTATTACCCTCCTGGGCCACTGGGATTTCAGATGTGCACCACCACACCCAGCAGGTGGAATTCTGGAATTCTTTATAGTTAGATGACAGCCAATCTGGTAGTCATTTCCAGTTGGAAAGGTTTGAATGGAAATTTCATATTTTCTCCCTTAACTCCATTAGCTTTCTTTCTTTCTTTCTTATTTTGGTACTAGGTGCATTCTGCTACATTTTATTTATTTATTTGCTTGCTTGCTTGCTTATTTATTTATTCAGTTTTATGTGTTGCTGAGGATCAAACCCAGGGATGTCTGCATAGTAAGCAAACGCTCTACTGCTGAGCCACGACCCCAGCCCCATTCTGCCATTTTAGTTTGCCTTTTTGATTTTATTTTAAGATAGAGTCTTGCTAAATTATCTATTCCAGCTGTGAACTGTGATCCTTCTTTTGAAGCCTTCACTTCAAAAGGAGTTGGGATTACAGGGGTGTGCAACCGTACCCAGTTTCCCTCTGACTTTTAATCATACATAGAGAAATGAGCCTTTCCTACCATCTGTTTGTTTGTTTGTTTGTTTTTTCTGTTACATTTGTGGCCCACTCATCTATTAAAAGTTCTAGGGAAATCCATATTGTTTTGAGAATGAGAGTAGGAAATGTCTTTCAACAAAAATATCAAGAGATTAGTGTACAAAAGACATATTAGAAAAAAATTATTAATTAGGATTTTAATCTACTTATGTTTTAATGTCTCTTAATTTCACAAAGTAATTATTATCTAATGAGTAGATTTATGATAGTGTGGAAGTTATGAAATTGTTTCTTTTTTGCATAGGGTATTAGGTTATAAAGTGAATTCTGGCATGTCTAAATTGAACCTAACAGTTATCACTTGCTATTTAGTAGAATTTAAGACAGACTATTGCTTAGCTCTTGGGAGAGGAAATCAGAATCTTCTTAAAAGTCAATTGCTTTAGTCTTTTTAAGAAATTATAAAATTTAATTACATAATTTATTGATCTAAACAGACTGGTCTTACCCCCTTGATGGAAGCTGCTTCTGGGGGATATGCAGAGGTTGGAAGAGTTCTCCTTGATAAAGGAGCAGATGTCAATGCCCCTCCTGTGCCTTCTTCAAGAGATACAGCTTTAACAATAGCAGCAGACAAAGGTCACTACAAATTTTGTGAGCTCCTGATTAACAGGTGAGTCATTTTCTATTAAAAAAAATTTAAGAACACATATTATTCATTTTATAACCTATGGGTAAATATATATTTGCATATGTGTATATATGCATGTGTGTGTGTGACACACACACAGATTTATGTATTTATTTTCCCTATCTGGGTACAGTGGCATATGCCTGTAATCCCAGTGACTTGGGAGACTGAAGCAGGAGGATTGCAAGTTTAAGGTCAGCCTAAGCAACTTAGTGAGATCCCATCTTAAAATTTTAAAGAAAGGGGCTGAGTGCAGTCATGCACATCTGTAATCCGAGCATCTCAGGAGGCTGAAGCAGGAAGATGGTGAGTTCAAAGCTAGCCTCAGTAACTTAGCTGAAGCCCTAAGGAATTCAGCAAGACCGTGTCTCTAAGTAAATTACAAAAAAGACTGGGGATGTGGCTCAGTGGTTAAGCACCCCTGGGTTGAATCCCCAGTACCAAAAAAAATTTTAAGAAGTGGGGCAGGGGATGTAGCTGCCATGAAGCGTTCTTGGTTTTATCAAACCAAAACAAAAAAAACACCCAACTTCCTGTGGTCCCTTTTACTTTTAAAGTATATAAAATTCTATTACTTTATTGACATTTTAATGTACACTTATTTACATGTTACTCTTTACAAAATAATGAAAGATGGTAGGGAAAAGTAAAAAATGTTAGCCTCTTCCTATAAGAAATAAACTGTATTAACATTTTTATCTACAGGGGAGCCCATATTGATGTTCGAAACAAGAAGGGAAATACACCACTTTGGCTGGCATCCAATGGTGGTCATTTTGATGTAGTGCAGTTGTTAGTACAAGCAGGTGCTGATGTGGATGCAGCAGATAACCGGAAAATCACACCCCTTATGTCAGCATTTCGCAAGGTAATTTGATGTGGGGGTGAGGGAAGATTAAATTAATTTTAAGCCAATTTTAAGTTGAAACCATGGAGAATAATTAATTGATGTTGGTGAATCAATTATATTTCCGTAAAAAAATCACTACTCTTTCCATTCTTTTGCAGCCAAACCTAAAAGCTATGGGGTAGTTCACTCTAAGCAGCTTTGTTGTTAAATCACTTGTTTCCTTGACTGTTTCTGTTATGTTGTATATAAAATATGAGACTTAAGGAAAACTATTGTATGCAGGTGGATATTTACCTGACTAGGAACAAAAAGGAGTGACCTTTCATAAAAACTTATACCTCTCATATAAATTAAGGCTCACTGTTCTGATATATTTTTTAAATCCTGCTGGATGCAATGGTACACACCTGTAATCCCAGGGACTCAGGAGGCTGAGGCAGGAGGATTGCAATTTCAAGACCAGCTTCAGCAATTTAGCAAGGCTCTAAGCAAATTAATAAGATACTGTCTCAAAATAAATTTTTTTTTTTTTAAAAAAAGGACTGAGGGTGTAGCTCAGTGACAAAAACACCTCTGTGTTCAATCCCTGGTATGTATGTATGTATATATGTATGTATGTATAAATAAATACCTGTCCCATTGCAGTTAATGGTAAACTATAAACTACTTAATATGGCCTACAAAGCTCTCAGAATTTGGTTCATGTTAACCTCCTCAGATTGATCATTCATAATACCTTCCCCTTTTGCTTACATAAACTGTAGCACTGTCACTGACCTAGAATGCACTCACCTTTTAACTGCCTAAGGACTTTTTGCTCAATGGTTTTTCTTTTCCTAGGATGTTCTTCATTCCTATTTACCTGGCTTACCTCCCTACTCATCATTTAGCTCCCATTTTATTTTATTTTATTTTACTCCCCTAACATTTATTTAAAAATTAATTTATCAACCCCCATAATATCCATATATTAAATTCCCAGGAAAATTTATTAATCTAAGATTAATATAGTATGTCATTGATGTTTACATCACTTGTCAACAAATTCAGTGGGTAAGTGGATACACAACACACATGAGCCATGTGTTGATATATAATTCTGTTTCAAATCCTGACAGGGAAGATTCTGATATATGACTTCAGCTCTGTGGCCTTGAGGAAGTTATTTCACCTTCAGAATCTCACTTGGCTTTTGTGTGAACAGTGAATAATTATGCAGCTCTCCTGGGACTGGGATATAGACTACCTGGCTTATGTTCACAGAAAGTCTTATAAATACCAAGCTTTGTTATAAATCAGAATTTTACTTCACATAATTCATCTCTGCTTCTATAAATCTCTGTGTTTTCAGTTAGGTTCAATATGCCTCATTACTTTACATTTAGAATCATGTTTGAATTTTCCTTTCATCCATTTTTATTCTAATTTAATTAAATTAATTTTAAGCCAATTTTAAGTTGAAACCATGGAGAATAATTAATTGATGTTATACATATGACAGGAGAATGCAGTTCATTTAATATTATACATATAGAGCACAATTTTTCAAGATGCTGACTGCACACAAAGTATTTTCACAACATTCGTGTCTTATACCTCTCATGATCCAAAGGATAATGATGTCTAACTCATTCCACCTTCATTCCTCCCCACTTTTCCCCCTCCTTTCCCCTCCCTCCCCTTTGCCCTATTTGAAGTTCCTCCATTCCTTCTATGCTCCCCTCCAAATTGCATTATGAGTCAGCATCCTCATGTCAAAGAAAACATTCGGCCTTTGGTTTTTTGGGATTGGCTTGCTTCACATAGCATTATATATTCTCCAACTTTATCCATTTACCTGCAAATGCAATGATTTTATTCTCTTTTAATGCTAAGTAATGTTCCATTGTGTGTGTGTGTGTGTGTGTGTGTGTATATATATATATATATATAAAATTTCCCTATCCATTCATCTACTGAAGGGTATCTAGATTGGCTCCATAATTTAGCTATTTTGTGAATTGTGCTGCTTTTAACTCTCATTTTAATATCACTTTTCAAATTCTTTCCCTAATACCCAACTTGAAAAAGGTTTCTCTTTTGTAGTTGAATATTTTCCCTTATCCCAACTTGTAATTACATATTTAATACCTGTTTTGTGTACTGGAAGGACTATAAGGACTGAGAGTTATGGCTATCTTTTCACTGCTTTTTATACCCACTTGTATAGCACAGTGCCTGGCACAAACTAGGTAATCATAGCTTTTGAAGGACAGCAATATAAGTTATATGTTTTAAAAGAAAATCTTAAAATGTTTTCTACACTTAATTCTTTAAAAAAATTATGTTTTTAATTAAAGCAGATGCAAATATAGTAAAATGCATCTTAAGGTGCATAGTTTGGTGACATTTTATAAATGCAGATACCTGTGTCACCCAAACCTCCATAAAGATATGAAATAATGCTATAACCCTAGATGTTTCCAGCATTTCTGTTTTCATCAAGTCCCTGTCCCAGAGGCAAACACTTCTTCATCATACTTATTCTTGAGGATGTTTTAGAACCTTATTAGGAGGGGAAGCTATACAAGCTTGGTTCTATTAAAATAGATAAGCTTAAAACTTATTACAGATCCATGCCACACACATAATCCCAGTGACTCAAAAGCCTGTGGCAGGAGAATCATAAGTTCAAGGCCAACATGGGCAACTTAGTGAGACCCTGTCTCAAAATAAAATAAAAAGGCCTAGGGATATAGTGCCGCCATAGAGTGCTTCCCTAGTAAATACGAGGTTAGATCCCTAGCAGAGTACAAATTAAAAAAAAGAAAGAAAGATTTTATTATTCATCTTTTAGTCCCTGATAATGGCACTTATAAAGTGTTTTTCTAGGTTCACGTTATAGGGCTCCAAAAAATTTGGTAGTCAACTTTGTTTAGTCAGGTGGAATCAAAATAATACTTTGAAATCTGAAAGTTTTGTTTATGTTAGGACTAATTTCCCTTTTATACTGAGATTTATTTTACATTGTCAATTTTTTGTTAATAAATTTATTCTAAGAAGTACTATTTTCAACAGATTTTTCTATTTTTTATGGGTTATTGATTAAATTAAAAAGAAGCCATATATTCCTGACCATTTGTATTTATCTAGAAGTCTTTTAAGTTGTTATGTATACAAGCAAAATTTCAAAGGATTTGTGAGTGTGTGTTTTGTTGTACTTTTCACAGGGTCATGTAAAAGTTGTCCAGTATTTGGTGAAGGAAGTCAATCAATTCCCTTCTGATATAGAATGCATGAGATACATAGCAACAATTACAGATAAGGTAAATTTACTATAATATTGAAGCACATTTTGATTCTTTTTAGAATTATATATCCAGATGTACAATTAAGAGTTTGTTTTTCTCCCCTGAGATGTCAAAGCATAGATCTTTCTATACTTTAGTTTTTCCACTTGCAAAGTACACAGTACCCTAATTTTTATAAAAAATATTATTTTCCTCTTACTGTGGACCGTAATTGAAGTGACTCTAGTTATGGCTGATTACTAAACCATTAGTCTGATGAAAAGGTTTTCTAAGAACCTACAGATTTTTGAGGAAAGATGCCTTAGTTTGATTAAAGTTTTATACAGGACTGGACTCAGGGTAGCTTAATTTGGCTTAGCAAATTTTCAGTGTTTTGAGCTTTAACCCCCTAGATTTTGATGTGCTCATCTACTCATGTTTTATTTGGCCTCTCTATATTATGTGTTTTTATATAATTCCATTTTCTGTAGGAACTATTAAAAAAGTGTCACCAATGTGTTGAGACAATTGTGAAGGCTAAAGACCAGCAGGCTGCAGAAGCAAATAAGAATGCAAGTATTCTTTTAAAGGAGCTTGATTTGGAAAAGGTGAGTGGGAAAAATAATTTTCCTTATTAGAAATTGTTTAAAATTAGGTAGAATAAATTTGTCACCTGTATGACCAATAATCTTAATAAAATTTGATTCGAGGAAATTGTTAATATATTCTCAAACCACCATCCATTTAATTTGAACTATCATTCATAAAAAAAAATATTTTGAGACCATATAAATGAAGGATTAGATTTTGAGCAAGATTACCAGTTTACCAAATGACATTACTATCTAAGTGACTTTAACATTAATTTGAGAAGAAATTTAGAAAACAATTGGAAATCATTTGTTCATTATAAGATTTTGGATGTAAGTTTATTAGATTCCTTATTAAAGAGTAAGTGTCTAGGATCCTAGGATGTGGGTACAAGGTAAAAACATTAAAAAAAAAAAAGATTGCCATTCAGAGGCCCAGTTAGCTTGTTTGAAAAATAAGGATGTTGATATTGATTCCAAAAGTTGTAATAAAAGAATATCATGAATTGTGTAGCATTGTTCTAGGAATGCAGGACATAGCTGATCATGAAGATATTTTGTTGATGAAAAAGTATCATTTTGAAAGAGGCTAAAATTTTTATAGCAGTTCTTAAAAAAAAAAAAAAAAAAAAAAAAGCTATGGTGATGAACACCTGTAATCTCAGATACTCAGAAGGCTAAGGAAGAGGATCATAAGTTCCAGGCCAGCCTTGGCAATTTAACAAGACCCTGTCTCAAACAAAAATATGAAGAGGGCTGGGGATGTAACTCAGTATAGAACACTCCTAAGTTGTTTTTATTATTATTATTATTAATGTATGACAGTAGAATACATAAATGGAGTATAACTTCTCAATAGTCTGGTTGTACATGATGTAGAGTTACATAGGTAATATAATCATATTTGCACATGGGGTCACTCCTGGGTTTAATTCCCATACCACAACAAAAAAAGAGAGAGAAAAAAAGATGATTGCATGAATAGGCAATTTACAGAAAAAGAAATACAAATGTGCACTAAATAGATGAAGATTGTTCAACTTCATTAGTAAAGAATTGCATAATAAAAGAGTGGCCTAAGTTTTTTCTTTTCTTTTTTTCTTTTTTTTTTTTTTTTTTTTTTTTTTTTTTTTTTTTTTTTTTTTTTTTTTGTCCTAATTAGTTATACATGACAGCAGAATGCACTTCAATTCATTGTACACAAATGGAACACAACTTTTCACTTCTCTGGTAACTTCATTACCCTAGGTACAATCATACATGTACCTAGGGTAATGAAGTTCTTCTCATTCCACCATCTTTCCTACCCCATGCCCCCTCCCTTCCCTTCCCTTCCCTTTGCCGAGTCCAAAGTTCCTCCATTCATTTCATGACCACCCACCACCACCACCATCATGGATCGGCATCCACTTATCAGAGAAAACACTCGGCCTTTGGTTTTTTGGAATTGGCTTACCTTACTTGGCATGGTATTCTCCAACTCCATTCATTTACCTGAAAATTTTGTATTTTTATTTTCTTTTAATGCTGAGTAATATTCCATTGTGTATATATACCAGTTTCTTTATCCATTCATCTGTTGAAGGGCATCTATGTTGGTTCCACAGTTTAGCTATTGTGAATTGTACTGCTGTAAACATTGATATGGCTGCATATCAAAATCAGTATGCTAAAGTAAATAGATACATGTTCAAAGATATGGATATATAAGGATATTCATTGTTATTTTGCTATTGGGGGGAAAGTGTAAACCTTAAAATCTTTATCAATAGGAAATTAAATAAATTTTTGTAAACTTGATAAACTTATATAGTTTAAAGACAGATAGAAAATAATTTATACTCATTTTTAAATTTATGTATATATAATTTATATATAATTATATATATATATATATAAAGTGTGTGTGTGTTTGCATGTGCGTGCGTGCTTGGAGTCCAACACAGGTTCTTAAATATGCTAGACAACTACTCTACCACTGAGCTACATCCCCAGACCATATATTCATTTTCAAATAAAGTGAAATTTGAAATTAGATGACTCCTAAGGTTCCATTCATATCTGTAACTTTTTCATTTTATGTAACTATATCCCTGGATCAATTCCCTATGTAGTCAGATTGCTCTTATGCCAAAAAAGTGATGAAATCACTTTTAGCTGAAAATACAATCTCTTCATTTTGTCTGTAAGCCCCCCCCTTTTTTTTTTACACCAGAGGTTGGTAAACTTTTTCTATAAAATGCCAAATAGTAAATATTTTAGAATGTACATAAGATTTCTGTAATAAAAACTCAACTTTGCTACTGTAGCATGAAACCAGCCATAAACAATTGGTAAGTAAATGAGTGTGGTGGAGCTGGGGTGTGGCTCAGTTAGAGTACTTGCCTAACATGTGTCAGGCACTGATTTTGATTATCACATATAAAGAAATAAAAAATATAGGTCCATCAACAACTAAAAAAAAATTTTTTTAAATGAGTGTTGCTGTATTCCAATAGAATTTCAACTGTGGGCACTGAAGTTTGAATTTTATATTATTTTCACATGAAATGTTAAGATTTTCAACTATCTAAAAATGTAAAAACCAATCTTTCCTTTCATACCACATAAAAACAGGCAGCAGACTGGATTTGTCACAGTCAATATTTTGCCCACCCATGATTGAGATGAATAAAAATTTCAAAGAATAGTCAATTTGTGCCTCAGAATGCTAAATTATGGTTTTAAGGGAAATGCTTTTCTTAATTACCACAAGAAGAACTGGGCTTCATGTACATATTTTTATGAGGTTTTTTTTTTTTTTTTTGCATAATTTCCATAGAAATAGGGGTAATAATGTATTTTCTATTTCAGACTTTCATTATGTTCTTAGGCAACCTGTTTGTTAACTGTGCTCTTTTCGGGCGGGGGGGGGGTAATATATATATTAAAAAGTATATAAGATATATGTGTTTAAAATAGATGTTTGCAAAATGTAAATATGGTGAAAATTTGATGTTTTAATAGTCTGTTTCTTAATTGGATTCTCTTCGTTAGTGGGCTATAAGATGTCATCATATATTTTCGATTTGTGTACCTTACATATAAGAATAGTTTGAAAATAATTTTTTTTTTCCATTTTGTGGGTTGTCCTTTTACCCATTTTTTTTTTTTTCTTTTCTTTTCTTTTGGCACCAGGGATTGAACCCAGGGGCGCTTTACCACATCCTTCAGCCCTTTTTTATGTTTTATTTAGAGACAGTGTGTCACTGAGTTCCTTAGAGCCTTACTAAGTTGCTTAGGCTGGCTTTGATCTCTCTATCCTCCTGCCTCAGCCTACAAAAAGCCCCTGGTATTACAGGCGTGTACTACCACGCCCAGCCCTTTTAATTTCTTGATGGTTCTTTTGAAGCACAAAAGTTTTCAATTTTGATGTTGCCATTTATTTTTTTCTTTTGCATTTATAAATATTTTGAAACACATCCATGGAAAGCCTGTGTATCATGAACAAAAATGCCACTTCATTCTTTAAATTATCACGTTAATGTTAAAATGATAAACTGGCTTTATTTGTAGTCAAGAGAAGAGAGCAGAAAGCAGGCTCTTGCAGCTAAAAGAGAGAAAAGAAAAGAAAAGAGAAAAAAGAAAAAAGAGGAGCAGAAAAGGAAACAGGAAGAAGATGAGGAAAACAAACCTAAGGAGAATTCAGAACTAGCAGAAGATGAGGATGAAGAGGAGAACGATGAAGATGGTAAGAAATGACTGATTTGAATTAGTGAAAATTTTTCTTATTACTCATTATGAGTATCTTTTGCTTCTAGTCAATGTTAGTTAAATTTTTTATTAAATTAATCTGAAATTGATAATTGACTTTTATAGTAAATAATTTTAATGTTTTACATTGTAAATTGATAGAGAAACAGAAGAGAGAAAGCAAGCACATAACGTGAAGAAGTTCAGTTGTGATTTAAGTCACCGTGTAAAATATTGTGTGCATATTAAAAGCAATAAAATAAGAGATTTAACAGCTTTTCTTTAGGTTCTTCTCTACCTCTAACTTCCCTGATTAAAAACTAGAAAGAGAGAGAGTTCCTGAATAAATTCTATTAGCTAAGATTTAGGCTTGAAACTATAAAGGGAAGCATGTCAGTATAACTGAAGTTCATTATTCTCAGAGTTGTTTATGATGCTATATGGCTGTGGTTGTAATAGGCAGATTATTTTGCTTTACTTGAATTCTATTTCTAAAATAATATCTAAAAAATGTCCTAAATTCAAACTATGTAGTTTTGATTAGTTCATGAGATTAACATTTCATATCTTAATTATGTTAATGGGGTATATATTTTCTATACCAACCTAGACATCCAATTATAATATTGTATATTCGAATGGCAGCAAATATTTCTTTATTTATTAGTGAACACTGGTGGAATGAAAATATGACCTAAAAGGCTGAATTATTTGGTATATTTTGTCACAATTTGTTTTCAGATCTGTGACTCTCAATGTGATTTTTATCCTTTTTTTATAATTTCAGTGGAGCAAGAAGTTCCCATAGAACCTCCTAGTGCAACCACCACCACCACAATTGGAATTTCTGCAACATCTGCAACATTCACAAATGTGTTTGGGAAAAAAAGGGCCAACGTGGTCACAACTCCCAGTACCAATCGGAAAAATAAGAAGAATAAAACCAAAGAGACCCCTCCCACAGCACATTTAATTCTGCCAGAACAACATATATCTTTAGCACAACAAAAGGCAGATAAAAATAAAATAAATGGAGAACCTAGAGGTGGTGGTGCAGGTGGGAATAGTGATTCGGATAACTTGGACAGTACAGACTGCAACAGTGAAAGTAGTAGTGGTGGTAAAAGCCAAGAGTTAAATTTCACTATGGATGTGAACTCCAGTAGTGATAGGAGGTACCCGGCACTGCTCCTCAATTCCCAAGAAGAGAAGATAATTACTACTGCTTCCAAAACTCAAACACGGTAAATTTTTCAGATTTGCTAACTCTACATTCATCTTTCCTTTTTCAGACTTGGCACAAGAATTCAAAGTATGTTATTCAAGTTGTGTTTAACAATTTAAATCTACCATATTAACTTGTCTTTAATATCCAAAACTAAAATTTACCTGTGTCCTCTTAATCATGTGCTAGTTAAGATTATAAAACAGGGGCCGGAGTTGTGGCTCAGTGGCAGAGAGCTTGCTAAGATTTATAGTTTGAAGTTGATAATATTAGTTAGCATGCCTTGATTTTATTTAACTGTCATTGTTATTGAATTTGGTCTAACTTTTGACTTCTGAATCCAGTTTTATATTAAAATAGATGATGATTCTTTGGTCATTTCTATTTTTCTGACTTGGTTATTTGATGTGCCGAACTTAAATTCAAATATTTCAGCATAACTTTGTCTATAAAGGGGTAATCTCTTGAGTTTCTACCTTAACACTTATCTTTTGTTGAACCTGATATTTCTCTCTTCAGACTTGAAGGTGAAGCAAATTCTAATTCCTTGTCAACAAGTTATAAGTCAGTGTCATTGCCATTAAGCTCTCCAAACATAAAGCTGAATCTCACTAGTCCTAAAAGGGGTCAAAAAAGAGAAGAAGGGTGGAAAGAAGTTGTGCGAAGGTAAGTAGGATTAGTCTCGTCTTTTTAACTCTCATAGATCATATAGGTTCTCCTTTCCATGCCAGATAGTTACCTAGTTAATTAATGAATAATTTGAATGTGACCATTATTGTAAACTATAGTGCCATACTAAATCCAGAATATGCTCAAGCACAATCAGAAGCAATACATAAATTTGTGTTTTGTATTTATATATATATGTGTGTGTGTGTGTGTGTTTCTCTTCCTTTAGCTTATCCCAAATGTTGACTCTTTTGGATAACCTATGATTTGCTCTTTATGTAGATTAAATGTAAGACTTTTATTTTTTATTGATGTATATATGAGTTGTTGATTTTGATTTAAAATGAATAAGCTAACATTATTCAGTAGGTATGCATTATTTTATTTTAGATAGAGTCAATACATGGTACTTGCAGTTTAGTTGATATAGGTGATATTTTGAGCAGATTTGAATGCTTGGATTGAGTGAGTTAAATATAATTTGTTTTAAATGGCAATGTAAGTTTTAACTTGCCTAAATTAAATTCAATATGATGAGAGATCCATTTCTAAGATAAAAAATTACAATAATATATTTTTAGATTTAAGAAATATTCTATAAATGTCCATCAACTTATTGCTGAGACATCTTTTTTTAATAAAGACATCTAATTTCATAAGCTCATGAATAGTTCTCATTTTATAGGTCAAAGAAGTTATCCGTTCCAGCCTCAGTGGTGTCCAGAATAATGGGAAGAGGAGGATGCAACATCACTGCAATACAAGATGTTACTGGTGCCCACATCGATGTGGATAAACAAAAAGATAAGAATGGCGAGAGAATGATAACAATAAGGTAATTGTGAAGAATTTATATTACTACTTCTGGGTATAATTTTATAAAAAGCAAGCTTTTGTTAGGTATAATACAATTAAGGATTTTATTTCAGGGTTAAGAATACATGTGTTTTGTTTGTTTTTTAATGCTTTTGGTCTTGTTTTTGTTTGTTTTTTCCCCAGGGGTGGTACAGAATCAACAAGATATGCAGTTCAGCTTATCAATGCACTTATACAAGATCCCGCTAAGGAACTGGAAGACTTAATTCCTAAAAATCACATCAGAACCCCTACCAGCACCAAATCCATTCATGCAAACTTCTCATCTGGAGTAGGCACCACAGCAGCTTCCAGCAAAAATGCATTTCCCTTGGGTGCTCCAACTCTTGTAACTTCACAGGCAACAACATTATCTACGTTCCAGCCCACTAATAAACTTAATAAGAACGTACCAACAAATGTACGTTCTTCTTTCCCAGTTTCTCTTCCTTTAGCTTATCCCCACCCTCATTTTGCCCTGCTGGCTGCTCAAACTATGCAACAGATTCGGCATCCTCGCCTACCTATGGCCCAGTTTGGAGGAACCTTCTCACCTTCTCCTAACACTTGGGGACCATTTCCAGTGAGACCTGTGAATCCTGGCAATACAAATAGCTCTCCAAAGCATAACAATACAACCCGTCTACCAAACCAGAATGGGACTGTTTTACCATCAGAGTCTCCTGGACTAGCAACTGCTAGTTGTCCTATCACTGTCTCTTCTGTAGTTGCTGCCAGTCAGCAACTATGTGTGACTAATACCCGAACTCCTTCATCAGTCAGAAAGCAGTTGTTTGCCTGTGTGCCTAAAACGAGTCCTCCAGCAACAGTGATTTCTTCTGTGACAAGCACTTGTAGTTCCCTGCCTTCTGTCTCCTCTGCACCTATCACAAGTGGGCAAGTTCCCACTACATTTCTGCCTGCAACTACTCCTCAAGCACAGCTTTCTTCACAAAAGATGGAGTCTTTCTCTGCCATGCCACCTCCCAAAGAAAAAATGTCCACACCAGACCAACCCATGACAAACCTATGTACCCCATCGCCAACTGCAAATAGTTGCAGTAGCTCTGCCAGCAATACCCCAGGAGCTGCAGAAACTCACCCATCTAGTAGTCCCACTCCTCCCTCCAATAACACACAGGAGGAGGCACAACCATCCAATGTGTCTGATATAAGTCCTATGTCAATGCCTTTTGCCTCTAACACAGAACCTCCTCCATTGACTTTGGCATCACCCAGATTGGTTGCTGCTGATAATCAGGATACCAGTAATTTACCTCAGTTAGCTGTACCAGCACCTCGAGTTTCTCATCGAACACAGCCCAGAGGTTCTTTTTACTCAGTGGTACCAAATGCAGCCATACACCAGGATCCCCAGTCTATTTTTGTTACAAATCCAGTTCCTTTAACAACACCTCAAGGCCCACCAGCTGCAGTGCAACTTTCTTCAACTGTGAACATTATGAATGGTTCTCAGATGCACATAAGTTCAGCAAACAAATCTTTGCAACCTACATTTGGCCCAGCTACACTTTTTAATCACTTCAGTAGCCTTTTTGACAGCAGTCAGGTACCACCTAACCAGGGTTGGGGAGATGGTCCTCTGTCCTCACGAGTTGCTACAGATGCCTCTTTCACTGTTCAGTCAGCATTCCTGGGTAACTCTGTACTTGGACACTTGGAAAATGTACACCCTGACAACTCCAAGGCACCTGGCTTCAGACCACCTTCCCAGCGAGTTTCTACTAGTCCAGTTGGTAAGTTATTATTAAGTATTCCTAGAACTTAAGTTGCAGGCTCTTAGAGCCTAACCTCTTATTCCAAGATAATAATAATTTTTGTACGTAATATTGTGTGACCTTGTGTAATAAACAGTAGAGATCTGAGTAAATGGACAAAAAAGTAGCTATAGGTAAATCACATAATAAGCTAGATCTTTCAATCAGAGTAGGAGGTAATACCTTGTATCAGCTTATTTTCTTAGAATTGGTGTCAGATTATGTAAATAAAAATGATTCATGGTATACATCAAGGATTCCAGATGTGTAGACTTTAAAAATCACAGTGATTGTATTAGATTTTAAAAATTAGAGTTACAAAAGTGTTTAGATACCAGCCTACAATTTATATTATTTAATGGTACTATATATTATTTATATTAGATGCAGCTGTTTGAAGAGATCCATCTAGTCATTTATGGGCTCTTATATTTTTAAAAGAAACAGTTTCTTAGCATTGTAAGAAAGATGCAGATAGATTTGAATCCATTGTTGGCTTGGCGATGTTTGGAATAACAAAATCTATTTTTCAAAGTTTAAGAGCCAAATTTAATCTAATCTATGCTGTACAAAAAACAAATTAAAAATGGTAGCTGACCCAGACTGGGGTAAGGAACACTATTTTCACTTAGTATATCTCTTCCAACTACCCTAACATGCATGTTACCTTTTTGCTAAACTACTAATCTGTGTTGTTTAGAATTGTGAGTTATGGGACTGGGGTTGTAGCTCAGTGGTATAGCACGTGCCTAGCAGGTGTGAGGCACTGAGTTCGAGTCTCAGCACCACATATAAATAAATAAAATAAAGGTCCATCAACACCTAAAAAAATATTTTTAAAAAATTTGTGAGTTATGGATATGGCATAGCCTTAATTTTCATTTCAGATATGTTTCATTTACTTGTCTTTTCAGGAAAACAGTTGTTTCTATTTTATTTCTTTTTTTTTCTCTTAATGTTATTTTATTTGTTTAAATAAATTATATATGACAGTACAAATGCACTTTGATACATCATGTATAATGGAGTATAATTTCTCATTCTTCTGATTGTACATAATGTAAAATCCCATCAGTCATACAGTTATATATGTAATATAGGGTAATAATGTCTGATTCATTCTGTTATCTTTCCAACCCCGCATCCCCTCAAGTAATTGTTTCTTTGTCTTTGAAGCAGAAACATAAGTCTCCCCAAGACCATCTATGATCTCCTTTTTTCTTTTTTTCTATAAATAGACATCAGTTGTAACTGTTCATTTTGGGAAACTAGTAAAGATCTTCAAAAGCCACAGGTTGAAAAAATTGCTCATTGTCAGTGCTCGATTGTGATAGAAAATAGTATGCTTAAACTTGGCATGGTGGTGCACACCTGTAATCCTAGATACATAGGAGACTGAGGTGGGAGGATTAGGAGTATGAGGTGAGCCTGGGACAGCATAGTGAAACCCCCTTCTCAAAAAATAAATAAATAGGACTGGTGTTGTTGCTCAGAAGTAGAGCACTTGCCTAGCATGTGTGAGGCACTGGGTTTGATCCTCAGCGCCACATAGATAGGTAGAAAGATAGATACATAGATAGATAAAGGTGTTGTGTCCATGTACAACTAAAAATATTTTTAAATAAATAAAGGAAGTATTCATCTTTGACCCTCCTTCTGGGGCCCAGGATTAATAAGCTTGACCTCATATTCTTTGTTCTTTGTTTGTTTGTTTTTAGTATTAAGGATTTAATCCAGGGGCACCACTGAACTATATTCCCAGCCCTTTTTAAAATTTTTTTATTTTGAGACAGGGTCTTGCTAAGTTGCTGAGGCTAACCTCCAATTTTTGATACTCTTGCCTCAGCCACCTGAGTTACTGGGATTCCAGTGTGCACCACCATCCCCTACTTGACCTCAATTCTTAACAGCCTGTATGGGTTGCTTTTATTCATGTCTTCTTCCATTGGTTTACCCTCTTAGTAAGAAGTAGTAATACTTTAAGAAGATGGGGAATGGTGTGAAGAAATTAAAATCATGATGGCTGCTGGCAGGAATGTAGGATGGGTCAGCTCTTTTGGTAAAAAAAAGTTTCAGGGTTCATCAAAAAGAAATAACTATAATTTATACACCTGTAATCCCAGAGGCACAGGATGCTGAAACAGGGGGATTGCAAGTTCAAGATCAGCCTGGGCAATTTAGTAAGATCCTGTCTCAAGATGAAAAGGACTACGAATGTAGCTCAGTGGTAGAATAGCCTTGGGTTCAATCCCCAAAACTGCAACAACAACAACCTAAACAAAAAAGAAGTGGGGATACGGGAATGAGAGGATCTGGTGATAGGTAATGGGTATGGAATTTCCTTTAAGGGATACAGAAATATTCTAAAATTGATTATGGAGATGGCTGTACAGCCCTGTGAATTGCTATACTAAAATCAATTGAATTTTATACTTCAAATGGGTGAATTATATGATATGTGAATTACATCTAAACATTGTTTTTTTAATGATAGGAAATTAAATTGTTTGAAAATCAGACTTTCCTGAGAGAAGTTTTGACAAATTTTCATTTTCCTACAGTGAATATACCTGTAATCCTTTCTTAGATCTTTGTCCCTTTTCCCTAATAAATTCCACAATCAATGGAATTTACGAAGGCTGCTAAGTTCAAATTTATCCAAAGTAGACAGAAACTTTGGTATAGTTTACAATTATTGATTTTGTTTAATAGAATACCAAAATTACCCTTAGGTTAGTGGTATGCTTTTCCTCCTTGTGAGGAAGGAAAATTGGTAGGTTTTGTTATTCATTTTCTATAGGAAATAACTATAATTTTTTAAAAAGCTGTTGCTTTCAGGTTTTCCACAAGAGAGAATGCAGATATTAATAAAAACTTTAAGATTTATCCAGAACATTAGTTTAGGTGACTTCCATTCTTAAATTTTCTATATTTATATGTTAGATGATTTTCTTCTGATGGTAAGAAAATTTAGGTTTGGCCGTATAGTATCACATAAGTGGATTCTTTTTGCTGTAATCTACAAAAATAAACCACATGCTTTCTTCTTTAAAAAATTAAGGAACCTTGGACTTCACATTTTAAAGCCTTAGCTAATTGGATATCTCGTACCTGTTTTATTTCAGGGTTACCATCCATTGACCCATCAGGCAGCTCCCCATCTTCCTCCTCTGCTCCTCTGACAAGTTTTTCCGGCATACCAGGAACAAGGGTTTTCCTGCAAGGGCCAGCTCCTGTTGGGACTCCTAGTTTCAACAGACAACATTTTTCACCCCATCCATGGACAAGCACCTCAAACTCATGTAGGAATCATGGAGGAACTCTTTCCAAAGAGTCTTGATTAAGTTATTAAGCCATTTATTTCAGGAAATATTATGTTATAAATTTAGTAAAATAAACAGTATGCAGATACCCAAAGTTTGTATTGTAGTCACATCAAAAAATTGACAGGCATTTTATAGGATTCAAAACTTGAGAAGGGTCAAGCTATCTATTGTTATTTAAGAAGAGGTAATACAAAGCCAGGTACAGTGGTCCATGCGTATAATCCCAGATACTCAGGAGAATCTTGAGTTCAGGGTCAGCCTGGGCAATTTAACAAGACCCTGTCTCAAAAAATAAAAAAGGCTGGTTGTTAGCTCATGGTAGTATGTCCCTGGATTCAATTCCCAATACCACAAAAATAAATTTAAAAAATAAAAAGGGTTGGGAGTGCAGCTCAGCAGTAGAGCAGCCCTAGGCTCAATCCCAGTATTGAATGAAAAAAGAGATAACAAAACGATTGGGGGTGGGGGCAGTAAAATAATTTCTCAAATCTTGAAACTGATTTATGCATATGGTCAACTTGATATGATATCTCATTTATGATTATTTATGATTTCTCATTTATTTTTACATTTTTATGGATGTATCATTGCCCATTATAAGTATTCCTTTGTTCTGAATTGCTTATTTCAATATTTAGAACAGATTATGTATTTAGAATTTAACAGTATTTGATTTCCTTTCTTTAGTGAGAATTGTGAAGTAATTAACATTGGCCTTTTTGACAAGGAAAACTAACCAAAGTACCTGAGCCCAATTAAGAAAGAAAACTGCCAATCAGTTTACTACAGTGCTTTGCTAACATTCAACCTTTCTTTCTTATGGAATAAAAGGGCAATTGAAAGAGTAAAAGGGCTATTGAAAGGGAAAAAGAGAAAGAACTAAAAGTAAGGAAGTGTTTTTCAGATAATAATCTAGATACTGTACAAACATTGCCATATTTGAGTTAATTTTAAAAGTAACTGTTTTATTTAGAACTAGATTATTTAGAACTAGAATAAATGAGTACTTTTTCCTTCCTACCCTTGTTTAATTCAACTAGGAAATTTTTTTAGGCTATTTGTTTACTTTTATTACAGGCAAAAATAGTCCAGGATAATGTTTTGAAATTATCTATTCTCATTTGAATGATCTCATAAATTGAAATTTTTCTTTACAGACCTATGTTGTGGAATAGATCTTTCCAACAAGGTTTCTCATATTTCTATAGTTTTTATATGTAATAAAACAATAGAGAAATATTTTGCCACCAGGTGACTCTCCTATTCCATCTGTTTCTGCGGGATCATCTTCACCTCTTTCAGCCACTTCTGCCCCACCAACATTGGGCCAACCAAAAGGAGGCAGTGCCAGTCAAGATCGAAAGATACCTCCCCCGATTGGAACAGAGAGACTGGCTCGAATACGGCAAGGAGGGTCTGTTGCTCAAGCTCCTGTGGGAACCAGTTTTGTCGCTCCTGTTGGACACAGTGGAATCTGGTCATTTGGTGTCAATGCTGTGTCAGGTATCTTTCTTTCTTTCTCTGCAGGGATAGCTTAAGTAAGTTGTGTAAATTTGTCATTAAAACTCAGTTCCTTTAAAAATAAAAGAACTTAGTTCCTGTGCTTAACAAACAGGGTTGGGTGTTTGTACCTTTAAAGAATTCAGTCTAGTTTCAAAGTCTGGAATGTTAGTTGGGTGACATATATATTTGATCAAAAATAAAGATTCGGGGCTGAGGTTGTGGCTCAGTGGTAGGGCACTCACCTAGCATGTGCAAGACCCTGGGTTCAACCCTCAGCACCACATAAAAATAAATAAAAATGAAGGTATTGTGTCTAACTACAACTAAAAAATATTTTTAAAAAATAATAATAAAAAAATAAATATTCAAAGCATGCTTGCTTTCTTGCTTAAGCTTCCCAGGGTAGAATGGGATAATTATTTCAGGTATTTCAGAGAGTATAAGATGTTTGGGGTATTCAGAGGACTTCTTCTGGTATTCTGGGAACTTGTTTTTGTTTGTTTGTTTGTTTGTTTTTTGGCTTGCAAGACAGTGATGAATGTTCCCTAAACTCTTGAGAGGAATTTATTTTGGTATTGAAGAAAGAATAAAGTGATAATATTTTATTGTTTTATGCAAATAAATATCATACCCTCTTTTCAATTCTTCTTTCCAGAAGGCTTATCAGGTTGGTCGCAGTCTGTGATAGGGAACCATCCAATGCATCAACAATTATCAGACCCAAGCACATTCTCCCAGCACCAACCAATGGAGAGAGATGATTCTGGAATGGTAGCCCCCTCTAACATTTTTCACCAGCCTATGGCAAGTGGTTTTGTGGATTTTTCTAAAGTGAGTTGATAAACATCATTGTAATTTGTTTGGTACTTTGCCAGTCAATGTAGTTACATGTTAAGGAGTAGTGTGTATTGAAATAAGTCTCCCTTTGTTTGCATCCCTGCCAGTTCTTTTGTTCAGTTTCAGTAGTGGGTCATAATGTCTACACCTTAGGTGTTTGAGTTTTTCTGTTTTTGTGTTCTACCACAACTTTGAGGGAGGCCTCCCCATATCTTTAAAAAGCTGGCTGTGATCTTCAGTGCTTTCTTGTTTGCTCTGACAGCTTTCTGGCTGCTATAAAGCCAAATTATTGCTATAAACATTCACATAGCTTTACCCTTTTCTTCTTAGTACACTATTCATGAAACTAAGATAGGAGAAAGTGTAGGGTATTATGTTTTCAAACATAATACAGGAAATTTCCTGATGATATCATATTTAGTTTTTTATTTCTTATTGAAAAATGTTGCAGATGCAGATAAACACTTTTTGGTTTGTCAGTACTGTACCACACTCTGCTTACAGAATCCTCTGGTGTTTTCTGAAGGGAAATTAGAGAGGTCTAAACTGGTATTATAGAATCATTATGTGTAATCATTTTGCAAGTGAACCTTTTTTTTTCCTGCTGTTTTAGGGTCTACCAATTTCCATGTATGGAGGCACCATAATACCCTCTCATCCTCAGCTTGCTGATGTTCCTGGAGGTCCATTGTTTAATGGGCTTCACAACCCAGATCCTGCTTGGAACCCTATGATAAAAGTTATCCAAAATTCAACTGAATGCACTGATGCCCAACAGGTAAAATGGGCTTAATGCTCTTTCATTTTTCAGATTTGTCATGTCACTCAATACTGTGCATAATACAAGTTCTGAGTCAAAAGTCATGACTGACCACCTTGACCTGAATTAAGTTTTTTCAATATCAAGATGATGCAACCAAACATTTTATTTCATGTATGTGTATTCTTCCTAGGCAAAAACAGTGAATTGCCATTGCATTTTTATATTCATTTTGTAAATGTCTAAATATTCCTAATTAGAAATTCCAATTTTTCCTCCCCCTTTTCAGATTTGGCCTGGCACGTGGGCACCTCATATTGGAAACATGCATCTCAAATATGTCAACTAAGTTAGAAGGTCTTTACTCTTTAGCCTTGTTTGAGAAATCTATGACCTTGGAAGAACCCTGGGGAACTTTTTTTTTTTTTTTCTTTTTTAAATGTGCCTAACTAAGAAATTTTCTCTGAGGCTTTAGCAATGGAAATTTGATTTCCCATTGTATAAGAACAAATTGATTTCCTATCCACCTGATTATGTTCTCTGGTTAGTTTAGCCATTTTCAACTTAAGATCAGATGAACTTAGTGCTTTTGGCTAAACATACCGAATGCTACTTGTATGCAGAAGAGAATTAGATGATTACATGTTTCAATCTTTTAGGGTGGTAAATACATGTATAATTGTTTACATACTGGAAAGGAAAAAGTTGAGTAAATTTCTTGTCATATAATGGCTCTACTAAATGTAGCCTGTATTAATGTGAAATATTTACCAGAATATTCAATAAAAAGATGAACAGTGTTTAGAAGTGGGGTGTGATCCTTTCAGTGGTCATGGAGGTACTGCCCAATCCACAATCATACTGAACCAGATTGTTAATATTATGTACCATGTTTCTCACATTTTACACTCCCTTGAAAAAGCACTGTTAAGACTTGTTATCTGTTTATTGTGTTTAATATTCCTGTTCCCTTGTTGTCTTCCACATCATTTTACATGTGAGAAACCCTGGCACTGTATCTTGTCTGAATTTAGCACATAGGCCACTGATAAAGTTTCACTCTTTTTTATAGATCATGAGTATGTAAATAGGAACTTGTGGATTTAAATCAGTTAACAATGAACAAATCACACCCATATCATCAACTTCAGGTTCCTTTTGTGCTTCCTAACTTTTTTAAATCTAAAAGATGTAATTGGTTATGGGTGTTTTAATTTTATTTGGGTTGCGACAACTCCTGTTACTTTGTTGTATTGTTGAATCAACTAAGTAATGTTTATAAATATGTGACTTGTTCTGAGCTTAGTTCCATGGACCCAAGTATGAAAAGTCAGTATGTTTAACAAACTAAACACAGAAACACTGGAATGAGTTGGGCAAACCAAAAGTTATGCCAAGAATCTGATGCAATAGAGAAGGAAAAATGATCTCACCGAAAAGTATAGTCATCAATCTGTTTGTGTTTTAATGTAGTTGAATCTCTTGTCTTATGTATAAGCATTATAAAAAAGAAAATAAGAAAATGTTTGGGGTGGATAGAGAAAGCAAGAGAGAATGCACAAAAAAAAAAAAAAAAAAGAGGAGTAACTAGGGGCAAACTATACAAGCAGCACCTTTCTACTCTCATAATAGAAATTCTTAATCACTGCCTAGGTCCTAAAGCCAGCACCAGGTCAGATATACCATGTTTGTTCCGTGTTAGACATAACCTGTTCTTTTGTCTTCCATTTCATCTTATGTAAGAGAATGATTACTAAAGTTATTTCTCTGTGTGTGTGTGTGTGTGTGTGTATTAGTTGTCAACAGACATTTTGTTTTATTCATTTATTCATATGTGGTGCTAAGAATAGAACCCAGTGGCTCACACATGCTAGGCAAATGCTGTACCACTGAGCCCCAATCCCAACCCTTACTTCTTTTTTAATGAATTTTGAAAGTTATCACTTGTATCATAGTTACTGCTTTTGTAGTAGTTGATAATCACATCAAATATTATCAGGAGGCCCCCTGATCCTGGAGGGAGGGGGAGACCCCTTGGATCACCTACATATCTTGCACTTAATCACCTAAAACAATGAAATGAATGAAACTACTCTTTTTCTTAAATATTTTTGGTTGTAATGGACACAATATCTTTTATTATTTTTTTATGTGGTGCTGAGAATCGAACCCAGTGCCTCAAACATGCTAGGCAAGCGCTCTGCCACTGATTTACAACCCCAGCCCATGAAACTACTCTTGATGAAATATATGCTAGTGAGAGATAATATTAAGTAAATTATTCAGTGGGACAAAAAGGTGAGTTTGGTTCTATTGTAACTATCTATAATATATTTGAATTGTCTGGAAGAATCCTTAAATCTGCACCTAGAAAACAACAAAAGGAGAAATGTTATCTCTGTTCGGGAATTAGAACCCATAAAGAGAAAAGTAGGGAGAAAACCCTAGGAGAATTAGGAAGAAACAGGAGTTGTACAGTGAATGTAGTTCCTTAGGAACTACTACTCTTTTATCAGCCCTGCCTTCCTTTCTTTCTATTTGGATCCTGGTTGCCAACTCCCAACCCCATTTCGCCTGCTATAATCTCTTCTTCCTCTGCCTGCCTCTTCCTGGCATTCCTTTACTGCTATTTACCAACCTGAACATAGGATAAAACCTAGCTCAGGTAAGAACTTGATTACTTTCAAAATATACAAGGGATATGGGGGGAAGCAGTATGGGTATGGTGGAACAAGGGTCAGAAGCCTAAATTCTATTTTCATTTCTGCCACTTGAAGCACTATGACTTTAGGCATGTCATTTCACCTTTCTGGGCTTCACTTTCATCATCTGAAAATGAAACTAAACTTAAATGAAACTCAAAATTTGAGTCCTCTAGTTCTAACATAAATTTTCTCCTTTTTCTTGTGAATGAGATTATACGGTCTGCGAATACTGGAAACCATTAAAATGTTTATAGTACTGAGGTTTGGTTCTGAGGTGGGGGAAAAAAGCCTGCTATTCTGGGGATGAGTATTGATTTTGGAGATTTTAGTGAAGGTAGAAGAAAACCTTGCACATCCATAGTAGTCCTTCAAGTCATTAAGAAACATCCTGCTAAAATACAGGTCAAACTACATGAGAGTAACAGCTCTTTCAAGGAATAAAATATATCATTAAGGTTTCCAGACTCACTTATTTCAAATAGTATTCAGTGTTAACAAAATTCTACCATCAATAAAATTATTGATGTTGTAAGACCCCTTAAATCTATTGTGGCTACAGTGTGCTGACTTGCCCTTTTATAGGCCAGTCTGCTTTCTTCAGTCCCTGCTCTCAAGGGGGAAATCCCATCACCTCATCTAACCAGACCAAAGAAGAGAGTTGGACAGCCAATGGTGCCCTCTCCTAACCAGAGGTAAGAAACTTTAGGACTTGGAACTTCAGTTTCCATCTTTTTGTGTAGATTCTGGCCAAATCCTCCTGCTGATCTCAAAACTAGGGCACAAGGGGGACCATCTTAGTTAGAGTTAGGTTGTAGAAGAAAAGCTGGTCATATGATAGTTTCATGCCAAGCAGAGAGGAGTATTTGGTATACATGATTGTATCCCACTGTTGAAGACCTTTGGACCACATTGTAAACCCAGGAAGAGGCAAACAAGCCTGTAGGAAAACAACTTTGAACATCTTGTTCTCTGACTAACAAGAAGAATTTCTACGGAGAAGTATGGCTGGTCGTGACGTCTTCCCAGTGGACCCTGTACTGGGGTGAAGGGCTCTGATAACGCTGCACTTTTAATTCACCTTTAGTGATTTGTCATTTTCCAACAGGCTAGTTCCTTCACCTTCACTCTTTCCTATAGAAAAGGAGTGACAAAAATGTGGTTTAAAGTTTAAAACTCTTTGAATGTGTTAAGATCACCTCTAATAAAAAGGGAATTAGCCTAGGCTTCAAGACCTAATTTGGAAAACAGGGTCATAAATCAAATCATCTATTGCATACCTATCTTATCCTTTATTTATCTTTGCACAGTGCTGGTGATCTAATGCAGGGCCTCACATATGCTAGGAAAGTTCATCTTGATGGTATTGGTGTGACTTCAGCCAGTTTGCCTAGTGGTGGAGACCTGGTATTTCCTCATGTTTAATGTAGTCCCTGGAGTGGGGCCTGGGCATAGGTATTTTTTAAACTTCCATATCTAGTGAGTATTAACTCTCTGATTTAAACTCTTGTTCCTTATCCAGTTTGCATGGATAATAAATCTGGCTTTCTCTCTTCAGCCAACAACCTATTTTCTAGTTCTCCAAACTTATTCCACCTAGTGTCTCCAAAAAGTTAGCTTCATGCAGTAGTGCAGATAGTAGTGATATCTACTGCTGCTATTTTGTAGTAGAGATTTTTTAGACATGGATCCTTCTTGAAAACTTCTCCCAGATCTGTTTCTGACTGCTCTTTCTGTTTTGGTGAATCCTTCTTCCTTAAATAAATGTTGATGTGCTTAGGGCTTGTCTTACACTGAATCTTCTCCCAAGGTTATCTCCTTCCATACTCTTGGATTTCATTCCACTCAAATATGAAGCACTAGCCTGAGTTCTCCCTGTGAACTTCAGACCAATATATTTAGCTCCATGTTGTGCTTTACCTGGGCATTCCACACACACTATTCATTCCCCAATACTCCTTGTCTTGTTTTCCCTATTATACTTGCATTCTAGCTACCAAGGCTGTCAAACCAGAAGATAGGGAAGTATCCTGGCTTATCTCCATTTCCTTCACCCCACCCTTAATCGATCACCTTGTTCTTTCTCCTCTTTGTATCTGAGTCTTATATATTTATCTTTATCCCTATAGCCTTTTGTGCACCTGCTTTCACTGTTGGGCTTCCCACCTTCAATCTCATGGTCCTCTACCCCATGCCTCCCTGAACAGACTACTTCATAACCTTGCTTAAAAGATGACTTATCAGATGACTCTATAATTTGTTCCCAAGCCTTATTCTCCATCACAGTTAATGTACATCATTTAGGTGTGCACCACTTTGTAAGATGCTTTCTTCAAAACTGTTTGGAACAATTAAGCATACATATCCTTGCTGTCTGAAATATGATTCTGAGAATCTGCAGCACCTGTATTACCTGGGAATGTATTTAAAATCCAGAATCTCACCAGGACCTAGTATAACAGAGTTCTCATTAAGGTCTGCAGGTGATTTATATGCACGTTAAAGTTTAAGAAGCACTGATTTATAATTTTTTTTAAATGAGGGACAGAATTAAAGCTAAGGGAAATTCTAATGAATCCATAGCTGAGGTAATACCAGTATGTGCATGTGGTCAGGTGCTATACTTAATTTTGGGGGGTAATAAGGACAGTGCTGATTTGGGGGAAGCCAAATTGGACAACTGGATTGAAGTTAAAATTTTTAGAGTCTATAATATAGACACTAGACTTAGTACTTAACTCTCCCACCACCTCTGTCTAGCCCATTTTATATATCTGGAGATATATATATATAGTAGGTATAGTGATATAATAGGCCAGATAAAAGGTTAGACACTCCCTCCGACCTTCCCTTCCACAGAGCTAAATGACCAGATCCCCTACCTATCCTCAGTAAGCTGTGATAGATAAAAGTCCAGACCTCCCCTCTTGATTTCTCAAACTGCAGCCTCCCCCTGTCCCTCAGGGCCCACTCATCCTTTAGCCCAGGTACAACTTCTTCAGAAAGCTCCCTGAAGAAAGTAAGTCCCTTGCCGTGGTCAAGGCCATTAAGGCATTTTCACACCATATAGCAATCGTGTATTTCCTGTGCTGGGAATCAAACCAAGGGTCTCGCATGCTAATCAATCGCTCTACCACTTAGCTAAGCCCACAGCCTCAATTGATTGTTTCTAGTGGCCAGTACACAGCTGTGTTGAAGGGACCAGGTTCTGAAGTGAGGTACACTTAGGACCCCTCCAACAACATTTGTTACTTTGAAACAGATTTTCCTGCCTGGGCTTATTCGCCTCATTGTAAAATATGGCTATTAATAGTGCTTTACTGTCCAAAACTTTTGAGAGGAATAAGCCAGCTGTACTCCCCAGGAGCCCAAGTGTAAGCAGGAAACTGCTAAACTATTGCAGTATTCAGAGGAAAGCTGGCAAGTATTGCACCAGGTGGATCTGAAGGCTTGTGCAGAGTCTTAGACTCTCCCCCACCTTTAAGGAGTCTGGTTGCTCTCTAGCGAGTAGGCGGCGCCATCGGGTTGAGTGACAGCGAGTGGCCCGCCCCGGGCGTGACGTCGTCCTAGTGTTGTTGCTGCGGCCGCACGTGGTCAACCAAGTCCGCCTCAGACTCGGCAGCATTCCGCGCCACAGCACCAGCCCGGTTGCCTTCCTGCACCTCCTGTCTGCTATGTCCACGTCCACGAGCTGCCCGATTCCGGGGGGCCGGGAACGGCTGCCCGACTGCTACAGCACTACGCCGGGGGGCACGCTATACGCCACTACCCCGGGAGGTCAGCGGGCCGGGTCGGAGTCCGCAGAGTGCTGGAAAACCAGCGCGTGCGTGCTGTTGCGGGCGGGGTGGGTAGGCGTGGGCTGTAGATTTGTCTTTGTCCGCAGGCCCCTCTGTTGTAGGTTTGGGGGAGGGTTTTGGAACCGAAACTTAGTTCCCCAAAACCTGAAAGTGCCTTGAGCCCATCTTCGGTGACAGTGAGTGGATTCCTCTCTCTGGCCTTGTTTCTGGGGGTCTTCCATATGCTCCTACCTTTAGCAAATTTGCTTCGTGGGAGTAGGCGCCTAGGTCCCAGTAGAAGGTGGCCTGAGCAGGAAGCACCAAATCTTGGTTAGAGCTGTTGGGGGCAGGTGTTCAGGTAGCTGGCTCTATCTTTTAGCTGTGATAGATAAAAGTCCAGGCTTCCCCTGCTGCTGGTTGAGCCAGCAGCCTGAGAACTTGAGCGGCTGGGTTGCCTACCCTGCAATTCCTGCCACGAGAGGTAAAGGGGAGGGGCGAGAACTGGGCAGTTCCCCTTGAGGTCAGCTATGCTGGCTGATTTTCCTTGAGCTAGAAGGCTGAGACTTTAAGGACTTGGGAGTGGTCAGAGTAAGAACAGTATGTCCCTGTTTTTCATGAGGAAAGCAAGTATCTGGAAGAACACAGCTTCTCTTTGCAGGAGATGAGCGCCCCCTTCACAGCTGTAGGGCAACTATATCCCACCTTGTAAACCAAACCGAGAAAATGTCAAAGCTTAAGAGTAGCAGACCCTGAGCTCAAAGTTTGGTGCTCCTTTTAAGAACTAAGACCTGAAACTCGTCCAAACCTAAGTCCCCTGGTTGGACTAACTGGAATGCCCAGTTGCTTTATGATGCTTAGACACATCTTGGTTAGGCCTGGTAGTCTTTCAGTGCCATGAAGCCTTGTCAGTAGAGATCCTAGTCAGTCTACACACTGGGAAATGTGACAGAGTCTTACACCCCCCAACACAGTCCTCAAAAGGCTGATGCCTGGGATCCTAATCACCTTTGAGCCCAAGTTCCTGACTCTTAACCTCAGCCCCTACCCCTTAACAGGCACCAGGATCATCTACGACCGAAAGTTCCTGCTGGAGTGCAAGAACTCACCCATTGCCCGGACACCCCCCTGCTGCCTCCCTCAGATTCCCGGGGTCACAACTCCTCCAACAGTCCTACCCTCCAAACTGGAGTTGCTGAAGGAGCAGAAGGAGACAGAGGAAGAGATACCCGGTAAGGAAAGCAGTATCTAAAATTAGGAAATGCCTCATCCTTTGAGTTGAGATGCCTCTGTGAAGTAGAGTGGGGTTCAATTCCAAGAGGGGTTTCCACACTGGCCATAGGCCTGCAGACCCTCAGGCCACCAACCAGCCCTGCTTTTTCTTTCTCCAGATGACGCACAATTTGAAATGGACTTCTAATCCAGTGCAGATGATCCCCCCGTGTGGCGTTATAGAGGGATCCCTCATGCCGCTGTTGCCACCACCTCTTTCTGGGATATCCAAAGGACAGCTAGCCTCATCTAATCTGGAAAGGAGTGACTTGTTGGCTGTGGATCTCCTTTAATTCTGGGGCAGCTAGACCAGGGATAGGAGTGGGCTACTTGCCAAGCCCTTAGATCTCCTTTCTCTTTGGTCTGTAGGTACTCCTCCCAACCCCCAGGCCTCTATGCTAAGGGCTAGGTCTAGAGGACAGAATATGTCACCTTCTGGCTGCTTAGTAAACTTTCAAACAAATGTCTTGGCTCCAGTGTTCTCCTCAATGATGGTCTTCTCATCTTAGCCACACAGCTGAGGGCCCTAGCAGGCTTATGAGAGGTCCAGGTCTGTTCCCAGCTCCCCCTGAACCAACTTCCAACAACCATGAACAGCAATAGCCTGGCCCTTGCCAGGGGATATTCCTGTCTTTCCAGGAAGCAGTCTTCTTGGAACTGGGCCTCCCCAACAGCCCTCCCCTCTCCATTCCTAAGCAGCACTCTCTGGATGAGGTGATTTCACAGCCTATAGCCAAATCTCGTCTCCCCTTGCTATTTCTACCTCCTACTACCTATAAGTACCAATCCCCATTCCAATACTGAAAACCTTGTGCATTCCTTTCTTACAGCACTGTTGTTTACATAGGTTTAGAAGAAACCTTAAGGTCCACACTAAAGGCCAAATGATGAGTCGGTAATGATCCCAAATCTCAGTATCTGGTCATCTCCTTCATTCTCTATAGCAAAAACCACTCACTGGTTCTAATCTCTACTATCTGTATACCTCAAAGATGGAAGGTATATAAGGGAGTCTCCTTTCCTTGCGAGAAAAACATCCACATGCTAGGCTATTTGAATCTGTTCTCATTTTGAAATGAACTCTTTCAAAGACCGGGCTACAAGGAATGTGTTTCTTGATCTAATTTTGGTAAAAGTGGCAAGCAGCAATCTGATCATGCCCAGCTAGGCATGATGTGTGGAGGAAGGATAACAGAGTTTATAGGGTACGCAAGGAGTGGGCTGTCAAGGACAGTATTCGGGACCAGTGAGACATATGAAGGGCTCATCTCTTTCCACCCAGTGCCCACCACTGAGATGTTTTTATTGAAATGCATATGTTATGGGTTAACAAGTGAGCTCCCTGTACCCCAGATTGGATCTTGGGTCAGTTCCAATGGGACAGTCTCCCTGGTGGTAAAAGGGAGTCAAGTGAGAGAAGGCCTCCACACCAAGGCATAGGAAACAGGCTAGGTGAGTCTGGGGAATCCCCAGAATTATAGCGCCTCTTGAAAGCCTGGTATAGTTTGGTTCTCCTCAGCAGCTGCTGCAGATGTCTCTTCATTGGCCTCCTCTTCTGAAGACAGACTCCTCTTTTCCGCAATTAATCTTTTAACTCCCACCATCCACTGACTGACCTCAGTCACATGATCAACCATGAGGGAGCGGTGAATGTCATCTGCTGCATCCCACCGGTGGCTTGAAAGCTCTGAGGAGAAACAGGGCTTGAGCAAGCAGAATGTGCTAAAAGAGTTTTCATGCCTCCCATCCCAGAGTTCAAAATCTTAGCACCTGTTCCAGCTTAACCAACCATGGCAGGGCAAGAGATTTAGGCTATACCAGAAGCCACCCATACCTTGCACCAGTAGTGCCATCCTCCTCTTAACAGGCACTGACAACTTCCCTCCAGCCCACTGTTCCTGAAGCAGTGTCAGGCGTCGACTGATGTCATCACATACCTGTTTCTGAAAGACAAATGCCCTCCAACTCAAGTGGTGCCAGCCCAGTGGGGAAAGGGGAAGGCAGTATCATAGGAATGCATCTGCTAATCTCTGGTCCAGGACCTTACATTTTGTCTTTTAGAGATCTGGTTCTTTACCCAAAGGTTAGAGGCCCTCACTGAGAACCTGTTGAGGCCTATGGATCTTCTTCCAAGAAAACATGCATGTGTGGCTAGAGTTTAAAAATTTGGGGCGCTTCTCAGACCCTCAGAAGCTCATAAGGTTAATTTACAAAAAAAGAGACTTAAGAACCAAATAGATGAAATTACTATGTTACTTCCTCTTTCCTTGATCCCTTGCCTCCAGAGAGCTTAGGAAACACCATAGATAGAGATTTCCTCTCCCCCACTGAGTACAAAACCAGCAGGGTATGCTCTGAATGGCCTGGAGATACTGAAAATTAAACTACTATTTTCCACTAATGGGAATTTAATTCAACTCATTCCTACAACTCTACTGTTGACTAGTTCTGCAGAAGTCTTGTGCACCCTCCTGAAATCCTGTTTATTTTCTTGGGAAGGCCTTAGCAGATTCTGAAGGGGTCCATAACTCTGACAGGATTAAGAATCATTGCCTATAGGGTCAGAAGGTCTACCTTTGGGAGCCATACTTGCATCTGGCTATGGAAAGGAGTCCTCTCCCACTCCCTGGAGGGCCAGGGCTTACCCTCATGTGGCCACGGCAATCCTCCAATGCCTGTTCCAAAGGTCTCAGCACATCCTCCATCAGAGCCTCAGACTCGATGACTCGGAAACCTGTGGGCTCCACTCTGGAGACAGGACAGCTCCCCACAGAGGGGGGGCCAAGGGCCTTACTTGAAAGAGGCGGAGGCCCCATTGGAGGAGGCCCAGGAGAAGTCTCTGAGGTGAAGACTGAAAAAGTAAAGCAGGATTCAAGTAGCATGGCTCAAATAGGTAAGAAACTCAACACTAAAGTCACCCCTTCTAAGCAGGGATACTCTGGGACAACTCATCCACTTAAAAATGTGCATGAAGTACCTACTAGGTGCAGACAATGTGCTAGGTGCCAAAGATAGAGTAAACCAGACAAATTAGGTTCCTGCCTTTAGAGAGCTTAAATTCTAGAGGGGTTGGAGACACAAGAAAACTGCCAAATTATGTTACATGCTGTAAAGAAATAAAATGTACTCTGTGATAAAGGGTATAGAAAGACCTAAGTTGTTTATACAAGTACAGCTGCTAGATTAGTGTGTAACAAAAAATATCACAAAGCTAACAGTTTTTATTAAGTTGAGAAATAGTGGATACAATAGATGCAGCTATGAAGAGTTAAATGAGTACTAGGTGAATTGTTGGGGGGCAGGGATACCAGGGATTGGACTGAAAAGTGCTTCAATGTAGCTGGGCCACATTCCTAACCTTTTTCTGTTTTTTTTTTTTTTTTTTTTTTTTTTTAATTTTGAGACAGAGTCTCACTAAGTAGCTGAGGCTGGCTTTGAACTTGCAATCCTCCTGCCTCAGCCTCCTGTGTTGCTGGGATTCCAAGTGTGCAACTGCCCAGCTTCCTAAGACTTATTAACACTGAAGAAAGCAGTGTAAGCCATGACTGGAGAAGCATTCCAGTTCCTGTAGGGCCTTGGAGTTTGATCTCGAGCCCTACAGTCCTGGGAAGCCACTGCAGTTTTATAGAAGCAAGGAGTAACATGGCCCAACTTCTTCTTCTTCTTCTTCTTCTTATTATTATTATTATTATTATTTTGTGTGGAGGGCAGGGTACTGGGGATGGAACTCAGGGGCACTTGACACTAAGCCACATCCCCAGCCCTATTTTTTATATCTTATTTAGAGACAGGATCTACACTGAGTTGTTTAGCACCTCGCTTTTTTTTTTTTTTTTTTTTTTTTTGCTGAGGCTGGCCTTAATCTCTCAATACTCCTGTCTCAGCCCCTCTGGAGCCAGGCATGCACCACTCTGCAGTGCCTGACATTTCTTTCTTTTTTTTTAAGATGTATGTTTCATGACAAATTGATGAGAACAGATCAAGAATAGAGCCAGGCACGGCAGTTGATTAATGAGATGGTCCAGGAAAAAGAGAATGCCTAGCCATAACTATGGTAAAAGAATAGATGAGGGGGGGGAAAGCAGTCCGAGATTTATTTAGGAGGAGGCAGCAACAGGATTTGGTTACAATAGTTGAGGGAAGAATCAAGATGACTTGTTTCTGACCCGTAACTGGAGGAAGAAAGTCAAGAACTTAAGTTTCAGGCATTAGCATCTACAAGGATGATTAATGCATCTAATAATTTGGCCTCAGTTACTTTACTCCTGCACCTCCAGTGATTTTTTTTTTTTTTGGTAGTTGTAGATGGACAGCATGCCTTTATTTGTTTACTTTTATGTGGTGCTGAGGATCAAACCCAGTGCCTCACACCTGCCAGGCGAGCACTTTACCACTGAGCTACAGCCCCAGCACTCCAGTGATCATTTTGTTCCTCCCTCTTATTCCCCAATGCTTTGTCCACAACACTGTATCATCTACAAAATTTGACTGCCCCTCCTACCCTTCCAGCTCAACTACTCAGATTCCCTGGTGCATTACAGCTACTCCCTTTGAAACACTTTTACCTCCTTCCTCTCTTCCTTTTGTCCCACTTTATTGGTTAAACCATAGTGCCTACACTTGGGAAGAAAACAGAACCAAACTGATAAATGATAACTTAATACTTTTAATGGCCACCGATGTTAAAACATACCAAATACTGCCTGGACACATGTCTTCTAAACTTTTCTTCTGTCTCACTCTTTCTTTGCCTACTGTCTCTCCACCTCTGATCCTGCCTCATGTTTCATTGAGAAAATACAGGTCATCAAACATGAACTCTCTCATCTTCCCACCACCACTTTTACCAGCTTATCTGCATCTGTGCCCACTTTCCTTCCTTCTGTAATAAATGAAAGCTTCCTGCTTCTATCAAAATCCATCTCCAGCTATTATTCCTTTTCTTCTGCATCATCAGTTCTGGTTCTCAGTCAGCATACAAACATATTAGTATATACTATCAAAAGCAATCCTTCCTTCACATTATTCCATTTTCCAACACTGCCCCATTTTCTCATCTCTGCTTCATAAAACTTTCTGAGTGAAATGTCTATAATTACGCTGTATTTTTCATATTCTCTTCTCAGCCCATTCCAGCTAAATTTGTTTTCACCACTCTATAGAGACTGTTCTTGTTAAGGTCAGCAGTAATTGCAGTGTTTGTCAGATATAGAGGTCTCTATCTCTCTTGACCTCTGTAGCATTCTGCACTGTTGATTCTTGATTTTACTCTCCCCTATTCTTCTTTGGCCATTTCTTAATCTTTGCTGCTCCCTCCTATACATAACCTTGAAATGCTAGAAAGCCCTAGAGCAACTTTTTAGGTCTCTATCCACAACCTCTCTTTATGTCATCTTATTCGAGCCATGCCATTAAATACCATCGACTGTTGGTGACTTTCTCTAATCTGATCTATCCCTGTTTCTCTCCAAAGATAGCAGCAACCCAAACTTAAATATGGCCCAAAATGAAAACTTGCTTTTTCCCTCCCCACAAAACTCTATCCTCCAATCTCCCCATGTCAAATAAACAAACAAAAATCCATATTGATTTCTATTTACTTACTCTTACTTTTTCCACAACATAACCTATGTACACCCAATTCCTACCATCCCCACTACTTCCTTCCTTGTCAAATCATTAAATCTTGCCTGTATTACTGTAATAGCTTCTTGATTTGTTGTTCATTTCTTCCCTAAAATCTTTTTCCACACAGCAGACACAGTGATCTTTTAAAGATGTAAATCAATTAGTGGTTCCCATGCTGGAGAGCAAACATCTGAAACAACTGACTGAATACTACTGGCATCTACCTGGTAGAGGATCAAGGGTGCTGCTGAAGAAACTACAACGCAAAAGAGTATCCAGCAAAGAATAACTTGGCTTAAAATCAGTAGTGCCATGGTTAAGAAACCCTGCCTTCCTTATATCACTCCTTTGCAGTGAAAAGGGTGTAAAGGATGAAGGCATGCTAAAAGAAATTAACCTGAGCCCATTGTGCAGGTGACTGCCCACTTCTGGCCTAGGAAACTTTAAGTGGGAAAGACAGCCCTTCTCTACTTTAAACTTTTCAATAGCTTCCAACTTTGTAGATTAAAATGCAAACTCCTTTTCCTGGCAAAACTCACTATGTTGTAGCCATTCTACTTCTTCAGTATCCAATCTTTTTCTTATCCCAGGACCTTTGCACTAGCTTTGAAATGTTCTTGCACCTGATCATTGACTAGCTTCTAGTTAATAGATTTCAACCCCTCAGATGCCTAATTTAGTCACCCAGTAACATATCACTCTGTTATTTCTCTGCAGAGCCCTTTGATTTAATGTCATCTTATTCAAGCCATGACATTAAATACCATTAAATATTAAATCAATATTTAATCTATTGCCAACGCTAGGTAGTTAACTTCTTGTTCACTGCTGTTTAGTTTGTTGCCCTTAAGTAGTGTCTCTTAGTATGTACTCAGTAAATAATAATAAATAGATGAGTAACACATCAAGTCTCAGATGCCTACTATACCCAAGTGAAGAGGTAAAAGGGCTAAATCCATGTATCACTATGGGATTTCTAAGAAGAGGACTAGATTGGAAACAACTTGAGAATACTCTTGATAAGATCACTTAGGATCAAGGTATTAAAGAGTCTTCTTAAATAAACAACATTTATTGGTCTAAGCGGCAGAGGGAGCTCAAAAACACCCGCTCTGGGCCCCTTACTGGGGTCCCAGTCTCCTTGTGGAGGGAAGTCTCCTCAGAAGAGAGAAACAGGCCTTTGGGTCACGCTTATCCCTGGCACCGCCCATTCTCCGCGGGACTCCGTGTATAGGGCCCCCACGCACCTCTGGGGGATCCATCCTGCGGGGCGGCGACCCTCTTAGTGAGCGGCGTGCGCTTGGGTCCGCCAGTCTGGGTCTGCAGCCCGTATGAGAACTGCGGCGGGTCGTTCCAGCCGCGCTCCTTGTTGCCTGTGGAGGCGAGGGAATGTGTAAAGCGAGAGCCGGACTCCACCAGAAGGTTTCACTGGGGCTTGGGAAGATATAGGTCCGCACCCGGCGCCCCCAGCTGCGCTCACCCGGCTTCACATACAGCTCCGCCATCTCCACTTCCGCACTGCCAGCGAGGCAGCGCGTCATTTCCGGGACCGCTGATCACGCGGGCTAGTTGGAATGTGTGCCAGGCGGCGCTGGCTGCTTGGAGGACTTGTTTGGACGGTTCTTTTCAACCCCCGAGAACCGCAGGGACCCTGCGCCAATTCCCTAAGGGACTCGAAATCGCCAGCTAAAGATTCTTCGGGACCCTGGTCACAAGGCACCAAACGATGCTGTTTTTCCAAGGAGCTGGCGCTCTAGGGAGCCCAAGTCTCAGGGTCCAATCTCTCCCAATTGTTCTCAGGAGCAAATTCAAACCACCAAAAATTCAAGCCCCACGTGTACCCCGTCAGTGTTCTAGCCAGGTCAACTCCTGGAACCTCACCTCTGTCCAGTGCCCTACACATTCACCACATTTATTTTCTCTAGACTCACTTAGTACTCATCTTCCTTCAACACTCGGCTTAAATGTCAACCCTCCCAAAGTCTTCTGTAACACATTAGGCCAGGTTAAGTGTCTCACCGTGCTACCACAATACTCTTCTGAAGAAGATTTCTGAGTTGTACTACATAGCATCTTCTATTTTGTTTGACTTGTTTATCTCCCCTAGGAGTCTCAGAAGGTGGGATCTGACTAGTACATCCCCAGCACCTAGCTTAGTATCTAGCACAAAGAAGACCTTAGAAAATGTTTGTTGCACGAATGAAGTCAGGTTAAGTCAATTACATCCATGCCCTCATCGTCACGCTCACCCCTCACAGGTTGTTAGCCCCCAACCCTGTCCCAGGTCCAATATACTCACACCTAGTGAGGTCACTGAGGGATTTTTATTTGCACTTATTTTTCTATAAAGTGTTGCTGAGGTAGAGCCAACTGCCCAGGGCTGGACAGGGTCAAGGAACACAAGGATCCAAGGTAAGGGGGAACCAGGGGCCTAAGTTGTAGTGCAGGGCCTCTCAGTCATCCATATAAACAATAAGTTGGGCAATAAATAGAGGGTAAGCAAGGATCCCGAACAGGCAGGAAAGGTGAGAGGTTGCAGGCCCCTGGGACATAAAGGGGTACAGAGTTGGGCATGAATCCAGAGCCTCCTTCCCCAGCCCTCCAAGATCAATTTAGGGCATATGGAGTAGAGAGGGTTTCAGACGGAAAGCATCAAGAAAAGAGAAGACACCCCGCTTTCGAGGGGCTGCCCCTGCACCCCCAACCCCTCCTTTGAGTAGGGGCAGAGGCAGGGGACCTCCTGGGGAGTCCATAGAGCTGGTCCGCTTGAGCCGCAGGCGGGCACGGGCCTGGGCACCCCAGGCCTTGCCTCGAGCTGCAGAGGCCACAAGACACTTCTGGTACTGAACCTAGGGAGAAGGGTGATGTGAGGATACAGCTACTCTCTGCCCCTGGACTCCTTAAAAGCTTCTGCAGGACAGAAAACTGGGCAAGGCTTCTATCTGATAGTTAGCATATCTGCAGTCCTTACAATACTGTCAAGTAGCTCAACAGCAAAAACATAAAACTTGATATTTACTGAGAAATTAAGGAAGGCTGGACACTGGTAAGTGTTTGATATAATAATATAACTTAATTCAGCTTTTTATGAGGTGTTGTTATCCCCATTTTCCAAATGAGGAAGTTAAGATTCAGAGAGAATAGAAGACTTACTCAAGGTCATATAGCCAGAAAATGGTGAAACTGTCATTCAAACCTAGTTTTGACTGTAGAGCCTGTACTCTTAACCACACCTACCACTAGGCTACCTCTGATCTATCTATCACTGTTGTGGATCAGTCCTCACCAAAACATATTCTCTAATTAAGGGGAGGGTCTACAACCCCAATCCATTCCCAGTACAACTGCTCAAATTATCTCTCATTTGACCTATTAACGAGGGTCCCAATTAGCCTTCCTACCTCCTCTCTGTGTCCTCTAAAGTTTTTACCCATACTATAGCTTAAGTGGTCATCCTAAACTACAAATGAAACTTAACTGTCTTGCTCAAAATCCTTCATTGGTTCCTCATACCCCTGGATAAAATAAACTCATCACCTCGACCCATGACCTAGTTTCTGCCTTCATCTCTCACTACACCTTCCCTTGCATTGCCACATACTCTAATCTACTAACATCTCTCTCTCTCTCTCTTCTCTCTCTCTCTCTCCTTTACAATTGAAGTTTCCTGTACTCAGCATAACTGTCCCACTCTGCTTCACATAACTTCCTCATAGGTCATCTCCTCTATCATCCCATGGTATACAACCTCTTCCTGATGTGTTTCTGTTCTATCCTAAGTATTCTGTGAAGGTAAGATGTGCCTTCTATATTGCTGAATTACCAGGGTTAAGTGTGGTGCATATAATTTATAGGTACTCATCATTTGTTGAATAAATAAGTGAACTGAATTAGTGGAGTTTAAGCATACCACATTTGAATGCCCACATATGCCAAGAAATAACCTAAATGAGACAAACAGAAAAGACAATACCAAACCTATGTAGCAGAGTCCCTACAGAACTCCAGCTACATGCTGAAATTTTACATTTGAACCCTGTGCCAGACTCTTCATAATTTAAGAAATGCAAGTATAGTAATAACTATGTAAAATCTTCTAGCCTGTAAATATTGGCAACTAATCAAAACTTACTAAAAATAGAACAAGGGCCAAAATACTTATGAACCAATCAGCCCTAGGGTCACTGGTTTGTGATCTGTGGAAAGGCTGCCAATCGTGAGCCCAGTCCATGGTATACAGCAGCTACAGGACAATTCCACCCATGAATGCCAACCCCCAACTCACCATACAGGCAGCCTGCACAGCTTCAGAGAGTCCCCCAGCATGAGGCTGGCACCAGAAGGCTGCACACTGGAAGCTCTGACGGCCAAGGTCAGCGATGAGGCCAAAGGTGTGTGGGTCATGGCCAACGCCAATAAAGGTCACAAGGCGCACAGGGCACTGCCACAGTGGCTCCTCCTCTGCACTGGCCTCTGCCTGTCCATACCAGGCCTAGTCATTAGAGGATCAAGCACTGGCCAGGCACACTATCTCTTCCAGCAGACCCCCTCAGCATCCTTGCTAACCCTCCACAGGCTCCCCACTTCACCCTCTTCTGGTACCTGAATGGAATGTGCAGTCATGAGAGAATCAGATACACTGAGCACAGCAGGAACCCAGGCATTCTTGTCCCCTCGGGCAGTGAGGGTACCAATGGCCTCGTTCAGCACATCCATTCCTGGGGGGACATGACCACTGTGATGTCTCCCAGTTACAAAGAAAGAAAGGGTCTGCAGAGAGTATCTAGGCCCCTCTCACTGACTTGGGATTCAGAAAGATGAGAAGAATATAGCTGGGGCTGGAATTAGAACTTTGAGTTGGGAAAGCTGGTACATCCCAGGCTATGTAAGGTCATGGGAGGTCTCCAAGAAATAGTAGATCCCACCCCACCCACCTTCCTCTTGTCTTATGCATCCCAACCCATCCAGCCTCTTCAGTCCTCACCCATGGCTTTGGTGACTGGCAGGGTCCCCATGTACAGTGCCTCATATTTCTGAGCAGCCTGACTCACAGCATCCAGCAGTTCCGCTGAAATGTAAACATTAAGTTGGCATGGGAACTCTCCATTATACCTAGCCTACCCTTCTGAGTGGGCCAGGACCCAGGACAGAGATATTGCTAATAAAAGAAAGCCCATGGATGTTCCTCCATTTTAGGGCTTGGGATCCCTGGGGCCAGACACCTCAGAAATCTCACATTTCTGGAGCCGTGCTAAATGACCAACTCCCATCTTTCATCAAACATCCTGATGCTGCAATATAGCAGCCCTTTTCCTGTACCTTGCCGTGGCAGGTCTTCAGGGGAGATGGGATCTGGGGAGCAGCAAACAGAATCACCACTGACTCCTACTCGCTCTGACAAGATCTAAAATACAATGCAATCAGCATGAGACTCAGAGAGAAGGAGGAATTTGGGTGAAGGGGTCAATAACACCCTGACCCAATTATCTTGAAAACTCCAGCCCCAGCTCCACAACCACATGTCCTGCCCCCCCACCCTTAGCACTTACCTGAGCACAGAGCCCATGTAGGGCACTTGCAATAGCTTTGGCAGGGACATCACAGCGAAACACATGGCACTTGAGCATACAGCTGTCTTTGTCACCCGCCACAAAAGCGAAGTCCCTGGCAAAAGCAGAGATAGGGCTGGGGTAGAGCTGGTTAGAGGCAGGGGCCTATAGTGCCTACAAGAAGCTTTTAAAATCAGTCTAGGAATACAGCAAAGATAGAGTAGGGAGGTTAGGGCTGGGAGTCAGGGTACCTGGTTGTCACGTACCTGTCACTGTTCCAGAAGCATGTGGGAGCACAGGAGAGAATCAGCCCAGCCTTTCAGGCTGTCCCCTATCTGTCCCTGCTGAGCTGGGCCCACCCTCCCCAACCAGGGCTGAACCAGGCAGGGGAGGCAGTGCTGGGTCCATGTCAGAGGATCTGTGTCCAGGGGTTCAAGTACCAGGGATCAGCATCAGTGGGGATCACAGCCTGCAGGGGGGAGGGAGAAGCAGCTCTCGCTTGGGGAGATGCAGATGTCCTCACCGGCCCTTGGAGCTGCCCACGCCCCATACACGAATGTGCACCAGAGGCTGGCAGTGGATCAGACTATGGTCCAGTGGATTCACTAGGCTCATGGCATCCTTCTTCAGGATCATAAGCATGTTCTGGCCCTGCCAAGGACAGTCATCCCAAAGATCAGATAAAAGTGGTTGCCATAGGAAACAGGTAACTCAGGGACAACTACTTCTGCTGGTCCATAGACAGAACCCATTGGGCAGCCAGATAACTCACCTCACCCCAGGCACCATCTGGGGGCTGGCTACGGTTGCGGGTCTGAGCCAGCTGCTGGATACAGTTATTGACTGCAATACTACTCTTTCCTGGTGCCAGGTCTTCTTCCGGCACCTCCACCCAGCCCAGAGAGCGGACTGCAAAGCACTGACAAGTTAGGGGAAGGGACAGGAATGAGTAGGGGTGGAATGGGGTGTCAGGTACCACAGGCTCCACATGTACAAACCCTCTGGTAGTCTCTTCCTTTGCCCTTTATCACCTCTACTCAATCCAGGTCCACCCCAATCTTTCACTAAGGATTTCCCAATGCCTTAGGTTGGCCCTCGGGCTCAAGTCACTACCTTAGCCCCTGGCTCCAGCCTCTGGATATAGGATTCCTCACCATACCAGGTCAGAGAGTTACTGGAAAAGAGAGCACAACTGGTAAGAGAACCATACTTCTTACAGTAGGGGAAATGGTAAGGCCCAAGCTATTTTATCAGCACAGGATTTTGGACAAGATCCAAAATACAGCATCACAAATATAAACCCCAAGTGTGGTAAAACTCAGGATATATTAACATAAAATGTGGCTTAGAATTTGAGAGAAAATTCAGAACCCAAAGTCCAGACAGGACGTCGAATAAAAGTTAAAACATGATACAGTGTATAAACTGTGAATCAGAGCCCCTAACCAAGACAAGACATCCTTGAAATCAAAGCCCAAAGACATGGCCAAGGTCTAAAACATGATAGGTCAGGACACAGAATATGGAAAAGAATATGTAACTAATGACAAAAACTTAGATCAAGGGACAAAACTCAAAATACTGATAGTCAAGAACACAGGGCTGTGCTGTGCCCAACAACACAGAACAGGGCCCTAAAAGGTAGTCCAGAACCTGATCTGGAAAACAGACTGGGTCCAGCTGCATTTCTGAATGCTCCCAAGCCTTTCATTTTGCCTGGGCCATCCCTGTTACCTTCGGTCCAGTGAGTTCTCCAGGCTGGAGAAGGATCTCCCCTTGGGGGGCCGCAGTCCCCAAATCCTCTCTGTCCTCTGTAGAACGGGGGCAGTCAGTCAGTATAACAAGCAGGCATAGGGCCACACACAGCCTTAGGCCCCCTTCTCACACCTACCGTGCCTGGATCCTCTGCATCTCCTATTTCCCAGGTTGGACGCTGCCACTGGGTGCTACCGCTTGGTACATGCCAATAGTAAGTACCTGCAGCATCATGGATCTTCCTCCAGCCTGGGGGCAGGCCTGGTTCCCCCTCCAGATTCTGGTCCCCCCACAAGTCATCTACAGAAACGAGATTGGAGAGGGTGCACATATTATGCATGAGTTCAGAATAACCATTGTCATAACCCTCCCAACATCCCACAAGGAACAGCCCGTTAGGCAGAAGCTCAAGGCTCCCCAATCTTAAGGATTGTAGGATCAGGGTTCATTTGTCCGCCGATCCTCATACCACCCCCGATTTTGACCCTTTCTCCACTCCCTAGTCTCCCCCATCAGCTTCTGATTTTCCCACTAGGCCCCTCCGTGCACACCGTCGCAGTTGACCAGAATGATGGCCAGCATATAATCCTTGCCCAGCATAGCCCCTCCGGGTCCCGGCTGGCCCTAGCTGCCCTGCGCTCTCAGCTCAGCGCGACCTCAGCAGAGTTGCGCTGAAAAGCCCCGGGTCCCTGCGCCGGAGACCGCCAGGCCAGCTG
>NW_026000026.1:71794816-71816411 GCF_001458135.2 Marmota marmota marmota
GAGACCGCCAGGCCAGCTGGCGCCGCAAACACGCGGGGCGGGGTCTGAGCAGCACCGCCCCTAGACGGTGGTGTCTAGATGCCGAGTGGATGTGTGTTTCCGTGCGTCGGACCAGAGGAGGCGCACGGACGCCCCTGACTCGCTGACACCACCACGCAACTGTGAGCTCATCAAGAGGGTGGAAGACTGGTCAGGTGAACGTGCACCGCGCGCACTCGCGCATGAGTGAGATCATCGCGCGGGTCGTATGCGCGCTCACAGACAGCCTGGGATGCGGCGGTAGGGGTCACGTGGAAGCATCTGTGAAAACTAGACTGTCAAAATTCGGCGGCGAAGAAAACACCCAATCCTTTACAAAAATGCCCCGGAAGTGCCTCCGTCCTCAGTAAAGATGGCGGTAGGCCCCCATAAGGGAGGCGGGGCTGCGCCTGCGCAACAAGTTCGGCGGGGAAGATGGCGGATGACAAGGTGAGTGAACGTGGGGGTGATCCTTAATTTTTTAAGATTGTCTTTAGACTCCATGGCTCTGTAGTTTTGGGGAAAGGCGACACTGGAATGTCTCAGAGATGGGGTGCCTCTTGTTTTCCCTGGGACTCTATCGACTACCTCAACAGGGAGGGGTGGCGGGTGGCATGGGGGTAGTTTTAGGGAAGGCGGGCGGAGTCGGGGATCCCCCAGCAGTCCCCTCCCGAATACCATCATGATCCCCAGTTACTAGCACACACTCAAACACACTTACCCCGGAATGCTCCTCACTCTGCCTCATTCCCTAGCCCCCCAAATTCCCCTTCCAGAGATAGCGTTTCCAATCCACACGAACGGCACCCTCAAACACTTTTCTTGTGCACACACTGAATTTTATACTTACATGTGATCAGAATTATTCGTCGTTTATGCATACTCTTTCTGACATTCATTATCTCTCATATCCAGTTACTCCATTTAGGTTGAGATGCTCTCAGAAACAGGGATACAGTCCAGGCAGAAATCGGGTTTACCCTCAAATTGTCCAGGGGGCGGCTTCAAGCTATTATTCTCCTTTGGTCTGGAAGCCCAGCATCAGTCACATTCACCAAGTGCCTGCCAGTCCCACTACCAGGCATTTTACAACAGACAAGAAAGACTGATCACCACTTTCGGGGAGTTCTTGGTTCAGTCAGTAGTTATTTGCTCATAGACCTAATTGAAGGTTCCTTCTGTCTTTCCTGCACACTGATTGCTATATTAGATTCCTGTAGTGATTATTACAAGTTACTGATACTGATTTCATCTGCCACCCCCTCCCTGGCCCCATGTAACTCTGCTTTTCAATGCCTTTCTGCCTTTACCACTGCCATCTCAGGAAGGTTTTATAGAAAGATATCTCTGGCTCACCCCATTCCTCCCAACTCCCAGTTTCTGATAGAATTGAACAGGGAATGGGGCTGAGTCAGTCTGCTGGAGCCAGCCTCTCCCTTGTCCTAGGATTCTCTGCCCAAGCTTAAGGACCTGGCATTTCTCAAGAACCAGCTGGAACGCCTGCAACAGCGAGTGGAAGACGAAGTCAGCAGTGGTGTGGGCCAGGTAGGAGTTGTCCTCCTGCCTCTCACCTTAATCTTCATTGTCCAATTTTCTCTTGAGAATGTTGAATGAGTGGCAGAGATTTATTCAGCAAATGGTTATTGAGGGCCAGTTCTCAGTTCCCCAGGAAAATTTCCCTGAGAAAATAGCACTTGACCTGAGATCTTAAGTAGTGGTTAACTAGGTGAAGTGGAGAGGAATGAAAACTCCAAACATATGCAGAGTAGTATTATGTACAAGAGAGGGAAAGGAGGTCGGTTCTGCTGCAGTAGTGGGAAAATATGCTAGAAAATGAGACTGGAGAAATAGCAGGGCTCAGACTGCTCAGGGGCATCTCTGACATTTTAGCAGGAAGATTCTGTGGTTGGAGTTTTCTGACTTCAGGATTCTGATATTGTGTGATCAGGGCTCCTGAGTTTTTTTTTTTTTTTCTTTTTTGAGCTCCAGAACCTTGAGAAAAATCTTTGAAGAAAATGCTACAGCTGTAGAGAGTGACCCTCACTTGAGTAGTTCCTGGGCAGAGAAGAGGGAAAACCTGCCTGAGTTTCCTTCTTCATTTTTCTCTGCAGGATGGCTCACTTTTGTCCTCCCCGTTCCTCAAAGGATTCCTGGCTGGCTATGTGGTGGCCAAACTGAGGGCATCGGCAGTACTGGGCTTTGCAGTTGGCACCTTCACTGGCATCTATGCAGCTCAGGCATATGCTGTGCCCAACGTGGAGAAGACACTGAGGGACTACTTTCGGTCACTACGCAAGGGGCCTGACTAGCTCTAGATCCTATGGGGGAAGCAGGATGAACAGCTGGGGCCTACAGGTGGAGGCCTTTCGAACACAGACACACTATCTAGCTTCCCTGGCTGTCATCTACTTACTGTCTCCACCTGTCCTGCCACCTTCATCTTAGCTTCTCTTCCTGCAGAGGGTGCACAGTGGCTTGTCGGACTGTAACCTGGACTCCTTCCCTCCCCAGCTCCATGAGACTGGCCCCAAGACCATGCTTCATCAGCCCCTTCCTCTTCCAGCCCTAACTGTGGAGTGTACAGATGACTCTGATCCTCAGTATTCTCTCTGGCAATGTACCAGCTCCTCCTGGGAGCTGGCTTCATAACTTAATATCCCTTAAATGTGCCCCAGTTCCTCTGCCACTTGCTAGTTACACAGGCAACCAGGATCTGATGAGGGCATGAGTGTAGAGGAAGGTGGTATGCCAGGCCTGGGCCGTCCTAGGCAGGCCCGCTGGACCCTGATGCTCCTCCTATCCACTGCCATGTATGGTGCCCATGCCCCACTGCTGGCGCTGTGCCATGTGGATGGGCGAGTGCCCTTTCGGCCCTCCTCAGCTGTGCTGCTCACTGAGCTGACCAAGTTACTGTTGTGCGCCTTCTCTCTCCTTGTGGGCTGGCAAGCATGGCCCCGAGGGGCCCCACCCTGGCGCCAAGCTGCTCCTTTTGCACTATCTGCCCTGCTCTATGGCGCCAACAACAACCTGGTGATCTATCTACAGCGTTACATGGACCCCAGCACCTACCAGGTGCTGAGCAATCTCAAGATTGGAAGCACAGCCCTATTCTACTGCCTCTGTCTCCGGCACCGCCTCTCTGCACGCCAGGGTTTGGCACTGCTGCTGCTGATGGCTGCAGGGGCCTGCTATGCAGCAGGTGGCCTTCAGGACCCTGGGAACACCCTTCCTGGGCCTCTAGCAGCTGCTGCCAGCCCCATGCCCCTGCATATCACTCCACTGGGACTGCTGCTGCTCATCCTGTACTGTCTCATCTCAGGCTTGTCGTCTGTATACACAGAGCTGCTCATGAAGCGACAGCGTCTGCCCCTCGCACTTCAAAACCTCTTCCTCTACACTTTTGGTGTGCTCCTGAACCTTGGTCTGCATGCAGGTGGTGGTCCTGGCCCAGGCCTCCTGGAGGGTTTCTCAGGATGGGCAGCACTTGTGGTGCTGAGCCAAGCACTAAATGGACTGCTCATGTCCGCTGTCATGAAGCATGGCAGCAGCATCACGCGCCTTTTTGTTGTGTCCTGCTCATTAGTGGTCAATGCCATGCTTTCAGCAGCCCTGCTACGGCTGCAACTCACAGCTACATTCTTCCTGGCCACACTGCTCATTGGCCTGGCTGTGCGCCTGTATTATGGTAGTCACTAGCCCCTGGCCACCTTGCTTGCTTCTGATTCTATAGATTGGGCACCACCACCAGAGTCATCTCTCAAACTTCTTCCTTTCCTCCCCTTAGCAACTGTAATAAGTGCCTTGTGAGAAAAGCTGGAGAAGGGAGAGCAACCAAGTTAGTCTTGAAGTGGTGTATGAAGGAGGCTTCTAGGAGACATGAAGAGTAGATTTGGTTAAGGAAACTTAACTTCCCCACCCACCCCCAAGTTCTTCCAAACTAAAGAATTGGGAGCAGCAATACCTAGGCCTGAAAAAATAACTCCATTCCTGATGGGGAAGGCTCCCTGCCTCATCTTCCATAAACAAAATGAGATATGGGTGACAGGTGGCTTTCCTTGCCCACTGTGGTCACCCCAATATACCCACTACCCAGGCCTGGTGTTGGTGCTCAAGCCCCGCCTTGGTGCATGACTTCTTCATAAGGGACACTCACCCAACAGTCATGCAGGAAGGCCCAATTGCTACAAATTATATAGCTGTCACCTAGGCCACTCTGCCAAGGTCCCTCAGCTCCAGCACTGCCTGGAGATATATCCCCTACCCCCTCCACAGTGCTGCTTCCCTTACCCAGCCTTTGTTCTGGAAACCCCACAGAGGGCTGGGGCTTGACTCATCTCAGGGAATGTTGCCCCTGGATCCTGGCTTAAACCTATACTCCTAACCCCTTTGCTCACCCAGGGGCCCTATTGAAGCCCACTGCCACCTCTAAGGCTCTTAGGAGGTAGCATCTTTCCCACTCTGAGTCCTATCCCTGCCTAGTAGTGTCCCAGCTCCCAACAGCCTGGGAAAGCTCTGCACAGATTGACCTGGGACCAGGTACAGAAACTTCTATAGCTTAATCAATGTCTCTTTTAACTGCATAAGCAATAAGGTCTTAATAAAGTGTTCTAGGATGTAGGGTGCTTCCTACAACCAGTCAATATTGTCTTGTGTCTTCTATGCTGCACAGTTCCCCTCAAACATAATTGTCCCTTGGTCTCCTGAGTATCTTAATTCTGGAGTAACTTCTGGACTAAGAGGACAAGTGGTTTTCTCCAAGCTGTTGCTGTGGATCTGAGGTATTCTCTGTCACAGACTTTGAAATTTCCCTTAAGCACAAAACTTGGGCCCTGGAGAATTTAGAGAGTCTTGGAAACAGAAGGTACTGAGCCCAGCAGGACAAACTAAACTAGGCTGGAAAACTTCAGACCACTAATGTTTTATGTTTTTATTAGTGCATTATAATTATTTATTAATGGACTTTGTTATGCCATATTCATACATGATATACCATAATTTGTTCACCCTCATTCCTTAGTACCTTCCCTTTCCCTCTGCCTCTGATCCCCTTGCTCTATTGGTCTTTTTTTTTTTTTTTTTTATTAATGCAAATAATGTGGGTTTTGTTGTTACTGTTTTTGGCACTAGGGATTTAACCTTTTATTTTGAGATAGGGTTTAAGTTGCTGAGGGCCTTGCCAATAGTGTTACTGAGGCTGGCTGAAATTTGTGATCCTCCCGTTTCAACCTTTCCAGTTGCTGGGATTATAGATATGTGCCACTGTATCCAATTCTAACACCCCTGAAGAGTTCCTAATCATCAGGTTTCACCCTAAGGCAGAGATCCAGTCTGATTGCCCCTCCCTTCATTGCACCCTGCTGAAGCTGCTGGTTCTGGGCTTGGAGCTCCTGGTTCCTCGAGGCCAGGTCAATGGTGTCTTGCAGGACACCAGCCAGTAGGCTGCGGTGACGATGCTCTGTGGTCATGGCCTGCTCTTCCTGCAGCCTCTGCCAGGCTCGAAATACCTGTGGCCAGATTCAGAGACTCCTGTCAGCCAGCCAGCCTTGCTACCAGCAGGCTCAAGGCCTACTGTCTGTCTCCACTGACCTGCAGTATGTGGCTTGTCTGTGCTCTGGTGGCCTGCACATGCAGATCATAGAAGGATGCCAAGTCTTCCTCTGCGATGTCCCGCTCTGCCTGCAGGGCCTCCACCTGAAGTCTCAGTACTTTCAGCTCCCGGTGCCATCTCGGCCTCTTCTCACAGGTCTTCAGAGAGAATTCATACCCTTTGTTGAGCACCACCTGTTGCTGGACTCTGTTCCAAACCCTCCATGTGCATTATCTCATTTTGTCCAGTAACAACTTTATGGGGTAGTTGTCCTAACTTACTCAAATTCCCATGGCTAGTGAGAGACAGAGCTGAGATGACATATACCTTTCAACAGTTCCTTGGAGTGAAATCCAGACTCAGAGATGTGGTATACCAATCTCATTAGCTTTGCCTCTTGACTCCACACTTGCTGGGTGCCAGACTTGTGGTTCTCAGAGCCCATTTTGCCATTGCTTTATGCTAGCCCATTGCTTATACAGTTTTTCCTCTCTGAGAAATTATCCCCACCACATAAAAAAAAAAAAAAAAAAGCTTTGATTCTTAATTTGTTCAAACAAGTTATGTTTACTGAGTGCCTCTGTGATGAGCACTATCTGCCTTTGTTGAACTGAGTCTAGTGAATTCCCTTAGTGATTTCTGTTTGTCCTCTAAGTCTCACCTTAGATGCCATCTCCTCTGATTCACTCCAGCCTGGGTGAAGTGTACCTTTTTATTTTCATCCTAACTCCCCTATTACAGCATGCAGCACTGAGAATTGCCTCCTCTATCCTCCACAAGACTAAGAGGGTATGGACCAGTCAGTTGTGACTGATGAAGGACTAGCTCCTAGTACAATGACTAGCCTAATTATAAGGAATCTCAAGACCCCTACTCAGCCCTCCTCACCTCCTCTTCAGCCACCAGGCCTTTGACCTGTTCATGTACCACCTCTTCCTGTTCCAAATGCTTTATCTCCTCTTGGATCCAAATTTGGTGCTGCTCTCTCAATCTCTGCCTCCGAACTTGAGCCGTGAGCAACTGCAGAGCCACATCTGGGGCCTGCTGGGACTAGATAGTATCAGTCTAGGCTTACCCAGAAGCCAGGACCTAACTGGCCTGGAGGAATCTGTAACCTGGGAAGAGACTCAGGAGGCCAGGGGTAGAGGAGGTACTGGCTCTGCCAATAGTCACCATAAAGGCCCTAATAATCTCATACTCATAATCCAACCAAGAAAAAAGCTCCTCTCTATGCTCATCCTCTAGGGATCCAGTAGCCCTTCAGGTCCTTTATTTTCCAGAAGCTCCATATTTCTTCCTGTTGTCAGGCAGTAGCAGGAGGCAGATTAGCTGGGCTCTGGTACCCCCTCACACTTCCAACAGTTTCCAGTTGTTCCCAAAATATATGAGATATTACCTGTTCCTCAAAGTTCCTGAGAGGATGCTTTTGGTGGAGACCAGGCCCTAGAGATGATGTTCTTTCTGCCACTACAGGAAAATATAATTAGTCACACCAAAGGTGGAGACCCTTTCCCAACTACCCCTCAAGTACCAGATCTACCAAGGACTTCCTGCTGAGGCCTGGACTATGGCTTACTACTGAATCCATCACCTGCAGAGAAGTAATCTAGAGTGACAATTTCTCATCCCTCCCCCAAGGACAGCGTAGTTTAAGCTTGGGGCTTTGAAATCAAACAGATCAGAGACCCAGCCCCGCCTTTTCTTAGCTCTATGATGTCAGGCAGGCGACTAGTCTTTTGAGTCTCCATGCTCTTCTTCATAAAATAGAATGGATAAAAGTTGTTAAGAGCATGAAATAAGGTAACAACAAAGCACTGAGCAGTCAGGCATGTGATCAATAATTGGAAACTAATGTGCTTAATTCCCCAGGCCCAGTGTTATAAAAACAAATTGTAAGGATGTAATTATGAAAAGGGAAGAGAAGGACCTGAATACGCAGGGTTTGAACTACCCTGCAACAAATCATGGAAGACAGCGCCCCCTTTTGTTCAAGAGAGGTCATGCCATCCGGGTTGCAAGACCCAGATTAGAAATCTGAGGATTTGAGTGTTGCTCCTAGGCTGCCTCTGATTAAGAAAATGACCCTGGGCTACTCACATCTCTTCTCTTATCTCAGTTTTCTCACCTGAAAAATGGGAATAATGTTGTCTTCCTTGCTTAGGATACTTCGGTGGCTCAGGCTTGACCTTCAAGACAGAGTCCAAACATCTCAGTAGCTTACCAAAGCCCTGTGTAACCTGGTCCTACTTATCTCACTATTCCTTCTCACCTGACTCTAACTTAAACTCTATTCTCCAGAGTACTGAGCTGCTTGCAGTTCTCCAGAGACATCAAGCATTTGCTTACCTCTCAATCTCTGCCTCTCATTCTGTCTAGGTTGTTCTTCACTCATCTTTGCTAACCTCAGGAATCACTTTCTCCATGAAGCCTTCCTTCCCTCTCTTGCTCAGGCTAACACAGATGTGCCACAGAACCTTGTGTTTATAAGCCTTTCCGAGAACTGATCATGGTGTAATTGTTTCTTCCCAACAGATTGTAAACTCCACAAGAACAGGGAATTCCCAGGGCGGACATAGCCCCTGTGCCCTGCACATGGTAAATTGTCAATAAATGTTTGGAAATTGATAAATCAATGGATAAATGGAATGCTCTGTGAAGACAGCAAAGAAAGACATAAATGGGGCTCCCAAAAGGTTGGAGGAAAAGATGTACCTGCGGTTCTGGGAACCCCACGGCCTCAGCTGTAGACCCTTTGGGTGTCCCTCTTCTTGGGCACTGGCTCCAGGCTTTTATCACCTATGGAGAAGGGGTTCAGAGTGGGCACTGGCCATTGCTGGCTAAGGTGCCCTCCAGGCTTCACTTTGCTCACCTGTAGCTCCCGCAGTGCCCTTCCCAGCTGGCTAAGCCCACTGTCTGTCAAGGTGTCCCCAAAGAGGCTTAAACGCAGGGTCCTCAGGCTAGCCCGGCGGGCCCGGGCCTCTTCTACTGCATCCCACCAAGTGGGCTTCACCTCTTTCATCTGCATCCTCCTTCCTGATGCCCCCAAGAGAGCAGCCTGGAGCAAACGCAGGTCGCTGCCTAGTAAAGGAAAACTTGGAGTAGATTACTCCTTCCTGTAGACTCCAGAGCACACTGTTTGTAATAGTTCAAATTTCCATTAATAGTACTATTCTGGGGCTGGGGTTGTGGCTCAGTGGTAGAGCACTTGCCTTGCATATGGAGGGCACTGGGTTCGATCCTCAGCACCACATAAAAATAAATAAAAGTATTGTGTCCATCTACAACTAAAAAAATATTTTAAAAATAGTACTATGCTTCAAAATATCTAACCCCTATTGGACTTTCACATGTGCTTGATGGCTCTGTCCTAAGGCTGTTCATAGCTTATCTATTTTTATCCCCCACAAGTGTAATCGACCTAGCCCCCACCCCATCCCACCCATGTTCTCCAGATGAGGCAATTGAAACTCAGAGAGGTCTAACAACTTTTTGGTAAGTGACAGAGCAGAAAATCAAGCCCAGTTTTGTCTGACACTAAAGCCTGTGCTCTTGGTCATGACATCACACTGGCCCATAGATAAACACCTGTCTGACCCTCACTGCTTTATCTTTGACGGTGTCAATTGCCACAACTTATCTTCCTCATTCCATAGGACCTGGCATAGGAGGACTGAGAATCTGCTGGCCAAAAGTGTGTTTGTTGATTTTGGAGATAGAGTGCCAGACATTTTTTTTTTTTTTTTTTAACTCTTATGGAAAATTTCAAACATATACACAGTGTAAGAAATCCATCTATCACCCATCTTGAACTATTATCAGCTCATGGCTCTTTTTTTATGTGATAGAGGGAAGATTAAGCCCAGAGGTACTCTACCACTGAGCTATATTCCAAGCCTTTTTATTAATTTTTTTTTTTTAATTTTGAGACAGGATATTGCTAGGTTGCTCAGGCTGACCTCCAACTTGCCATCCTCTTGCCTCAGCCTCCTGAGTGTCATGGATTACAGGCATGCACCAATGTGCCCAGCAAAGGCCATATTGTTGATGGGTATATGAAAATAGGTAAGTTCTTTTCTCTTTCTGGTCCTCTATTTCCTCTTCTATAAAATATACCTGCCTCCATTTACTCATTTGTAAATTACATTCTCCTGAGGAGGTTATGGTAAGAATTGAAGGTATTAAAATGCTTTGTAAGCTGTTGAAGCCCCCTAAGGGGAGGGGTTTGCTTTTACTATTGTCTTTGCCCTTGTCCCTCCAAACTTTGGCACCCTAGCCACAATGGCACCTTCCTAAATCCCAGAGGATAAAGTTTGCTCTCTGGGCAAGGGTTAGTTGGCTGATAGGATGAGGCAGGCCTAATGCCAGATTTCAGAGTTTCCCAAAAAACCCCACGCCCTTGCCCCATCCATCTTGGGGGTCCAGGTGAATAAGGAGTCCACTGTAGTTGTTTCCTTCCAGAAGCCATGAGACAATCCAGGGCAGAGAGCCCTCCACCTTCTCACCAACAGCCTCACCCGCCAACACCCGCAGCAAGGGGCAATCCCTGCCAGAGAAAAAGAAGATAATAGTTGTCCACTTGTGATTGAGAAAGAAAATGAATGCATCACACGCTGATAAAAAGATTGACTATTTCCATCAACTTTTGCCCATAACCAGACAGATTCACAACCTGGAACTGGAATGGATGTAATGTCTGCAAAACAGAAATGTGTCTAGTGAACCACTTGCCAATCTTAACCACTGTCCAACTTACATGAAATTCATGAAATGAGCACTTAAAGCAGTGGCAACTGAAAATAGAGAAATTTTTACAACAAACTCAGGGAGAGCTCTTTCTCTGACTTTTGGGAGAAATTATATATATATGAAAGATGGGATGTGAAAAAGAGGCCCTATCTGATGTGTTCTACTTTGATTTCTATCCTACAATCTAAAAAGTAATCAATGTGTTTGGCAACTTTTCAATTTTTATTTTGGGACAGGGTCTTGATAGGTTGCCTGGGTGGGCCTTGAACTTGTGACCTTTTTGCCTTGGCCTTATGAGTCGCTGTACCACAAGCCTGTACCACCATGCTCAATTTATTTTTTATTTTTCTTTAATGTTTTTATTTTTCTTTAATTGTCCCTAGGGATTTAATTCTATGTCAGGTCACTGGCTAACTAATGAGATAACAGAATGAAGACTTCAGTGGCCACAAAGAATACTATCTTCAAAAATTGTTTGGAAAAATGACTAAGCAGGGCTGGGGTTGTGACTCAGTGATAGAGCACTTGCCTAGCACATGCAAGGCACTGGGTTCAATCCTCAGCCCCATATTAAAATAGATAAATAAAATAAAGGTATTGTGTTCCACTACTACTAAAAATTGAATATTAAAAAAATTAAATTAGGGCTGTGGCTGTGGCTCAGAGGTAGAGCGCTGGCCTATCTACATGAGGCACTGGGTTCGATCCTTAGCACCACATAAAAATAAAATGAAGATATTGTGTTTACCTATAACTAAAAAATAAATATTAAAAAAAATAAATTTAAAAAAAAGAAAAGAAAAATTACTAAGCAAACATTGTTATAAGCCACAGCCCATAACAAGCAACAATAATAGATCCTGGACAGTAGGGAGAATTTGATTTCCTGAGTTACCACATAACATCCTAAATGTCAGAGCATTAAACTAAAGAAACAAAGAACAATGAACAAAAGATCAATATGACAAATACAGTTTTTTTTTTACAAAAAATATTAAAAATGGACAACTTCTAGCAAAAATTAAGACATGTACAAAGGAACAAGCAAGTATGGTTCAAAAGAAAAAAGAAATTAACAGACACTGTCCCTGAGGATGCACAGATGTTGAACACTGAAATATCTAGACAAATACTTTACGTCAACTCTCTCAGAAAACTAAAGGAAATCAAGATGTGATGTTTTAATGAATAGAGAATATCAATAGAGAGGTAGAAATTATAAAGAAGAACCAACTAGAAATTCTGAAAAGTACAATAACTGAAATTTTAAATTCACTTATAGGGATACAAGAGTAGATTTGGGCAAATGCAAGAAATAATCTCAGTGAACTTGATAGGTCAAATTATCCTGTCTAAGGAGAATTAAGAAAAAGATGAAGGAAAATGAGTAGAGAGCTTAAGAGACTTGTGGGAGTCTGGATAATGCAAATACGAGAGGGAAAAGAGACAAAAGAACAGAAAAAAAATATTTGAAGAAATAATGGTCAAAAATCCCCCAAATATACAACTATAATGCACCAATAAAAAATGTGGAAGGAAAAAACCTTCCAAATATGCTGTCTTTTGCACATGTACTCCTTTTGCATGTATTTGCTTCCCCTTTCCACTTCTCTACCATGAGTTGAGTAGTATGAGGACCTCACCAGAAGCCCCACAGATGCAGATATCATGCTCCTGAACTCTCCTTCCCCCAAAACCATGAACCAAAATAACCTCTTATCTTTATAAAGTGAAAAAAATCTTTCAATTTTATGAAACCATGAATCTACATATGCAAGAAGCTAATGAACTCTAATAGCATAAACTCAAGGTGATCCCCACCAAGACATTATGATCCAACCATCAAAAGACCAAAAATATTTTTTTTTATAAATATTTATTTTATTTTAGTCTTCGACACAACATCTTTGTTTGTATGTGGTGCTGAGGATCGAACCTGGGCCGCACGCATGCCAGGCGAGCGTGCTACTGCTTGAGCCACATCCCCAGCCCCAAAAGACCAAAAATCTTAAAAAAAAAAAAAAAAAAAAAAGCAAGAAAGAAGCTAACTTAGTGTGTGTTGTAATCTTCAATAAGATTAAAAACTGAGGTCTGGGGATATAGCTCAGTTGGTAGCGTGCTTGCCTCCTATATGTACAAGGACCTAGGTTCAATACCCAGCACCACCACCAAGAAAAAAAAAGACTAAATTTTTAATCACCAGAAACTGTGGATGGCCAGATGACAAATTTAAAGTACTGACAGAAAAAAATTACTTACCAAGAACTTCATATCTGACAAAAAATTTTCTATTTTTTTTTTTGGGGGGGGTGGTACTGGGAATTGAACTCAGGGACACTCAACCATACCCCCAGACCTACTTTGTATTTAATTTAGAGACAGGGTCTCACTGAATTGCTTAACACCTTGCTTTTTGTTGAGGCTGGCTTTGAATTCATGATCCTCCTGCCTCAGCCTCCAGAACCACTGGGATTACAGGTATGCACCACCATGCCCAGCACTATCTTTCAAGGAGAAGAAACTAAGACATTCCCAGATAAAGAAAAGCTGAGGCGATTCACCTCTAGTAGTTTCTTTACCAGAAATGCTAAAGTAAAGTGTAAATACATTAGACAGTAACTTGAAGCCATATGAAGAAATAAGGAACACTAGTGTTAGGGAACAAATAGATGAGGGTGGTGGGAACATGAGGTTAAGAGAATAATTCTAGGGCTGGGATTGTGGCTCAGCAGTAGAGCGGATAGAGCGCTCGCCTAGCACTGGTGGGACCCAGGTTGGATCCTCAGCACCACATAAAAATAAAGGCATTGTGTTGTGTCCATCTACACCTAAAAATATAATAAGTGTTTAAAAAAAGAGCGAGGATAATTCTATACTGCCGCAGTCTGGCTGGGCACAAATTACGAGCCACTCAAGCAGGAACAAACTTTATTTCCGAACTCCCGGGAACGTCACGCACACGGCCTTCTCCCGGGACACACCACACACCAACCGGAAATCCCTCCTCCGGAACTTCCACAACCAACGCGAACTCCCCAGGCAATCCTCCGGAGGACTCCAAAGTATCGGGCACCAGAGGCGGACAGTAAAGGTCTAATATACAATTGAATCAATCCAGCATCATCTTAATGGCTCGCCTCTCAACCAGTACTATTGGAAAAATGCCAGGGGCCATTCCGACTGGCTGTGGCTCTCAGCACTATACCATGAACCCACTATGCTGACTCCCACATGCTTTCTTTGTCAAAAAGCAATGTCTTGTACCTGGCTTTAGTAGTCAGGATGTGTCACAGTCCTCACCAAATTACCTGTTATCTTCAAGGAAACTCAGGCAGGAAACAATGTTGATAAGAACAACCCAAGTTACTTTGAAAGGAGAGACTTTTTGTGACCCCTTTCACAGACTAGATCTTGGAAGATAAGGGTAGTTCCTCCTAACCATAAAACCTGTAAAAATGATTTAGAATCTAATTAGAACTGCTCAGCATGGGCCAAGGTAACATAGAGTTGTCCTGGCAGTAAGGCTTGAAAGCCTGATGTCATCTTGCTGTCAGTCAAAAGTTAAGAAGTAGACCTGGGTGGGGCTCTTTGGAAACTTCCCTGGGATCCCCAATAAAACTGGAGTGCATGGAATATTGTTTGGGGTTTCTTTCCACGATGACAGCTGAGTCAGAGTGTAAGGGTAAAAGAAATTGAAGTTAAAGCGTAAAAGTTAAAGGGTAAAAGACTGGGTGTTGTAAAGTTTCTAAGCTGCAAGGTCTGAGTTAAAATGTAAAGGATTAGGTATTGTTAGGTTTCTATGCTACCTGCAAAACCTGAAATTTCTGTAGCTGTTAAGACAATGCTTGGAACTGCCCAGTAAATATTTCCCCTGACTATTTGGTTGTGTAATAAGGGCTCTGTGTGGTCGCACGTAGGCATTGCAGGGCCTGGACCAATCAGTTTAAATGTAACCCCCTCCTTAGGAATGACCTATCACTCCAGCCTGACCTGTTCCCGCCAATGAATGAACTAATCATGTTTAGGAGTTGTTGTTCAATTTTCCCGCGCCTCATGATGATTTGTTCTGATGTATACAAAGCCCTCTGCCCTCCCCAAAAAGTGTACTTAAGCAGTGCTCAGCCCCTGCTCAGGGCTCTGGCTGCTTTCCCTTCTTGAGTGGGCACGGAGCCCCAGCATGCTGGTTCAATAAATCCCCTTCTGCCAATTGCATGAGTGGTCACTTGGTGGTCTCTTTCAGCTTCGCCTGACCCTTACAAGAGTGACTATGAGGCGACTCTTGTTCTAAGATGGAGTATATGTTTCAAAAACAGCATTGCCTGTGTCAAGTTCTTCCTGATAGAGATTTTTTTTTGAAGTAATGTGACTTCTTTTTTTATTATTTTATTTATTTATATGTGGTGCTGAGAATCGAACCCAGTGCTTCACACATACTAGGCAAGTGCTCTACCACTGAGCCACAACCCCAGCCGGAGATTTTTTTAAAAAATATTTATTTAGTTGGAGATGAACACACAGTACCTTTATGTATTTTTATGTGGTGCTGAGGATTGAACCCAGTGCCTCACACATGTGAGGCAAGCACTTTACCACTGAGTTAAAGCCTCAGCCCCCCAATAGAGATTTTGATACCCTACTTTTTAATAATTGGTAGAATAACTAGGCAAAAGTTCAGTAAGGAAGAAGAATACTTGAACAACATAATAAACCAATTAGGCTCAACAGAAATATACAGAATATCCTAAAATAACAAAATATATATTCTCCAAAGTGCACATGGAACATTCTCGAGGACAGACTACATATTAGGCTACAAAACAAATGTCAATACTTAAAATAATAAAAAAATCTTAAAATAATAAAAAGCATCTTCTCTGATCACAAAGGAATGAACTAGATATGAATAACAGAAGGGAAACTGGAAAATTCACAAATTTGTAGAAATTAAACAAAGAAAATTAAACAAAGGAAAATCAGAAAATACTTTCAGACAAATGAAAATAAAACATAACATAACAAAACTTACAGGATATAGCAAAAACAGTGTTCAGAGGGAAATTTTTAGTTGTAAATGCCTGCATTTAAAAGGAATAACTTAACCGGACACTTAAAGGAACTAGAAAAATAATTTTTTTCCCAATACTTGGGATTGAACCTGGGGTATTTTACCACTGAGGTTCTTGCAAAGTTGCTGAGCCTGGCCTTAACCTTGGGATCCTCCTACCTCAGCCTACTGAGTCTATGGGATTACAGGCATTTCATAGTGTCTGGCAAGATCATTTCAATTGATTAAAAAAAAAAAATACACTGGGGCTGGGGTTGTGGCTCAATGGTAGAGCGCTTGCTGGGTTTGATCCTCAGCACCACATAAAAGTAAATAAACAAAATAAAGGTATTGTGTCCATCTACAACTAAAAAAAGTTTTTTTTTAAAGTTTTATGCAGTATCTAAAACCCTATCGTGATATAAATATTCAACAAAATAATCCCAACTACTTAGGAGGCTGAGAGGGAGAATCACAAATTCAAGGCCAGTCTGGGCAATTTAGGGAAACCCTGTCTCAAATTAAAATAAAAAGGGCTAGGAATGCAGCTCAGTGTTAAAGTACCCCTGGGTTCAATCCCCAGTACTACAAGCAAAACAACAAAAGCAAAAACAAAAACCAAAAAAAAATCAACAAAATAGGAATAAAAGAGAAATTCTACAACATTATAAAAAGTATATGTGCAAGGATTGGGGTTGTATAGCTCGGGAAGCTGAGGAAGGAGGATCACAAGTTCAAAGCCCACCTCTGAAACTTAGCGAGGCACTAAGCAACTCAGTGAGACCCTGTCTCTAAATAAAATACAAAATAGGGTGGGGGATGTGGCTCAGTGGTTGAGTGCCCCAGAGTTCAATCCCTGATATCAATCAATCAATCAATCAATGGAAAGATGTGCTGATATATACTACATGATGAACCATGATGAACATTATTCTAAGTGAAGGAAGCCAGGTTTAAAAGTCACATATTGCATGATTCTGTTTATAGGAAAACATTCAAGTCAGATCAGTCGGGGCAGGCAATGGCCAAAGGAGGCAGATTTAAAAGGGCCGCTGAACAGGCTTTATTGAGATATCACTCCCTAACCCTAACCCTAACCCTCAATCAGACCCACAGAGGGGACAGGAGAAGGGTCTGAGGAGAAACCGCGTGGAAGCTTGACTGTACTGGACTTTTATGGGGCTTACAGCAGGAAGGGAAGGGCTTCGGACAGGAAAAGGTGTTTCTAGGGTCCCTTGCCCCCTTGGAGTTGGTCAGGGGAGTTGGCTGAACTCCAGGATTGGCCAGGGGGTCCTGTTGATGGACAGGTGTTAGTCAGGAGATCTGGCTGATTGACAGGCGTTTCCGCCGGCATCTGATTGATATTCTTTTCCCGCGTGGGCTGCTTTGTTCTAAGTTGCCACTAAGTCACCACCAAGCCGCCGCCAAGTCTCCGCCACCCACCGACCTAACAATTCATATTAGATAAATCCATTGGGAAATGAAATCACGTTCAGTAGGGGCTGGGAGAAAGGGGAATTGGAGAGTGACTGCTTAATGGGTACAATTGGAGAGTGACTGCTTAAAGCGTACAGGGTTTTCTTTCAGGATGATGAAAATGTGTTGGAACTAAAGAGTTTCACAACCTTATAAGTGTTCTAAATGTTACCAAATTGCACCTTATATCATGGTTACAGTTAAATTTATGTTGTATGAATTTTACCTCAATAACTATAGACAAAGATTAAAATTCAGTTAGATGCTTGCCTAGCATGTGTGAGGTACTGGATTTGATCCTCAGCACCACATAAAAATAAATTAATTAATTAAGTAAAGGCATTGTGTTCATCTACAATTTAAAAAAATGCTTAAAATAATTGAGTTACCAGATTACCCCCCACACACACACAATATCACTTCTTGCTATATATCCAGGAGAATTGAAAATATGTAAAAAGAAAACCTTTTATGTGAATGTTCATAAGAAGTACTATTGTAATAGTCAAAGGTGGAAACAGCTCAAATGTCCATCTAGGAATAAATGAATGAACAAAAGATGGGATATTCATACAATTGAATATTATTTGTCAATAAAAACTGAAGTTTGAACCTTGAAAATGTTATCCTACATGAAAGAATGAAAGAAAGAAAAGACTTTGGAATAGTCTGGAATTTAGGGTACTTTATTTCTCCATTTTGTTTTTAGGCACTTCTGAATTTGGCCGTGTTTCCATGATAATACAAATCTTGCAAATTGGCTTGGAATGTTTATTTTCTATCGCCACTCAATGCTTTCATTATTTTTGGACACTGAGAGAAAGGTACAAAGTGCAGCATGAAGATATGGTTACTTGGGAATTTTCCAATCTTTGTTTTGGATATTTGGTTCTTCCCAAGTTTGCAGTCTGATAGATCAGAAGAAAATTAATTCAAATTGTAAAAATTAAAAAGAAATAGAAGGCTGGGCATAATGGCACATGCATGTAATCCCAGAAACTTGGGAGGCAGAGGCAGGAGCCAACCTTGGCAATTTAGCAAGAACTTGTCTTTTTTTTTTTAATTTTGGAAATGTTAAATATTTGTTATTTTTATTTTTATTTTTATTATTGGTTGTTCAAAACATTACATAGTTCTTGACATATCATATTTCACACATTTGATTCAAGTGGGTTTTCCTTGGGATTAAACCCAGGGCTTTATGCATGCAAGGCAAGCACTCTACCAACTGAACTCTATTCCCAGCCCTAACACCCTGTTTTAACATTTATAAAAAATGGGGCACTTTTCAATATATGAAAAAAACAGTGACTGGAAAGATCTATTTTTATTTAAAGATTCTACAAATTCTCTACCTACCCAGTTGCTTTTGACCACGTCATTTGCCAACAGAGGGTCTTAGTCTGGGGTCTGGGGGAACCTTACTGTGAGAGCTCAGGAAAAAAGGAGAAACTTTGATGCTGCCCTGGGCATTCACATCCATATTCCAGCCTTGCACCTCACCTCCCAATGCAGCCAGAGGCCCTCTCATACTTACGGGGTCCCTGGGAGCTGCAAGATCCTCAAAGCACCTCGCCATACACCGTGGGTCCCAGACCCCTCAGGAGGTTTAGGCCCAGGGCAGAACATGGTGACAGTGAGCAAAAAGCAGGTCCTGTGGGGGAAAGGGTAGGCTCAAGGCAAAGGCCCAGGGGATGAGGGATGACTGGTGCCTTCAGGTCCTCACCTGCCTTCACCCCCTGCAGCCTGTAAGTATAGCTCTGAGGCAGCTCTTGCGTCAGACACTTCCACTTCACTGGCATGTTCCACCACCCTGCAGGAAGGGGAAGTTGAGTCACCTCCTAAATTGATTTTAATTTTCTCCTGTGAGCTGGGCAGGGTGGCACATACCTATAATCCCAGAGATGCAGGAGGCTGAGGCAGGAAAGTCACAAGTTTGAGGCTAGCCTCAGCAACTTATTTTTCCTCCTCTGGTTTGCCATCAAGGGAAACAGGATAATTGGGATTCCCCCCATTTTACAGATGAAGAAATGAAAGTCCTGCTCAGTAAAGTGCTCAAAATTACCTACTGTGACAGCGGACTGAGTTGAGATGTGAGGATGGAGAATAGAGTTGAAATGGTATGAGTTGAAGAGCTACAATCGGGGTGGGAGTAGTAAGAGATATGAGCATATGGGATGAGGGTGCGAGAGTGTGAGGGTGCGAGGGTGCAAGGGGGTCCTGGGAGCAGACCCAAGGCCTATAAACAGGACTCCAAGCTCAGAGCTTCCCTCTTCTGAGGTGGCAGCGGGTAGAAACCTCTAAAGACTTGACCTGGAACTATTAGCCCTGCCTTAAGACAAGCACACTCAGACCCCATTGGGCCCTGAACACTCACAAGCCTAGAGGAGCCACATCCAGCACCGACAGGTCCTCCACCCCTGGGGAGAGCAGGTCCCAGGTCTTCCCGCTGGGGCTGATCTAAGGTCACACAAGCACACTTGTTACAAACTGAGCCTTTCCTTTTGTGGGTCCCTGTGAGCTCAGCAGTGTGCATGACTGAGCCATTCCATTGTCAGGATAAAGGTGACCCCACAGAGACAATCCTACTCTGGTGAGCCTCAGAGTGGGGCTAGACCCAAGTTCTTCTGGCTCCCCACAAGCCGCAGGCCCTTTCTTCAGTGTCACATGGCCCTGGCTCCCAGGTCCCAATCCCATCTCCTCAACCCCCAAGAGTTTCACCTGCACCAGGCTAAGAGTGCTAAGTACATGATCAGAGCGGTGGAGGGACAGAGCTTCCTCAAACAGCATCTGCAGCAACTAAAGGGAGAAAGGGATCCAGTGAGGACTGAGAAAGAAATGACTCAGTCCTCAACACTTCCTGAGGGTGAGATCTATGCCACGCCCTGTCTGGTTACTGGGGACATGGTGTCCAGAATAGAAATAGCACTAACCCTCATGTTCACAGTGAGCCAGAATGAATAGACATGAGTAGACATTTTCAGTGGGACCTGGCACAGGGTCCCATGACAAGGTTCTGAGGCAGCTGTTTTGATTTGGGGAAATTTTAATGAAGCCCCCACAACAAAGTTTTCAAGTTTAGTATCATTAGTGTAACCAAGAACTATGAAAAGCAGACCTCCTGAATATTTGATCTTCACACACTGCCCCTCTGACTCCCATCCCATCCTCGTGAGCGTCCTGCCTTTCAAACCTGCCAGGGTCAAAATGTACTACATGGATCACAGTCCCCAAGGCGCGTTACCTAGTCCAGCTGGGATGGACAGACAAAGAACCTCTAAAGTCCTGGAGAAGGTGACTCCTGAACCTCATGAGGTCTGTGCCCTGGTGGGTCCTTACCTGGGGCACAAATCGGGGGGCCTCTGTCTCCCTGCCCCGGAGCAGCAGAGATACACTGTACCCTTGGCCCACAGAGGCCAGTGTTGTTTGGACTCGTGCCAGTAGCTCCTGCTCTGCTTCCTGCGGGAAGACACAGGCTAATTCCCGCTGTCTCAGGTGCCATTTCCCAGCCTTTCCTGAGCAAAGGGGTGGGGAGCAGACAGCACTCTCGGATCCAGGGCCCTGAAACCTCCCATCATCCTCCCATCGCCCACTCAGTTTCCCTACCTGAGCAGCATCAGGACCCAGGACTCTGTCAAAGGTGAAGCATTGTTCCTATGGGCAGGACTGGGGTCAGTAGTGTCATTCCCATCTTCCCCTATACCCACCAACTCCACCTGGTTTACCTGAGTCTCCAAGTTCCCCAGCTGAAGAAGTTGAAGGCTCTTGGGCCCCTCCAGAAGGATTGTAGGGCTATGGGTCTCCTTGGGGCCTGAGAAAGGCAGATTTCACATGAATTCTCATGAGGAAAACTGAGCTCCAGGATTCCCCAAGTCCTGCCTTCAACCCAGGCCTCAGTTTCGCAACCTAAGCTGTCCTGGCCCTGCCTCTCCCAAGAAGCTCCCTAGACTATACTCCTGAATACAAACTTGGGGGGCTTCTTACCTGATCCCCTCTCCAGCTCCACTTGTACCACCACAGTCAACATGGCAAGTAGATTGAGAGACACAGTGTGGGTCTCTGGAGAAGGCAGAGCTTCCTGGTCCACACAGCCCCTGTTCTCACCACCTCGGCAGACTTCAAGACTCCAGGCCTCTCAGATTGCCCTTAATAATTCATGTCCTTCATGAGAGGGCCTGGGAGTAGGGGTCAGGTGGCTCTAGATAATTAAACTACCAAGAGAAGTGACACTCTCTTCTGAGAAAACATTTCCTGAATTTCTTTTTTTTTTTTTTTAATGAAAACTTTCAAACTATATAACAGTGAAGAGAAGAGTATAATAAACTTCCAGGTTCAGCTTCAGCAATTATAAATTTCCTGTCAGTCTTATTTCTTCAATTCCCCTCTCCAACCCCAATGGATTATTTTGAAGTTGTTTCCAGACATCCCATTATTTCATCAATTATTTCTGCATCTATTTCTAAAAGGTAAACATTTTTTTTTCTATTTTATTTTTTTATTGTGGGTTGTTCAAAACATTACAAATTTCTTGACATATCATATTCCACACTTTGATTCAAGTGGGTTATGAACTCCCACCTTCACCCCATACACAGATTGCAGAATCACATCAGTTACACATCCATTGATTTACAAATTGCCATCCTAGTGTCTGTTGTGCTCTGCTGCCTTTCCCATCCTCCACCCTCCCCCCTCCCTTTTTTCTCTCTCTCTCCTCTCCTCCT
>NW_026000026.1:71817611-71944265 GCF_001458135.2 Marmota marmota marmota
ACTTTTGTGCATGGCGAGAGAAAGGGATTCAGTTTCATTTTGTTGCATATGGATTTCCAGTTTTCCCAGCACCATTTGTTGAAGATGCTATCCTTCCTCCATTGCATGCTTTTAGCCCCTTTATCAAATATAAGATAGTTGTAGTTTTGTGGATTGGTTTCTGTGTCCTCTATTCTGTACCAAGGTAAACATTTTTAATAACAGTTTTTGAGATATAATTAATATGCCATACAATGTACCCATTTAAAGTATAAGTCAGTGTATATACATAGATATACATATATCTATGTATATTCATAGATACATATATCTATGTATTGGTTGCAACCACTATAACAGTTAATTTTAGAATATTTCCATCATGTCATTAAAAAAATTTTGATTTCCTTTAGTTATCAGCTCCCTAACCTCAAACCACCCATCTCAAGCTGCAACCCTGAGCAACTATTTATCTACTTTCTGTCTACAGATTTGTCTGTTAGACATTTCATATAATTAGAATTACACACTGTAATTTTTGCATCTGGTTTCTTTCACTTAGCATAATGTTTTAAATGTTCATCTATGTTGTAGCATGGATAAATATTTCTTTTCCTACAGCTGAATAATGTTCTATATAGGCTTCTTCACAAATTACCCAGGATCGGGCTAAATTTCACAGTAAAGGGCGTGATTTTCTGTAGCATTCTGCTCACTACAGACACCACTCTCGAGCTCAGGGTTCCCTAAGCCTTTGCACTCCAACCACCTGGGTATTTCTATGATTCTGGGTGTTTCCATTACTCCCTCAGGTTTGATTCACAAAAACAACTCACAGAACTCAGGAACACACTATGTTTATTTTATAACACCAATTTTCTGACATCAACTGAGTGTTCAATTCAATTCATTTCTGACATGAACTGCCTGGAGTTGATGACAGATCCCACAGATTAAAAAGTAAATTTCTCAACAACGCTGTCCTTAATTTAGATGACAGACACATGTAAGGTTACTTGGCTATCCATATTTCTGTCTGAATTGGTTAAAAGTTTAGCAGTTCCAAAGACCCCATGTCAGGTTTAATAATTCACTAAAGGGACTGTAGGTATAGCTCAATGGTAGAGCCTGTGTTTAGCATGTGCAAGGTCCTGGGTTCAGTTCTGAACACTGATAATATTAATAATTCACTAGAATGACTAACAGAACTCAGAAAACTGCTCTACTTACTATTGCCTTATTTAAAAAAAAATATTTATTATAAGTATGTCCCAACTATTTTTTTAACTTTTTTGTTCATCTATTTTCTGTGGTGCTGACGATGGAACCTAGTGCTTCACACTTGGGAGACAAGCATTCTACCACTGAGCCACAACCTCAGCCTCTTACTATTGCCTTTTTATTATAAAGGATATAAATGGATAGTCAGATGAAGAGGTACATAGGGCAAGATCCAGGGTACAGGAGCCTCTATCCCTGTACCGCCATCTTCCAGGTTCATCAATGTGCTTACTGCCAGGAAGCTCCCTAGGCTCAATCTGGAGTTGATTTTTTTTTTTTTAGGTTTTATTATGCAAGCATGATTGATCATTGTCCATGTGACTGAACTCGACTCCAGATGCCCTCTTCTCCCCAGAGGGTTGGTGGGAGTGGGGAGCTAACAATTCTAGCCTTCTAGTGACATGATTGGATTTCTGGTATTCTATCTTTTCTATGCTACAGCTATACAGAGGTCCACAGCAAGGTGGTCTTGGACTGACTCAGTTCTCCCCTCTTTCTTGCTTGTAGTTTTAAAAAATAACTGCAAAATGTGATGGGAATGCAGCATCCTATGACAGGAGGGACTGGCTGGAGCAACATAGGCTCTGTTCTGGTCCCTCCTAAAATAGGATATCTTTCAATGCTTTATCCCAGTAAGTCTGATTTCCCCTGGGGTATGAAACCCAAAGCATTGCTATACAGGGTTCCTCAGTTGTGGTGCCAGTGGGGTATGCACAGAAAAGATTCCATCCACCCAGGGAGCTTTCCAGAGCCTTAGGGGACTGGCTCACAATGAATTCTTAGCTTTTCCTATTGTCCCTTGACAATTTTTTTTCTGTTGTCCCTTGATGCTTATCTCTAAGTAAGTTGTGTGCAGGTATTCACCAGAGTCAGACAAGTTGGTAACTAGTACACAGTGAACTTGCTTTACATACTTCATTAGTCTAACAGAGAGACTCCTTTTACTCATGAATTCCAAAGGATTTTGAAACTCTGTGCCATAAAATGGGGACAAAGATCAGACATATTCTTTATCATTCACTGTCCAGACCATGCTCTTTCAGCAATAGGGTCATACCTGTCTGATAGTCTACATTTGGTGTATTATTGATATAGCAGATACAGCAGACTACCAACATGCATATGCCTCATGTGCAAAGCCTAATATTTGAAAGTATCAGTGTAGGGTAGGGATATAAAATCCAATTTTCCAACACCAGGCAACTATCAGTTTCAGTATGATGGCCACTCAGATTTTTATGATTCTACTCAATCTTTTCAGGTTCCAAAACCAGGAGTGATCTCAGCAATATTTGGCTTCACCCTTTCAGACAGCTGGTATGACAATATCACCTCTTGCTCTGGAATTCTTTTGAAGTGTTAGTATAATACTTGATTACTCTAATTGTATAACTCATTTATTCATTTATTTGCCATCCATCAGCTATTATTTTTCCTTCTCTTCATTTATATCCAAACTTTCCTACTTTAGAAGATATGTAGGTCTGACCACTGTGCTGGCGTACACCACTGGCAACAAGTGTCTCCCCTTCAGTCCTCCCCGATTCATGTAGAGTAGGGTTGTATAGATATCAAACCGGTAGGCTGTCTTAACCACTAGCCAGTACAGCAGCATTTATTGTCAACTCAAATATTTTACAGATAGGCTGAAGGCACAATATGCTCCATTAGGCTCTTAGGAATTCTGATAGAAATATTTAAAGATACAGTTACGATTTCTTATTTGGGAATCATCCTTGCTTCTGGCACCTGCAGATTCATCTCTGGTCCTGAGCTCTTTGCATCAGGTAGGAAAAAAAAGAAAGTTGAGGTGATATAGATAACAATCTCATAGTCATACCAGTATAGGGTGATGGCTAGCGTCTCATTGGGGGGTTCTTCTTCCTGCTGAGAAGGGTGTAAGCCACCTGAGAAATTAAAGTCTACAATAATTAGTGAAGAACAAAAGACAAGAGTCAGAAAGATATTTTCAAAAACGGAACCCCTGATAGGTTTACAGGAGCTGGAGCCAGACAAAAGAAAATGGCTCCAGTGGTTTATTTAAGGGGATACATAAAAGTCAGGGGTAAGGTTTCAAGGGCGGAGTCCTGCTTCCTGATGTCTTGCAGTCAGCAGGTTGATTGACATCTTGGTAGGTCACACCCATCTCAGAGGGGTTGTGTGGCCATAGCAGGTCACCCCATCTGTCACCCCATCTTCAGTGCTGTATGGGACCTTTGGCAGAGCTTGAATAGGGCTCACTATGAGTCAGGGCAGTCAACCAGAGGATGTGTCCACTGGTCAGTCCCAGACACCAGATTCTTCTATTCAATAGGCTTCGATGTGCTGCAGCCCACATGCAGCCCACAGATGGCTTGCAACATACCAGAATCCTCCTTTGCCGCAGTCTGGCTGGGCACAAATGCCGCAGTCTGGCTGGGCACATAATCACGAGCCACCACACAGCTTGTAGATTCAAACAGCAACTCTTTATTCCCGAACTCACACCAGCCGTCTACAAACACGTTCTGGGGAAATCCACGTTCTCTGCCCAAATCCACTCCCACTGGGCTTCTGTCTCCCAAAAAATACTGTCTGAATCCCGTGAGAACTCAAGGGGAACTCAGGCAGCAGGATACGCCCTATTCCCAGCAGGAATAATCTTAAACCTGGAACGCCCTAAACCCGATTATCCTAAACTGGGAACACCCTAATCCGCCCTGGTCCTTGAGCAAGGTCACCTACATGCAATGTCACTGCAAAATGTCCTATTTCCACTAAGCAACATGGGGTACGCTGGCAAGGAAATTGTCATACCTACTTGGCTAATGGCTCCCAGCACTCCTTCACTCTGTTTTCCTCGGATCCCCTAGAAGGGTGGTAGAATCTGTCCAGAGGGGACTCTCCCTTGCCACCTACCCCTGCCATGTTGAATGTGAGCATACATTCTTATAAACTCATTCAAACAAGTGCTTCATGACTTTATTTTCCTCCCTTCATATTAGACAACAAATGTTTCAATTATTTGTTCTAATTCCCTATTAAAACATTTCAATTATTTGTTCTAATTCCCTGTGGATAATATGCAACATGATATGTCTATTTGATCTGATATCTCTTTGCCCACTGTTGGATGCTATGGGCTATAAAGTTTGATTCTTGGTCTGAAGATATGTAACTTGGGGGCCCAAATTGGTACAGTACCTTTTTTTCAATCCTTTAATAGTATTTTGAGCATTTGCATCTACCACTGAGTAGTAAAATCTAGCCAAAGTAAGTAACTATTCCTGTCAGGACCCATTTGTAGCTCCTCAGGGATTCCTGCATTGGTTAAATCTAATCCACTTGCCAGCTATGTGGGGGGACTTCCCTCTGGGGCTAGCGGCTGTACCCAGGCCAGTCAGGATCTAAGCAGTCCAGGGTCTTTCCCACTCATTCCTTTAGTAGAAACCTGAGAATACAGGCTATCTGGTCAAAATATCATCTTGTCTATCTTTTATTGTCATATTAGCTATCACAAATAACCATATCCATAATAAAGGGATTGTATATTTAGCTTTTATCTTGTTAGTTTACATTTTCTTATGTGCCACAGTCTGGCTGGGCACACAATCACGAGCCACCACACAGCTTGCAGATTCAAACAGCAACTCTTTATTCCCGAACTCACACCAGCCGTCTACAATCACGTTCTGGGGAAATCCACGTTCTCTGCCCAAATCCACGTTCTCTCCCAAATTCACCTTCACTGGGCTTCTGTCTCCCAAAATATACTGTCTGAATCCCGTGAGAACTCAAGGGGAACTCAGGCAGCAGGATACGCCCTATTCCCAGCAGGAATAATCTTAAACCTTAAACCTGGAACCTAAACTGGGAACGCCCTAAACACGATTATGTTGAACCGGGAACACCCTAATCCGCCCTGGTCCTTGAGCAAGGTCAACTACATTCAATGTCACTGCAAAATGTCAGCAACATGGGGTACGCTGGCAAGGAAATTGTCATACCTACTTGGCTAATGGCTCCCAGCACTTATGCATCCAGTTACCCAATTCCCCATGAGTTACATTAGTCATCTCTAAATTCCACTAGTAACTTTTACCTCTAGTATCTATTCACAGCACAGCTGCTGTTCTGTATGACTGGTAACCCTGTGGTAACCCACCCAGGAATCAAAGTTCCTCATTCTCCTCTTTCATTCTTTCTCTTCACAAACCACGTAGAGTAATCCTCCATCCCTATTCTTATACACAGTTTTTCTATCCAAGGTTTCAGTTACCCAATGTCATCTGTGACTGGAAAATAGTAAATGGAAAATTCCAGAAATAAGCAACTCATAAGTTTTAAATTGCGCACTGTTCTGGGTAGCATGATGAAATCTAGTAACACCTCATTCCCTCCTAGTCATGATGTGAATCATTCCTTTGCTCAGTATATCCATGCTTGTGAGTACTACTGCCTGTTAGTGGCTGTCTTGATTGTCAGATCCAGAGTCATGGTACCATGGTGGTTGTGTCTAAATACTGCATATTATAATAATTCTATTTTTATTTAAAAAAATTAGTTGCAGATGGACACAATACCTTTATTTTTATTTATTTATTTATTTTTAGGTGGTGCTGAGGATCAAATCCAGTGCCTCACATGTGCTAGGCAAGCACTGTACTACTGAGCCACAACCCCAGCCCTATAAATTAGATTTTATCATAGGTAGGTAGAGGAAATAATAGTATCATCAATAGGACTCAGTAATATCTGCCATTTCAGGCATCTACTGGAGGTCTTGGAACGTATGTCCCAAAGATATGGAGCACTACCATGCATGGTGGCACATACTGTAATCCTAGTGTCATTGGATGCTGAGGTAAGAGGATCATAAATTCTAGGTCAGTCTCAGCAACTTAGTGAGACCCTGACTCAAAATGAAAAATGAAAAGGACTAGGGATATAGCTCACTCCAGAATTTAATCCACAGGACAAAAAAAAAAAAAGATAAGGAAGAACTACTTATTATATTTTAATGAATCAGGTTGTTCAAGAAAATTCCACTTCTCCTATAAAAGACTGGTCTTACTTCAATTTCAGTCCCTGAGGGTTCTCAGGTTGACATTTCTCACCAGCAAGTAGAAATTTGGAAGTTCTCACTATCCCATCAGGTCAACAATTCACTAGAACCACTCTCAAAACTCAACTATGTACTGTATTTACTATTACAGCTTTATTGTAGGAAAGGCTACAAATCTGGACAAGCGAGAAGGAAAGAATGTACCTTCTAGGGACCAGGAACAATTGCTGGCAAATCCTTTATTACAAACGAATGGATTTCACTTGATGGACTTTTGGGTTGACTTCACCTTTTGATCATTATGAATAATGCTGGTGTAAGCTTTGTACACAAGATTTTGCACTGATGAATGTTTTCATTTCTCTTAGACTTAGGAAAGGAATTGCTGGGTCATATGGTAACTCTGTGCTTCTTTCTCTCTCTCTGGCAATGCTATGGATTTAACCCAGAGCCTTGTGCATGTGAGGCAATCACTCTACCAACGGAGTTATATTCCCCAGCCCTCAACTTTTTCTCTTTGTAAAGGAAGACATTATTTTTTGGAAGAAAACCAGAGAGATACTACAAATTAGATTCAGATGTGAAAAGTATGTAGCTCAATGAAAGAATTGTTTTTCATCTTGGGACAGCTCCAAAACAGCATGTGTAACAAGATTTTCTTCTCTAGATATTATTAACTTTCATAATTTATAAAAATAAAAATTTTTAGCTGATGGCACATGTCTATAATCCCAGCAGCTCAAGAGGCTGAGGCAGTAGGATCATTCATTCAAAGCCAGCTTCAGTAATTTAGTGAGGCCCTAAGCAAATTAGCAAGACCCTTTCTCTAAATAAAATATTAAAAAGGGCTAGGGATGTGGCTCAGTGGTTAAGCACCCCTGGGTTCAATCCCTAGAAACCTCCCACCAAAATAAAATTTTTGTACAATAAGGACAAATGTGAATGTGCTTCTAAGGTGAATTTTTATCATAACAAATAAAAACTAATTTTTTGGTCTTTGAAAAAGTCAGAGCTCTTGAAGTACAACAAATCTTTATTAAACCAGGTACTTACAGAACAAGTTAATAATTGGATTTTGTTCAATAAAGAGGCAATGAAACACATTATGATAATCCTTACTTATAGCTGGGCATGGTGGCACACACCTGTAATCCCAGTGACTTGGGATTCTGAGACAGGAGGATAGAAAGTTCAAAGTCAGCCTCAGCAATTTAACAAGATTCTAAGCAACTTAGCAAGACCCTTCTCAAAATAAAAAATAAAAAGGGCTGGGAATGTGGTTCAGTAGTTAAGCACCCCTGGATCCAATCTCTGGGAATGAAAAAAAAATCCTTACTTATTATAGTTCATTAGTATACTTTACTGTCCTAAAAATTAGGTAATCTTAAATGATGTAGCATCTTGCAATTTCTTACTATCGTCATTCTTCCATAAATATCCATGATGAGGTACTCAAGCTGATACTGGAATCTGAGCTGACTATACATTGACCTTAAACATTCATGAAAAACTGCTTTGTTGAATACAATCTGATTAGAGTTCTAATAGTCACTTTCCCCTTATTGCCAAAAGTAGATTGCAATAACCCCCCCAAAAAAGTTTGGATGGCTGCCTATTTTAAAAAGGTAAATGTTTAAAATAACAGATATTAACATATTGATAATTCAGTCGTCTTTTTTTCTTACTAAAGTTTTCTTTATATGCTTATTAGTTGTTTGTAAATATTTATTTATTTCTAGAATCTGGCATCATCACAGAAGGACCAAAATAAAACTTCATTGAAAGGGCCTAAAGAATGTATTATAGACTTTCCTGTCAGGAATAGTGTCAGCATGCCTATAATCCCAGTGATTTGGGAGGATGAGGCAGGAGAATCATAAGTTCAAGGCCAGCCTTGGCAGTATAGTGAGACCCTCAGCAACTTAGTGACATCTGCTCTCAAAATAAATAATAAAAATTGCTGGGATGTAGCTCAGTAGTAGAGCACCCCTGCATTCCCCAGTACTAAGGGGGAAAAAAAGACTCTCCCTTACCACCCCTTTAACGTCAGTTAGTATCTGAATTTTTAATCTCAGATATCGGTTATGGTCATGTGTGTGTGTGTGTGTGTGTGTGTATGTTACTTGAGATACTCAAAATGGTTGCAAACAAGGACTGAAAATGTCAGCCGTAAATTCTGCTTATTTGCGACCTCTAAACTAAGAGATATGCTAGTGTCACTCAGTATTTAATTCCAGCTTCACCCCTGAGAACTATACAGCCTTGGGCAAAAATTGCTTAATTTTCTATTTGTTTTTCCCTATGTCTTTAAAATGGGTATGGTGGTGATGATAATGCCATCTTCTGTATAAGGTTGATGGAAAGCAGTGTTTCTCAAAATGTGTTCCCTGTGTCAGGAGGCTCAGTATCTCTAGGAATGGGATTAAAAGTAAATTCCAGGCCTCACACATATCTTATTGAATCAGAAACTCTCATTTCTGTGTTTTAAGACTTCCATGTTTCAATCCCCAGCACCACCAAAAACAAACAAACAAACAAACAAAAGGGCTGGGGATGTGGCTCAAGCGGTAGCGTGCTCACCTGGTATGCGCGCGGCACTGGGTTCGATCCTCAGCACCACATAAAAATAAAATAAAGATGTTGTGTCTGCCAAAAACTGAAAAAAATAAATATTAAAAAATTCTCTCTCTCTCTTTATAAAAAAAAAAAAAAGACTTCCACCTAATTCCCAGGGAGTCTCAAAGTTGAGAGACATGATTAAGAGTAAGTGATTTTATAATAAACATAAAACAGTGCAAGGCACATGATAAGCAGTACATCAATGAATATTTAAAAAACAAGAGCAAGAGAATATTATCAAGATATAGAGGTTAATTTGGGCAAAAAGAAGATCCTCATGTTGTTCCTTCTAGAAATAAATCCTGCTTGAGTCCTTGACTAAAGGCATTAATAAGGTCTTCCAAATTCCTCAGCATCAGGCCTTGCCTTCCTTTCCTGATGTTTTTATCCTCTGTGTGCCTTGTGATTCTGAATTTCCTCGTCTTCTATAATGGAATTGCTTTCTCATGCCTTCAAGACTCTGCCCATTCTGTTCCCTGTGCATGAAACTATCACTCATTCTTTTTCTCCCTTTTCAAAAAGAACCCCCTCTCTCAGGTCCTATACTTGGAATCTCTGAATTTTTACCTTTCAAAACCTAGTTTCAATTTCAGTGTCACCTTCTCTGTGATGACTCAATATTCAACCAGAGTCCATGGTTTCCAGGATTCACCATCTTTTTACACATCCCACTTATATCACGTAAAGAGGTTTGTAACTGTTTACAGTTTCCTATTCTTCCTTTGTATTTTTAAAAATCATGGTGAAATGCACATCACATATAATTAACTCTTTGAATTGCATCATTCAGTGGAGTTGAGTGTGTTCACACTGTTGTGCAACCATCACTTCCCTCTGGTTTTAAGTCTCTTTCATTACCCTCAAAACACATTCCAGACCCATCACGTAACATTTCTCCTTCTCCTTTTCCCTCCTCTGGGGGTAACCACTATTGACTTTCTGTCTCTATATATTTGCCTATTCTGGATATATTATGGAAAGAAAGCCAACGATTTCTTTAGCGTCTGTCTTATTTCACCTAGCATAAGTTTTTTTCTCCCCCTTCCCATAAAGGATTTATTACTTTCCAAAGAAAATAAAATAACATAGACTTGGCCCTAGGAATCTGTTATACTGAATCGAGCTAGTGTTTTCTTCCTCATCCTCCAGGGCCTTCGGATCATGACTGTAAAGCTGATTATCACCATCTAACACTATGAAAAGATGGCTAGTTTAGAAAGTGCCAAACTGATTATGGCAGGCTCCAGCTTCAGCTCTTTCAGTTGCCCTACATGGTCCTCAGGCAAGTTCAAATTCATTAGCAGGACTCTGCATGATTCAGCTCGTGCCTACCTCTTCAACACATCTTAGGCCCTCCCAAGGCCCCTATTGAGGGGCTACTGTTTTCTTCTCTCATGCTTTTTGTTTTTAATATTCTTTTAGTTGTAGGTAGACATAACACCTTTATTTTATTTATATGTGGTGCTGAGGATGGAACCCAGGGCCTCACACATGCTAAGTGAGCGCTCAACCACTGAGCCACAATCCCAGCCCCTCCGCTCATGCTTTTGCATGGACTATAACGCAGCCTGAATCAACTGTCCTCTGTTTCTTCATCCCTTGTCACTCACTTTTTTTTCCACGTTTTTTATTGGTGCATTATAATCGTATATATTGATGGAATTCGTTGTTACATATTCATACATGCACACAATATAACAATATAATTTAGCCCATATCACTCACTAGTACTTCCCCCCTCCCTCCCCACCTCAACATAAACTTTTGAGGTCCATCCAAGTGATGGCATGTATCAATACTTTATTACTTTTTTTGGCTGAATAATATTCCACCATATGTATCTACCACAATTTATTTATTCATCATTTATTGATGGACATTTGGATTGTTTTCACCTTTTAGTTGTTATGAATAATGCTTGTTGCTGGGCGCAGTGGCGCATGCCTGTAAACCTAGCAGCTGGGGAAGCTGAGACAGGAGGATCTCAAAATTCAAAGCCATCAAGGGTGAAGCACTAAGCAACTGAGTGAGATTCTGTCCCTAAATAAAATACAAAATAGGGCTGGGGGGCTGGGGATGTGGCTCAAGCGGTAGCGCGCTCGCCTGGCATGCGTGCGGCCTGGGTTCAATCCTCAGCACCACATACAGCAAAGATGTTGTGTCCGGCGAAAACTAAAAAATAAATACTAAAAATTCTCTCACTCTCTTTTAAAAAAAAAAAAATAGGGCTGGGGATGTGGCTCAGTGGTTGAGTGCCCCTGAGTTCAATCCCTGGTACCAAATAATAGTAATAATAATAATAATAATAATAATAATAAATATTTGTGTGCTAGTTTCTGTGTAGATGTATGTTTTGATTTCTGTTATTTTTATAACAAAAAAATGAAATCAATTGATGGGTTTAATTTTTTGAGGATTGCCAAATTGTTTCCAGAGTGACTGTATCATTTTGCATTCCCACCAGCAAAGCATGAGGCTTCCTATTTCTCCACATTCTTACCAACATTAGTTATTTTATATATAGTTGTATATAGTTGTAGATGGACACAATACCTTTATTTTATTTATTTATTTTTATGTGGTGCTAAGGATGGAACCCAGTGCCTCACAAATGCTAGGCAAGTGCTCCACCAATAAGCCATACCCCTAGTCCAGTTATTTTCTTTTAAGAACTTATTGGACTAGGGTTGTGGCTCAGTGGTAGAGTGCTCACCTAGCATGCAGGAGGCACTGGGTCCGATCCTCAGCACCACATAAATGTAAAATAAAGATATTGTGTCTGCCTAAAACTAAAAATTAAATTTAAAAAAGAGAACTTATTATAGCCAAGAGAGTGATTATGATGTGATATCTCATTGTGGTTTTGATTTGCATTTTCTTAATGACCAGTGATGTTAAGCGTTTTTTCTTTGGGTATTACCCATTTTTATAGCTTCTTAGAGAAACATACATTCAAATTTTTTTTTTGCCATTTAAAAAATTGGATTGTTTGTCTTTCGTTGTTGATTTATAAGAGCTCCTTGTATGTATCTTATGTTTATGTCTTATCAGATATATGGTTTTCATAATTATCTCTTATTCTATAAATTGTCTTTTCACTTTCTTGATAGTGTCATTTAATAATCCAAAGTTTTTAGTTTTTATTTTTTTTAATTTTTATTTTTTAATACTTATTTTTTAGTTGTAGTTGGACACAATACCTTTGTTTTATTTATTTATTTTCATGTGGTGCTGGGGATCCAACCCAGGGCCTCCCACGTGCTAGGCGAGTGCTCTACCGCTGAGCCACAACCCCAGCCCCCAAAGTTTTTAGTTTTTATGAGCTCCAATTTATCTATTTTTGTTGTTGTTGTTGTTCATGCCTTGGTGTTATATCTAATAATACATTGCTAAGTCATAGGTCACAAAGATTAATCCGTATATTTTTCTAATGCTTTTATAGTTTTTGAGTTAATTTTCTTATATGTAGAGAGGGAGGGGTTCATAATATTTTGCATTTGATTAGCTAGCTGTCCAATGCTATTTGCTATTTGCTGTTCTCTTTCCATTAAATTATCGTGACATTCCTATTAAAAATCAGTTGATGAGCCAGGTGCTATGGTGCATGTCTGTAATCCCAGCAATTTAGGAGGCTGAGGTAGGAGGACCACAAATTCAAAGGCAGCCTCAGCAATTTAGAAAGTCCCTAAGCAAATTAGCAAGACCCTGTCTTAAAATTAAAAAATAAAAAATAAAAAAGGACTGGGGGTGTGGCTCAATGGTTAAGCACCCCTGAGTTCAGTCCCCAGTACAGAAAAAAAAAAATCAGTTGCCTATAGATGTTTGGGTTGTTTATTACTTAATTCTACTCAGTCATTTTGCATGTTTATCCCTATGCCCATATCACACTGTTTAATAGTTTTGTCATTTGGTGGGTGATGGCAGGGACTGAAGATTGAATCAAGAGGTTCTTCATCACGGAGCTACATCCCTAACCCTTTTCATTTTTTTTTTTTAATTTGAGACCTCACCAAATTGCTGAGGCTCTCACTATGTTGCTGAGGTTGACCTGGAATTCGTGATCTTCCTGCCTCAGCCTCCCAAATCACTGTTGTACTGTTTTAAAATCAGGAAGTATGAATTCTCCAACTTCATTTTTCTTTTTCAGTATTGTTTTGGCTATTTGGGACCCTTTGTGATTCCACATGAATTTGAGAATTGACTTCTCCATTGCTGAAAAAAGGGCTCTTAGACAGGAATTGCACTGAATTTGTAGATTGCTATGAGGAATAATGTCATCTTAAAAATATTAGGTTTTCCAATCCATGAACATAGGATGTCTTTCCATTTATGTAGGGCTCCTTTAATTTTGTTCAGCAATGTTTTCTAGTTTTTGTAAAAATCCTTTATTTTCTTGGTAATTTTATTTCAAGTTTTTTTATAACATTGTAGATAAAATTGTTTTATTTATTTGTTACTTTTTTTCCTATTTTCTATTTTTGGTGCTGGAGATTGAACCCAGGGCCTCATACATGCCTGGTAAGCACTTTACCACTGAGCTACATCCCAACCTGTTAATTTTCTTTCTGGTTTTTATTGCTGTTGCATTAAAAAAATGACTAATTTTTGTGTGTTGTACTTTTACCCTGAGACTGATAATTTGTTTATTATCTCTAATAGGGTTTTTAAGTGTGTAAATTCTATGGGATTTTCTATATATAGAATTGTGTTATCTGCAAACAGAAGTTTTACTGTTTTTTTTTTTTTTTCTAATTTGGATGCCTTTTATTTCTTTTTTCTTGCCTAATTGCTTTGGTTAAGACTTCCAGTACAATAGTAATAGGAGTGGTAAACATGGCACCCTTGATTTCTTCTGATCTTAGGGGGAAAACTTTCATTCTTTCACCATTGAATCATATTAGAGATGTGTTTTAAGTACTCTTTATCATGTTAAGGAAATTACTCTCCATTCCAATTTTGCCGAGTGTTTTTATTTTGAAAAGATGATGAATTTTGTCAAGTTGTCTTTTTTCCTCTGCTGAGGGGCCTGTCCTTCCAGCATCGACTATGGGGAGCTTGAGAGCATGGAGAAACTCCTCCAGAGATGATTTCAGAGAACTTTGTCTGCTTTATTGCTCAGCAAAAGTAACTTTTATAGTGGATATATGCCAATTTACATATAACAGACATGATAGGTCAGAGGTGATACACAATATGTCATATTATGGGAGTCCAGACACCAGGAGTTCAGAAACTGCCACATAGGCTGACCTTGTACCAACAGGGAAATGACTTCTTGTCAAAGGAGCAATGGTGCTTGCAAGTGTTCTAACAACACTCTGTCTGAAAACTAGTGTTCTATGTTAGGACTTCCCTGCTGCACAATGAGCAAGATAAGCATTCCTCCAGGTAGATTGAGAGTCAGGCCCTGCAACGTCCCTCTATTGAGATAATCATGTGTTTTTCCCCTTTGTTCTATTGATGTGGTATATTACACTGATTGCTTATATCATCATCATCATCATCATCATCATCATCATCATCATCATCATTTGGTACTAGGGATTGAACCCAGGGGCACTTTAGCACTGAGCTATATTTCCAGCCCTTTTTATTTTTGAGACAAATTCTCACTAAGTTGCTTAAGACCTCTCTAAGTTACAGAGGCTGACCTCAAACTTGCAATCCTCCTGCTTCAGCCCCCCCAAGTTTTTGGAATTGCAGGTATGTGCCACCATGCCTGGCTTGCTTATCTTATTTTTAACCAAACTTTCATTTCTGGGATAAGTTGAACTTGATCATGTGCTTTTGGATTCAGTCTGCTAGTATTTGCTGAGAACTTTGCATTCATGTGCATAATGATCTGTAGTTTTCCTTATTTCTGGTGTGTTTGCCTATCATTGGTATCAAGGTAATGCTGGCCTCATAGAACATGTTGGGAAATGTTTCCTCTTTTTTTTTTTTTTTTAAAAGCTTTAGTAGGATTGGTGTTAATTTCTATTTAATATTCACCAGTAAAATTGTCTGGTCATGAACTTTTCTCTGTTATGAGACTTTTGGTTAGTGATTTAATTTAAGAAAATTTCAGATTTTAGTTGTGTGCTTAACTGATTCTTTCTTTCCTTCCTTTTACCTAGATCTGCTTAAAGGTTTGTCAATTTTGTTGTCCTTTTCAAAGAAGCATTGTTTAGTTTCTTTCTATTCCTTATATCATTATATTATATAATGATATTATATATCTTTATATCTCTGTTCTATTTGTTTTATCATTTTCTGGCTTCTTCTGGCTTTGGGTTTAGTTTGCTCTTCTTTTTCTAGTTCCTTAAGATATAAAATTGGGTTATTGATTTGAGAATTTTTCTTACTTTTTATTATGGTAAAATATACACCATAAATTTTGCCATTTTCACCATGTTCGTGTGTACAACAAAATGACCTTGATTTCCTTCACAGTGTTGTGCAACCATCACCACTATGTTTTTCATCACCCCAGACAGAACTCTGCACATTAAGCAATAACTCCCCCATCTGCCCTCCGTTTAGACTCTGGTAATCTTTAACTTATTTAAGATATTTAATATAAATGGAATCAGATTATATCTGTTCTTTTGTGTTTGGCAATTTCAATTAGCATAATGTTTTCAAGGTTTATCTATAGCATGTAAAAGTACCTTATAGCTTTCAATGACTGAAAAACATTCCATTGTGTGTGTATAACACTTTTTGCATATACATTCAACTTTTTAAAAAAATAGGTATATATAGTTGTAGATAGACACAATATTTTGTTTGTTTATTTTTATGTGGTACTGAGGATCAAATCCAGTGTCTCACACGTGCAAGACAAGTGCTCTACAACTGAGCCACAGCCCCAGTCCAATATACATTCAACTTTTGATGGACATTTGGACATTCACCTTTTGGCTATTTTGAATAGTGTGGATATAAACATTTTGGTACTTAATCTTGCTTGAATACTCCTTTTCAATTATTTTAGATATATAACTAGGGGTAGTATTGTTGGATTATCTGATAACTATGTTTAGCTTATTGATGAACCAGTATGTAGATTAATTTCTATGTTTTCTTTTAAGAGTTTTATAATTTCAGGCTCTTATATTTAGGTCATCAGTATATATTAACTTAACTTTTATATGATCTGAAGTAAAGGCTCTCAACTTCGTGCGTCTACCTGTGTGTCACCATGCTATCAATTGAAAAAAGAAAACTAATTTTTTTTTCATTTAATGTTCTTGACACTCTTGTCAAAGTCAATTGAGGTTGATTTTTTTTCATTGAGGTTTATTTCTGAACTCTGGCTTCTATTACACTGATTGTGTGTTTATCCTTATTCTAGTACTATATTATCTGAATTACTGTTGCTTCACAATATTTTAAATGAGTCCTTTAGCTTTCTCCTTCTCCTCTTCTTCCTCCTCCTCTTCCTCCTTTTTCTTCATCTGATATTTGCTATCAAACTCAGGGCCTCATGCACACTAGGCAAATGCTCTATTACCAGCTAGGCAAATGCTCTATTACCAGCTAGGCAAATGCTCTACACCCCAGTCCCTTTGTTCTTCTTTTACCAGATTATTTTGTTTATTCCACATCTGTTGAAATTCCATATGAACTTTAGAACCAGCTTGTCCATTTACACAAAGCCGGCCGCTTGACTGGGCATGGTGGCACACTCCTGTAATTCCAGTTGACTCTGGAGGTTGAGGCAGGAGGATGGTAAATTCTGAGGCTAGCCTCTGTAACTTAGTGAGGGCCTCAGCAACTTAGGGAGACCATGTGCCAAAATGAAAAATAAGGAGCTGGGGATGTGGCTCAAGTGGTAGTGCGCTTGCCTAGCATGCGTGAGGCACTGGGTTTGATTCTCAGCACCACATAAAAATAAAATAAAGATACTGTGTCCATCTAAAACTAAAAAATAAATATTTTAAAAAATGAAAAATAAAAAGGGCTCAGGATGTGGCCCCGTGATAAAGTGCTCCTGAGTTCAATCCTCAGTATTAAAAATTAAAAAAAAAAAAGGATAAGAAAATAAATCAGCTGCTTAGGTTCTTATACAAGAATTTCACTGAATTTGTAGATAAATTAGGGGAGAATTGATAGATTTAACAATATTAAGATCCATAGGATGTTACTCCATTTACTTAGATATTCTTTAATTCCTTTCAACAGAAGTTTATAGTTCTAAGAGTATAAATTTCGCTCTTCTTTGGTATTTTAGTCAGTTTTTTTCACTGCTATGACTAAAGTATCTGATCAGAACAATTTTAGGGAAGAAAAGTTTATTTGAGGGCTCATGGTTTCAGAGGTCTCAGTCCATAGAAGGCTGCCTCCAGTCCTTGGGGCTACAGGTGAAGCAGGACATCATGGGGGAAGAGTGTGGCAGAGGGAAGCAGCTCACATGGTGATCAGAAAGGAGAGAGAGAGAGAGAGAGAGAGAGAGAGAGAGAAATCCACTCTCCAGATACAGATATACACCCCAAAGCCAGGCCCCCAATTCCCACCTCCTCCAGCCAAATCCTACCACTTCAGTTACCTTTCAGTTAATCCCTATCAGGGGATTAATTCACTGATTGGGTTAAGACTCTTACAACTCAATCATTTCTCCTCTGAACCTTCTTGCATTTTCTCACACGTGAGCTTTTTGGGGACACCTCACATCCAAACCATAACATTTGGCCATGTTTATTCCTATGTGTTTTATCCTTTTTGCTGTTGTTGTAAATGGGATTTTTTAAATTTAATTTTCAGAATAGTCATCACAAGTGTACTGATATACAATAGATTTTTGTATATTGAACTTGTATCTTGCAACCTTACTGAACTTGTTGAACTAATATATTTTAGTGAATCCATAGGATTTTAATATACACCACCATATCATGTGTAAATTCAAACTATTTTACCAGTTTCCTAATCTACATGCCACTTATTTCTTTTTCTTGGTTAATTTTCATGACCTGAATCTCTAGTAAATTTTGAATAGAGGTGGTGAGAACATACATCCTTGTTTTGGTGCTGACCTTGGGGGGGCTGGGGGAAACATCTAGTCTTTCATTGTTAAGTTTATTCTCAGCGGATGTTTTTTGCAGATGTCCTTTATTATGCAAGGAAGTTCCTAGCTTCCCCCCCCTTTTTTTTGAGTGTTTTTTTTCATAAAAGCTTGATTTTTTTGTCAAATACTTCTTCTGCATCTATTTAGACAATCATAGAGTTTTTATTTGTTATTTTATCAATATGTTGTCTTATATTGATTTTCAGATGTTAGGCCATTTCCTGGAATAAATCCCAATTGATCGTGGTATGTAACTGCTTTTATACATTGCTAGATTTTGTTTCCTTTCATTTTTGTTGATGATTCCTGTGTCCATATTTGCAGGGATATTGCTCTGCAGTTTTCTTTCCTCATGATGTATTTGTCAAGTACTTTTTCTTAAACATGATCATAATATCACACTCATTACACACATTACTTTTAAAAATTAGCAACTTAAAAATATTCACAAAGATTCAAGTTGGTGTTCAAATGTTCTCGACTGCATAGGATTTTTTTTAAAAAAGTGTTTTAGTTATAGTTGGACACATTATGTTTATTTTGTTTATTTATTTTTATGTGGTGCTGAGGAGCGAACCCAGTACCTCACACCTGAGAGGCAAGTACTCCATCACTGAGCTACAACCCCAGCACATACATATGATTTTTTAAAGTGGTTCATTAAGAGTCTCCCATGAGCTGAAGAATGATGGGACTCTGATCACTGGAAAAAGTGAGTGGATGGTTTGTGTTGGAAAAGAGAAGTCTGGATAAGACAGAGCAAAAAATAATTTTTTTGAAAGCAAAACTTTTTGTAGTCAAGGAAAAGAACTTGTATATGTTTGATTACATATACAAGTTGTAAACATTGTAAAGTTTTTACATATACAGATGACAGAGCAGAAACAAAAGAGGAAGATACAGGGAAACCGATTTTGGCTCAAAAAAGGAAGTCCTTTGACCACATTTTGCCCTTTCAGCATAAAATCCATCACACCACACAAACATCTGACCACAGAATGCCAAGTGGAAATGGGGCCCTTGCTTCTCTCAGTTCATCTCCCTGTCCTTGCTTCATTTCCTTCCTTCTGTAGGATGTATTATTCAGCGTTATTTTATCATTTCAAATCTCTCAGTCTTTGGGCTTCACTGGGGATGCCTGTACCCCAACCCTGACATTGGATGAATGAATCCTGTTACTTCGCTACTGAACACTGCCAGAAAAAAATATTGAGATATATAGTTACAGATATATAGATATATAGATACCTTGAGACTGGAACCATGATACATAGTTTCTAGTGTCCAAACTCAGTTGGGGACAAACCTTTTTGTGGGACCTTGGTGTAATAAAATGCTATTCAGTGTTTTTTTTTTCTTTCCTCAGCGCAGCAATGCCCAGCCCTAAGCCCACTGCTCTCATTTAATTAATCATTCAGTAAAGACTGATGGAATACCTGCCATGATTTATGGAAGCACTTCTTTGTAAACCGAATGCAAGTGACACAGCCCCTGGACTCATGGAGATTTGTTTCCTAAGGTAGTTGTACCAATTTACATTCCCACATGTGCCCAAGGGTCCTAATTTCTCTACATCTTTGCCAAGGCTTATTGTTTTCTTTTCTTTTGAATAGTTGCCATTCTAATAAGTAGGAGGCGATGTCTCCTTGTAGTTTGTTTTTTTCTTTGTTTTTATGACATGTGGTCTTGCTATGTTTCCCAGGATGAAGTGCAATGACTGTTCACAGGTGCAATCCCACTACTGATAATTAGTAAAGAGACCCGATTGGTGTAGTGTACCACACCCCCAAACTCCTGGGCCCAATCTATCCTCCTGTCTCAGCCTATGGTGGTTTTTTATTTTTTTAATTTGTAAAAATTGGTAGTTGCAGATGGACAGAATGCCTTTATTTTATTTGTTTCTTTTTATATGGTGCTAAAGATAGAACCCAGTGCTTCATGCATGCCCGGCAAGCGCTCTACCACTGAGCCATAACTCTGACCCCCTCACTATAGTTTTGATTGGCATTTTCTTAATGATTAGTTGAGCATCTTTTATGTGCTTATTTGGCACATAAATATTTTCTTTGGAGAAATGTCTATTTAAGTCTTTTGCCCATTTTTGAAACGGGTTATTTGTTTTTCTGTTGTTGAGTTTTAGAAGCTCTTTCTATATTCTGGGCATGAATCCCTTATCAGATATATGATTTACAAACATGTTTTCTCATTCTATATGTTGCCTTTTTACTCTGTTGGTGATGTCTTTTGATGCACAAATTTTTAAGTTTTTCTTGAAGTCCAGTTTGCCTGTTTTTAAAAAATTTCCTATACCTTTGGTGTCATAGCCAAGAAATCTCTGACAAACCTAACATTATAAAGTTTTTGCCCTATATTTTATTCTAAGAGTTAGGTGTTTTAGATCTTACATTTAAGTCTTTAATAATTTTGAGCTACTTGAGCATTCATTCTTTTTATGGTTTGGATATGGGTTATCCCCCAAAAGCTCATGTGATAGACACTGCAGGAATGTTCAGAGGTAAAACAGTTATATTATGAGAGCTATAACCTAAGCAGTGGATGAATCCATTTGGTGGATTAATAATTTGAAAGAACTACTTACTGAGTGGCAACTGTAGGCAGGTTGGATGTGGCTAGAGGATGTAGGTCACTGGAGTCATGACTTTGGGTTTTTTATTTTGTCCCTGCACTTTGATCTTTCTCTCTGCTTCCTGGTTGCCATGAGTTAAACTGGCATTCCTCCACCACACCCTTTTTGGCATGATGTTCTGCCTCATCTCAGGCCCAGAGCCATAGGCCATAGACTGAAACTCTGAAACCATGAGCCCCAAATAAACTCTTCCTCTTCTAAGTTGTTCTTGTCAGGTAACTTGATCACAGCAACAAAAAGCTAACGCATTTTTTTTTTCTTCCATGTGGGCATACAGTTTCCTTAGCACCATTTGGTGAAAGAATTGTCTTTTCTTCATTAAACAGACTTGACACCCTTGTCAAAAATTGATTATAGATGCAGTTTATTTCTGGAATCTATTCCATTATCTAGATGTCTGTGTTTATGACAGTACCACACTATTTAGATTATTGTAGCTTTGTAGTAAGTTTTAAAATCTGAAAGTGTGAGTCCTCCAGCCTTGTTATTCTTTTTTTTTTTAGAGAGAGAGAGAGAGAATATTTTAATATTTATTTTTTAGTTTTTGGTGGACACAACATCTTTATTTTATTTTTATGTGGTACTGAGGATCGAACCCAGCGCCCCGCGCATGCCAGGCAAGCGTGCTACCGCTTGAGCCACATCCCCAGCCCTGTTATTCTTTTTCCATATTGTCTTGCATGAGGCCTTTGGTTTGATCACCAGCAGTGCCAAAAAGGGGAGGGACTGGAGTGTAGCTCATAGTGGAATGTTTGCCTAGCATGTGCAAGGATCTGGGTTCAATCTCCAGCAAAACACATTTTTTCTTGACCTTTGTACTTCTTATAGTGCAGAAATAACAAGGGCTGGAGATCATTGTGATGGAAGCTGGAGATATTAATGCATTCCAGTGCCCATCATGTGTCAGACACTATATTAAGCCCTGGAAATACAATGGGAATAAAGTAATAGCAATTTGCCTTGGACCATACTTTGAGTAGCATTTTTTTTTTTTACAAGGCCCTACATGACCTGGTCCCTGATATCTCTCTAATATTATCTCTTACCCCTCTCCAACTTTTATTATTTTGATACAGCCACACTGGCATTCTTGCTGTTTCCTTTAACTCCCAAAGACCTCAGGGTCTTTGCATTTTGATTTTTTTTTCTGCCTGAATTATATTCCCCATATTATCCTCAAGCTTGGTTTCCAGTTCACCCAGATCTCTGCTCAGATATTCCTTATCTGAGAGGACTTCTCTGAAAATCTTCTGTTAGACAACTCAGGCTATCATGACAAAATGCCCTAGCCCAGGTAACTTAATCAACAGGTATTTGTTTCTCACAGTTCAGGAGACTAGCAATCCAAGATCAAGGGCCAGCATGGTTGGTTTCTGGTGAGGGCTTGCTTCCTGCCTTGGAGATGGCTACCTCACTATATCCTCACATGATCTTTCCTTGGAGCATATATGGGGAGAGAGAGGGAGCATGTGTGCTTTGTATGTTTCTTCTTATAAGGACACATTTTGCCAAAAAGGATCCACCCTTAGGACTAACCTAATTACTTCCTTGGAATCCCCGTCTCCAAATACTGCCAGTCTGGGGGTTAAGGCGCCAACATATGGATTTTGCAGGTACACAAACATTCAGTTCATAATACCCACCATACAACTAGAATCTTAAATTCATGTGAGAAGGAACATCTACTTTATTCCTGCTATATTCCCAGGGTTTAGTATAATGCCTGACACATAATAGGCACTGAATAAATTAATGTTTCCAGACTCCATCAAAATGATCTCCAGTCCTACCTAATCAGGTACAGTTCCCAGTTCTGGTCATCTGCTTTCAGATTTCTGAGCCTTTTGACAAGCTGCCTATGTTTGCCTGGGATGTCCTTCATGAGGAAGTGATAGTCATGTCACAAAATACATATTACATGTTTTATCTTTTTCAAATCCTTCCTGAGTTACCTCCCATTGTGGAGATGATTTCTCCATCTTCTTGAATCACAACTAACTTTTATGTGTCTACCTCCCTTACTAAATTGAGAAAATTCCCTGAGGGCAAATGTGTTATGATTGGTCTGTATACCAAGCTAATATGGGGCCTGAAGTGGAACAGGGGCTCTATAACTATTTCATGAAGTATGATCAGAGCTATTCAAATGTAAAAAAAATGTCTTGGGGTGATTAACTCTACTAGAAACTTCCCAGCAGGCAGGTAGATGGTCCCTTGGGAACACTCCAGTGAGTTTCCAGCTAATTTAGTTGTATTTTGCCATTCTTTGAGTCTGGTTTTACTGACCTCTATAACTCTCCCACCAATGCTAATTTTCTCATTCCTATCCATGAGGCTCTAGACACTGGCCAAAGGCAGACAGGAGCACTGAACTATATGCATCCCCCACCCCTGTTCCTTACCCTCCCTCCAGTAGGTATTAGCTTTTTGATATATGTGGCTGCCTCCTTGTAATGAGAAAAGGATTCAAAAGAAGCAGCCCTTCTTGATGGCTGATATCCTAGATCTCTGAGTTGATTCTGTTTATTGTGAAGGATCTGATATGTTATCTTGTTTGCAAATCAGAGTCAATCTAAATGGGTTATCCACTTAGGTATCAATAAAACAGATCTCTGATTCAGAGATATATTGTACCTTGTATCCATTTCCCCTGCTTAAATTACCCCTTACTCATATACATCTAAAAAGAACAAATTTTTAAAAAAAGGAAAAAGAAATTATCCTTTACTTGGGGAGTGACATAGTGAAGACTACTGTACCTGTGGGGACAAATTAGTTTTACACTATAGGAGAGAACCCCTGAAATGATGAAATTCAAAGTTTATGTAGGACAGGGAGGCACTTTTGCCCTTTCCCTGAAGGGGTGGTGAGGGAGGAAGCAGGGAAGCAAATGACTTTTTTTTTTTTTTTTTTGTACTGGGGATTGAACCCAAGGCACACATCCCCAGCCCTTTCTGTTTTTTATTTTGAGACAAAATCTCACTAAGTTGCTTAGGGCCCTGTTACATTGCTGAGGCTGGCTTTGAACTTGTGATCCTACTGCCTCAGCCTCCTGAGTTGCTGAGATTATAGGCATGTTCTATCCCGCCCAGCTGACTCTGGGTTTTATTACCTTTGATTTTTGGACAGTGTGTGGGAAAGGAAACATTTTGTGTCTTCCATTATATGTTTACCATTAAACATCCACTAACCTAAGTTCCAGTAATCTGCTCAGAAGGTCCTGACTATACAAGCATTCATTATTTCTCCACGAGCCAGGCAATGTTTTGCTGTTCTTTCTGTCCCTGTAGTTCTTGGAAGGGTAGGCAAGGTTTCTAGGGAGTAGGGATGAAGAAAGTTATAGTATGATGGATTCCGCATTCACCCCAGAGCCCAGAACACAGCAGACACCCAGTAAAGGTCTGTTGAATTACATCGGTCCATCCTTTAAGATTTAATAAAGGTGAGGCAGAGGGTTGGTTCTGAGGCAGAAGTGCTGATTGTCCTGATGGTGCTCCCCCAAGCCAGGGCAATCTAAGTCTATGGATTCTTTTCCTCTGGGCCTTAGGCAAAGCCCCTGGCCCCTTGGAGCAGAGCCAGCGTTCCTGACATCCCCACCGCCAAGGGTGAATGCACACAGGCTGGGACTACTCCAGAGGGGACAATGCTACTGGGATTGGAGTTTCCCGGAATCAGGAAGGGATTTCCGTCCAGTGTTAAGTTACCCACCTTGGGCAACTCGTCTGACCGTGGCTTCCTATTTAGCCTATTGCAGCTGAGATTGAGTACCTCGAGCTCTGCCGGCAGTCCCTTAGGCACTTGCTCCAACCCAGCAAATGACAGATCCAGGGAGTTTAGCGCGCTAGGCCAGACACACCCAGGATCCTCGGGTTTTGCAGTAGCGAGCATCGAGTTGTGGCTGAGGTCTAGGCGGTGGGGCTGCACACCAGCTGTAGCCAGAGCAGAGCACACCTCGTTGGGCGTCTGTATTCCAGCATTGCGTAGCGCTAGATCCTGGAGGACCGGGAACTTGTGGGGACAGAGGGTCGCCATCAATCCGCGTTTTCCCAGTCCAGGATTGTCAGACAGGTCTAGGGTGGTGAGGGCCGAGAAAGTGAGGACTTTGTCGCAGGAAAAATCAAGCGGGTGTGTTTGGGCAATATTCAGTACCTTGAGACCCGGCTTGAGCCAGTGCTGCAGTTCCGGGAGCCAGGCACCTCCTGTAGTCCAGGACACATTGCGAAGGCGCAAGACGGAAAGCCCAGGCCCTTGGATTCCTATAGGCTGCGGCATGGTGCCTGTTACCTCTAAATCCTCTAGAGTTAGTTCCTTGAGGCGGGAATACCCTAGCACACGCAGGGCGCCGAATAGCAGTAGAGCAGGAACCCGTGCAGCTCCAATCGTGAGCCTCCGCAAACGTAGAGCCTTGACCATGTCCATGTACTGCCGTGGGTCTGCGTCGATGTCGACACGCTTCAGAAATTGTTCCAGGCTGCGGCCGCCGCCACGGATCTCCACATCAACCGCACTTACACACAGGAAGGCGCTGGACCAGTCGGGTTGCGGTTCCGAAAAGTTGCAGGCGCAGTGGATGTCGTCCTCGTCCAACTCGCAGGGATCCGGAGTGGCTGCAGAGATATCCAGCAGCGGCAGTAGCAAAAGCAACAACCAGCGCACGCTCTCCTGGAGAGACAGCAAAAGTCAGGGAGGTCCCAGTTAGTCCCCAGAGATCCTCAGGTGCCCCCAGCTCGACCCCAAGACCGTAAACTCACCATGGTTGTTAAATCCTGAAAGCCTCTATGGCCTGAGTGGGCTCTGGGAATGGCTTTGGCAGCACTCTCCGGCTTCCAGTCCCATGCGCTTATGTATTCTGTTTGCCCCAAGAGTTTGGGCAATCCTGTGATGTCACTCCGTTTCCTCCTCTGTGAACCCTGGTCACTTCACCACATCTGTTCCTGCCAATAGCCCTACGCACTTCCCTTCTAGGAAATATTCCAAGTGAAGGTTGATGCAGGGAGAGGGGCTGAACCAGGAAGAATTCTTTGAGGGCATTTAGACACCCGGTGCCAGGCAATGCAGAATGACTCAGGCGCCCCAGGCTTGTCTGGCAGGAATGGGGAATGGATGATCCCCTGTGCCTTAAGTCTTAAGCCAGCACCTTTGCTTCCTGGTATATATTCCAGGGACTCAGTCAAATTGGTTTTCCTTACTTTTCTCTAGTCTTGGCTAATATTATCTTCTGGCCACCCAAATCCAAGTCCTTGATTTTCCTCAGATATTGTTAGACCAGGGTGCAAAGAAAAGACCACTGACTCCAATTAAAATCAAATTAAAAGCAAGCTTATTATTTCGACCAGCCGGACTGCCTCTCCCAAAAAAAACCATGGGAATAAGACAGCCCTGCAGCTTTCTTGCAACCCAGCTTTTAGAAAGTTACACAAAGGGGAAGGTTATAGATAACAAAACTCTGACGAGCATAACATAAATGCTAGTTTATATTTTTGCTGGCCCAACATCAGAATTTATGAAGGTCATTAGAGCCTCAGAGAGGGTCATTTTCTGGCCAGGGAAGGCCAAGATTTATGAGGCCTCACTAAAGTTTCAGAGAGGGCTGCTATTTGGTCAGGGAAAGCCAGGCATGGGTGAGTTCAAGGCACGAGCAGACATTCCAAGCAAGTTCAGAATTTGCAGTAATTTATAGTAAAGCCGAAATTAGCTTTTATGTCTTTGTGGTGAGATGGCTTCCAATTTTAAGAGGGAATCAGAGTGGGTTTATCAATATTTAATTGGATGTTTTGTGGAAGAGATTGTGAACTTCATCTGTTGTCTTAAGAGGGTACAACTAGGTCTGGGGTTGTGGCTCAGTGGTAGAGCGCTTGCCTCAAAATGTGTGAGGCACTGGGTTCGATTCTCAGCACTATAAATAAATGAATAAAATAAAGGTCCATCAACAACTAAAAAAATATTTTAAAAAGAGGGTACAACTAGCTTTGAGAAAAGGAAGTTGGTCTGAAGAATAACTCTTCTTCCTCCCCCCCTTATTTATTCCTTTATTTAATAACTTTATTAAAAGTAGAGGTGTCTGGAGGCTGGGGTTGTAGCTCAGCAGTAGAGTGCTTACCAAGCATGTGTGAAGCACTGGGTTCGATCCTCTGCACACATAAAAATAAATAAGTGAAATAAAGGTATTGTTTCCATCTACCAAAAAAAAAAAAAAAGTAAAGGTGTATAGGCCAGGTGCTAGGTGCCTCTGGAATTTACTGAGACCCTCAGCAACTTAGCAAAACCCTGTCTCAAAATAAAAAGGGTTGTGTGGGAAGCCATTCTAGCACGTGATTGGACACCTCTCGGATTGGGTGTGAGGCGCTCTGGCTAAACTGTGTCGGAGCTTTCCCCACCCTCTCCTGGTGTCCATGTGGGGGTGTGACTGACCACTGACCCTGAGGCCAATCACTGACCCTGACCTTGGAGTGCTGCCCCCCTCGACCTTCATTGGATGGAATTTTCCCCTGAATTTCTTGTTCCCCAATAAAAAACCACTCCCTGGCGTGCTCTGCCTTTCTCCTGCTAGCCCTGAGTAAGCCTTGCTGCCCTACCGGGTGGTTCGAGGTGTGAACCAGAGAGGTGAGAGCTGTCTCGGACCTGGTCATAGAAAAAGGTAATTGAGTCTGTGTGTTTTATTTTGATCTCACTAGCTAACTTTTATGCCAAGAACCTCTTTAATAAAACCAGTGCGCTGGTCGCATGGTGGAATGGGTTGGGGATGTAGCTCAGTGGTAAAGTGTCGAGGGCTCAATCCCCACCCAGTATCTAAAATAAAACAAAATACAAACAAACAAAACACCCCAAAACCAAAAACAAATGAACAGGGCTGGGGATATAGCTCAGTTGGTAGACTGCTTGCCTGGCATGCACAAGGCCCTGGGTTCAATGCCCAGCACCATAAAAACAAAAACAAAAAACAGGTGTTTAACAGACACATATTGACCTAGTTGCTCTATCATTTATTCACAGTACTCATTTCCTCTCCTGAAATTGGAAAACAAGATATTTTAAATGTAAATTTCCTGTAGGGTCCTCAAGGTGCTCTCACTTTTTCTCTCATCTTAACTAAGAAATACCAAGTGCTTTGATGGCTCTGTGACCTGATCAGCTGCATGCTTTCCCCTGAAGGCTTGAACCCAAGCCAGGGCCTTCAGCATTCCCAGGCACAAGTAAAGGTATTTAGGTTGTTGCCCAAAACACTGAAAGAAACTAGCCCAGAATCTAAGCCAAATTCCTTAACCTCTCATATAAACTCCATACCCTGATTTCCTTGTTATGAACGTATATAGGTAGAACATCTTTCTCTTGCAGTTTGTAATTAGGTTAGGACACTGCTGCCCACTCAGTAGTTACCTTCCTCTAATAAATGCCTTGGATTGATCACTCTGGCACCTAGTGCTTTCAATAAAACCAACCTAATTTGTAAAGATTTGGGGTACTCCCTTGTGGAAATCCCACTGCATTTGGAGGGCAACTTCAGCCTTTCATTCAGCCAAGAAGAAATATTTCCCATTTGTAACTTGCTATTCCCTGCCCTCCTTCCAGGGCAATTCTTGTGCCTAGAAGAAAGGGCTGGAAGTATGTTGAATGAGGATTAATTAGTAAATCACCAGTTTTGCCAAGGCGGGGGGGGGGGGGGGGGAACAACAACAACCCAGAAACAAAAAAACAAGAGTCCCAGATGGCGGTAAGGGCTAAACATTTATGACAGCACTCGCAAATTCATATTTCTAGACTTCTAGGGAAATAGCTACTTGAAAATCAATTTTTTTTTTTTTTTTTTTTTTGGTACCAGGGATTGAACCCAGGGGCTCACTAAGTTGCCAAGACTGGCTTTGAATTGTGATCTTCCTGCCTCAGGCTCCTGAGTCACTGGGATTACAGGCATGCACTATCCCATCTGACTCTCACACTTGATCTATCTATAGATAACATATATAGATAGATATAGATATATTTACATTTATATGGTACTGAGGATCGAACCCAGTGCTTCACATGTGCGAGGCAAGCTCTCTACCGCTGAGATATAACCCCAGCCCCTCACACTTGCTTTTTAATTGAGGAGTAGTTGTACATCTGTCCCCAACCCAAATAAGGAAGCTTCAGACCACACTGCCTCCTGCATATCCTGTTGGCATACGCTGATTGCCTGAGCCATGCCCCAAGGCTAGGTTAGATCACTGAAATCCTTGAGGACCAAGCAGTGAGTACAGCTCCTCATTAAATACAATGACAGCAGAAGTCGGCAACTAGTGTTAGAATCCTAGCTCTGTCTCTGGCGTTGTGAGATTTGGCCAACCAGCCCTCGTTTGGAATTCCGGCCAGGCCCTACCCCTCCTCTCCACTTCGCCCCGCCCTCACTTCGTCCCTCCACCCACGCTCTGCGCTGCGGCTGCGCAGTTGGTGCCATTTTTCTCCCTACGGCCGTGTGTAGCTGTTTTGAGATTAGTGAGCTCCTTGTGGATATCCCCCAGCTCTACCATGTGGACCCGACAGCCCCGCCGCCCCGGGTTGATGGCCTGCGGGGTGGAAGAGCTACGGCGCCGCCGGCGGGAGCGGGAGGCAGGTGTGGGCGGGCGAGGCAGCACTGGTGTGAGGGTGGCGCTTGGAGATGGGGGGAGGCGATCCTCCGCTCCGACCCGCGGGTTCTGGGTCCACGTCGCCTCTCACCCACTGAGCCGATTCTGTTCCCAGCACTGCGGAAGGCGCGGAGGGAGCAGCAACTGGTCAGCAAGAGACTGCTGAGAGAGGACGACCCGGAGGAAGCCGGAGGGGAATCTTCGGCCGCGGTTCTGGGAGAAGCCGAGGTGAGCGGGCCAGGCAGGACTGGGTTCGCGCTATAGTCCATTCCTGCGGACACCAAGCCTCACTAGTATTTGAAGTGTGTCTGCCTCCTACCTGAACGCGATCCACTCTACGTCTCCATCTAGTGGGTCGAACCAGCAATAGGGGCATCATCCTCCACAATAAATTGTCCCTTCTCTCTACATCATCCCATTGTCAAGTCCTGACCGTTTTTACCTCTTAACAATTTTTTACATACTTCGCCATCGTATTTGTCACCACCATCTCTGGATATTACAGCACCCTCCTAAAAGCTTCTACATTTGCCACTCGCAGTAGGTCTTTTAAAAACACAATAGACCAAAATCCTTCCTGTGACCTGCAAAGCCCATCATGGTGTCACCTCTGCCTATCTCCAGCCTGTATTAGTTTACTCATCCCAACCACTGCCCCCTTTTCGTTTCCTGGAATAATATGCCAATTCCTTTCCTGTTTCAAGGACTTTGTATCTGTAATATCTAAAATGGATCTCTTTTGGCATTGGTATTTTGGCAACCTGTTTGTTTTTTGCAGAATATTAATCGTATTATCTAATTTGCTTGTTTATTGACTCTCCAACTAGACTCTAAATTCACAAAATCCTCCTATCTTATTTGCCATCATTGAAAACCCAGATGGCAGACAAGTGCGATTGCATGCCTGTAATCCCAGTGATTTAGGAGGCTGAGGTAGGAGGATCATAAATTCAAGGCAAGCCTTGGCAACTTAGACCTTGTCTCAAAAATAAATAATAAGGGCTGGGGATGTAGCTTAGTAGTAGAGTGGCTCTAGCTTCAATCCCTGTACTGGAGGGAAGAAAAAGAAAAAAAATCAAATGGTTGCACAGTATATGAAATACAGTAAATGTTCAGTATTTATTGAATGAATAAATGAAATTACATTCAGCAAGCTCTGGGGTATGCCTTGTATTTGTATTGTGCATGCTTTCATATAATAGTTTACCAAGCACTTAACACCTAGCCTATACTGCTTATTCATTGTGTGCTTACTTTATGCCAGGACAATGTGGCGGGCATTGAGGTACACAAAGATGAAAAGTTATTTTCTTTGAAGGGCTTACAGACCAATGAAGGAAGGAGACAGTTGTGATATGATACCACCTATCATAATGGAAGGAAACATGAGGTTCAAGAGAAACCCTTTTTTTTTTTTGGTGGTGCTGGGGTTTGAACCCAGGGCCTTGTGCATGGAGGCAAGTACTCTACCAACTGAACCATATCTCTAGCTCTATTTTGTATTTTACTTAGAGACAGAGTTTCACTGAGTTGCGTAGCCACTCACTGTTGCTGAGGCTGGCTTTGAACTTGCAATTCTCCTATCTCAGCTTCCAGAGCCATTGGAATTATAGGCGTGTGCCACTGTGCCTGGCAAGAGAAACTCTTTAGTCTATTGAAGGAAGACTAGAGGGACTGGTCATGCAAAAGCTTGGAAGCATTAAAACAAATCACATCATGCCAGGTATTGCTGGAGTGTAGGTTACATGGGGAGAATGGCTGAAGGAGTAGGTTTTGCCATGCTGAGGAGTTTAAATGTTACCTTTGAAATAACCTTTTAAAAAGGCAGAGTAGATACTGTCATTCTCATTTTCATGTGAGGAAACTGGGGTTCAGGTCCCTTATAGGGTATGTTGTAGGGCGGGTATTCGTACTCGCTCTTAATTCCCAACCTGTGTGCTCCCTTGCAAGATTTAGCTATATTAGTATTCATGACAAGTTTTAGGGATGGTGGTGTGATATTGAAGGCCTCCCAGGTGAATTGGGTAGAGAGGATCTCAGAACTTGCTTCTTGGCTGTTGTGTGTTCTGTCTTTGTTCTGGGCTTCAGGTCCAGGAGTTCTTGCGGCTAGCCCAGCGGGGTACAGAGGAAAAGGAGAGAGAGAAGGCTCTGGTCAGTCTTCGTCGAGGCTTGCAGCACCCTGAGACACAGCAAATTTTCATCAGGTCTGTGTGGATGATATGGGTCAGCTGGGGCTCTGAGGGGACAGTGTAAAGGGAATGGAGCACATGATTAACAGGTCTCTGGTGTTCATTCATGTAGGCTGGAGGGCAGCATGCGGACCTTGGTTGGGCTCCTGACCAGCAACAGAGCCCTGTTGCAGCTTGAGGCAGCTCGGTGCCTGCATGAGCTTTCTCATTCTGAGCAGTCTGTGGTGGCTGAGGCCTGCCTGCCAGCTACTTCCTACCTCCTCACCTACCTTTCTGGTCACAGCTCAGATTTCATAGTAAGCCCTGTACCCTCCTACCTTGCTCTGAGCTTAGAATTTAAAATTGTGATTTTGGGGCTGGGCATGGTGGCACATACTTGTAATCCCAGCAACTCAGGAGGATTGCAGGTTCAAGGCCAGCCTTATCAACATAGTAAGGTCCTAAGCAACTTAGTGAGACCCTGTCTCAAAATAGAAGATAAAAAGGGGGCTGGGGATGTGCCTTAGTGGTTCAGTGTGGCAAGTTCAATCCCTGGTTCCAAAACCAAACCAATTGGTTCCAATTCAAGCTATATGTAAGGGCAAGGAAAACAAACAAACAAAAAGCCCCCTGCTTCCCCTGATGCTATAGCAATGTGTATACCCATCATTTAGCTACCCTCTTATAAGCTTCAAGGACCAGACTGTTCCATCTTTCTTATCCCATCTCTGTTGTGGCATGAGATGAATGCAGCCCTTGTTTTTGTTTCCTGCTCTCAGGAGCTCTGTTTGTATACACTGGGGAATCTGATTGTGGAGAGTGAGGTTGTGAGACAGCAGCTCCTGCCACAGGGCATTGTTTCAGCCTTGGCTGCCTGCATCCAGGTGAGTGCCTTTTTTTTCTTCCCTGGGCAAACCTATCACTCCTCTTTGCATGCTCCACTGGCTTTGATTGGGTAGCTCTAGTCTCTGCTCTGTCAAGGGGCTGAGTCTTAGGAGACCTTATGACCCAGCTTCCAGAGACAGATTTTACTGTCTACTTCTAGTCCCCTCATGTGGCTGTGCTGGAAGCCCTTGGATATGCCTTGTCCCAGCTTCTGCAGGCTAAGGAAGCTCCAGAGAAGATCATTCCGTAAGTAAAATTATTTCTCCACATGTGCAGCCAAGGTTGATGTTCTTGGTAGTATAGCCCATGGATACCTGATCAGATCTGATTTCCAAAGCTGTTGAACGTTTTAACTCTGTATGTCTGACTAGGAAGAGCCTTGGGTTTGGACACTTTGCCTCTTGCTAAAAGGATTTGGGAGGAACCATTGACATCTTCATGGTTCCTACTAACAGCTCTTCTGTTGGCAGCTCTATCCTGGACTCCCTCCTCCCCCAGCACATGCTGCGATTGATGCAACCTGGCCCCAAACTGAACCCTGGGGTTGCTGTGGAGTTTGCCTGGTGCCTTCACTACATCATCTGTAGGTAACATAGGCCAGTTGGGAAAATTGCAGAACTCCAAGGAAAGGGCTTCCTTCCATGACACTTAGGCCTTTGAATTTTAGGTTTTTGGAATTGCTGTAGTGAGTTTTCATCCTTTTTGGGGTCCTCTCTTTGGCCCAGGAGACCCACAGACTTAGGCTGTTTCCCAGCTTAAAGGTGGGATTACCTAGATAGTGACTGCTTGTTTTTTGTTGCAAAGTCAGGTCAATAATGCTCTGCTCATCACCCATGGGGCTCTGTCTACTCTGGGGCTACTGCTGTTGGACTTGGCGGGGGCTGTCCAGAAAACGGAGGAGGCAGGACTGGAGCTGGTAAGTTAAAAGAACAGGTAGTGGGCTGGGGCTCAGTGGTAGAGCACTTGCCTAGCATGTGCAAGGACCTATGTTATATCCCCAGCACTACAAACAAGCAAACAAACAAACAACAAAAAAACAGAACAGCCTGGTAGACATCTTTTCTAGATGAAGATATTCTTCTCTTCTGGTGTTCAGATAACCCCTTCTTTCTCACACCTAACCCTCATCTTGTCTTTGCAGCTCGCATGCCCTGTGCTCCGGTGTCTAAGCAACCTGCTGACAGAGGTGGCAGTAGAGGCTGTGGGAGGGCAAATGCAACTCAAAGATGAACGTATCGTGGCAGCCTTATTTATCCTCTTCCAGTTCTTCCTTCAGAAACAGCCCAGCCTGCTTCCAGAGGGCCTCTGGCTACTCAATAATCTCACTGGTATGCACCACAATCTTCCCAGACCTGAAACTTCATTTTTTGTGGTATTGGAGATAGAACTCAGGGCCTTGCACATGCTAGACAAGCACTTTACTGTTAAGCTACATCCCCAGTCCTGATTTTATATTTAAGATTTATTCAAGTTTTAAAATTTATTTTAAAATTTTACTTTTCATTTATTCTACCATTACCAAAATGTTTATTAAAACCAATGCACAGCTGGGCATGGTGGTGCATGCCTGTAATCCCAGTGGCTCAGGAGGCTGAGTCAGGAGGATCACAGGTTCAAAGCCAGCCTCAGCAAAAATGAGGCACTAAGCAACTCAGCGAGACCCTGTCTCTAAATAAAATACAAAATAGGGCTGGGGATGTGGCTCAGCGGTCGAGTGCCCCTGAGTTCAGTCCCTAGTACAAAAAAGAAAGAAAGAAAGTAAGAAACTCACTAAAGCAGGAGGATTGAAAGTTCAAATCCAGCTTCAGCAACTTAGACCCTGTCTCACAATAAAAAAGGCTGGGGATGTGGCTCAGTGGCTAAGCACCCCTGGGTTTAATCTCTGGTACCAAAAAACAAACAACCAAAGCAGGAGAGAACAGAGCTGTTAGGAAACAAATGCTGACTAGAGGATGGGGGAGAGCACTTCTAAAACCATAACAGGGGCCCTGCATTCTGGGCTGGGAGATGCCCTTCACTTATCCCTCCTGCCGACCATTAGTGAAGATCTGCACTTAACCTCTCCCACTTTATACTTATCTTTTGACGGGCAGGTGGCCCTGAAATGACTTCCTGGAGAGGAACCCTTTATCTACTATGGCTGTCAGGCACTTTTCCTTTCCAGTTGCCCCAGTTCCTTCATGGTGGGTTGAAAGAATAGCTCAGGGATCCCTGTCCTTGCTTGTGGGTATAGGGAAGTGAGGTATCAGCCTTATACTCTTCCTGCCCTTGGCTTGTTCCCCAGGCTTACCAAAGAGGCCTCAATAAGTAAATACGGCTCCGCTAAGGCTTCAGTCAGAAACATTTTTAAGACAGAAGCACTCTTATTGTCCTTCAAACCCAGCCAGGCCTCTGCCTGACCTAGTCGGTACACAGGATTCTGGGGATAAGTGATCACACTGGGTCTCATGAGCAAGGAGACTGGAAGTGCAGTTAAAACCCTCTGCCATGGGCACACATGGACTCAAACACACATGGGGACAGAATGGGTATATCTGCAGTACACACAGATGTGCTCACATTAATTCCCTACTATGCGCTCCCGGGCTTAAACACCATACTCACTCCAAGTACACATCTATGGGGTGTTGGATGTACATACAAACACATCACAAATATGGAATCCTTTTCCTGACTTAATCCCCTGGTGATAGCCAGACCCCAGAGCCAGAAGCTACTGTACTATAGGATATAGAGGTATAAATTAAACTTCCAGTCAGGCCAGGAGAAGGGGACTCCAAGGATGATGATAGGGTAGGGATCTCTATGAGACTCTGGCTTCCCTAAGCCTTTTCAGAAATCCAGGAGCTCAGGTCCCCAAAATCATAGTCAGGTCTCTGAAATCCTTGCCTTCCTAGGGAGATGAGAATGGTAATTAAGGGCCTTGTGAAGAGGGGCAAAGGCTGTTGAACTCAGGAAGTCAAGTTCCTGCACATGCCCCAGGACTGAGATGGCATCAGGGGCAGGTATTCCTTATCCACAGGGCCCTATAGACCATTGGTCTGGAGCAGCACTTCTTGCTCCAGACTGAGAAGGACCTGGACTTTAGCTTGGGCTATGAGGAAGTATTACCTATGTCTAAAGTGGATAGGATTTGGGGGACAGTGGTTCAGGCCCAAATTTAAGGTACTTCATACTGACTTTTTCCCTTACAGCAAACAGTCCTACTTTGTGTACCTCCTTGCTTTCCTTGGATCTGATTGAGCCCCTCTTGCAGCTGTTGCCACTATCTAATGTGGTTAGTGTACTGGTATGTATTTGGGTCACGAGTCTAGGACCTCCTTGTCAAAGTGTAAACAAAAACAGTCCTGAACCCTCAGAACGGTTAACTGAGAGCTAGCAGGTGGTGTGGTATAATTTCAGAGGTAGACCAGTTTAGGCGAGTTCCTAAATTGGATTAGTGCACTTTCCTACCTTAAGCTTCAGTCTCACTTAAAATGGGGATTACAATACATGTATATGAAAGAACCAGGCAGTGTCTAGGTGTGTGGTCAGCACTACATGTATTCTCTCTAAAATCTTTGGTTTTCATCTTTTTGGGGACTGTATACATGTCTCTCCACAGGTACTCACAGTTCTTTGCAATGTTGCAGAGAAGGGTCCAGCTTACTGCCGGCAGCTGTGGCCAGGACCCCTGCTTCCCTGTTTGCTGAACATGTTGGCCCTCTCTGATACTGAAGTAGTAGGCCAGAGTTTGGAGCTGTTACAGCTGCTATTCCTGTATCGTCCAGAGGTAGATTTCTGGCCCTGCTATTCTCCCCAGCTCAGACACCTCTGGTCTCACCATACTTCCTTTACCTTATAGTCCTAACTATAGTTGCTTCTCTAGACTAGACTGGGCTAGCCTAGCCTATTGTGGGCTGCAGGTTAGAACTCATCATCTTGTTGGCAATGCACCCTCTTCCATGAAGTGGAACCCATGAGGTTGTGGGAATTGAGTTTTAGGGCATGGGGACTCAAGTATTTAATTATTATTTTTTTCTCTCTCCCCAGGCTGTCCAGGCCTTCCTGCAGCAATCAGGACTGCAGGCTCTGGAAAGACATCAGGAGGAGGTCCAGCTTCAGGATCGGGTGCATGCCCTCCAGCAGATAGCTCTTCGTGGCTGACCTGGTTTCTCAATGTCGCACATTATCCTGCCTCCCAAGCTTCTTTTAGGGGTAAACAATGGCGTCTTTGGGATATTAGAACCATCATGAGGTCTCATTCTCTTTGCTCCTGCACTTAAGCCAACACCTTTGGAGCCCAGTTGCTCCGATTTTTACCCAGCATGGCCCAGAGGGGACTCTGTGGCTCATTTATTCTGGAGGCCCTGGATCACCCCTCCCCCATCCCCTACGGTCCCCCCTTTGGGATGGGGTCTTACTGTGTTGCCCACACTGGTTTCATACTCCCAAATGCTCCTCTTGCCTCACCCAAGTAGTTGGATGACAGGTGTCGGCCACTGCACCTGGCTCAGCTGGTGGCTTTTGATAAGAATAAAGCTTTATTTTTGTATTAAACTACCTTGTCTCAGTGATTGTACAATAAAGGGTATAGGGTAAAATAAAGAACATTCTGAGGCAGCATTTTACAGCACAAGCTTTATAAGGAACAGGGGAACACATTTTTCCATATTGTATTCAGTCCAACAGAGCTCAGATTCTGGGTCTCTTGCACATACACTTCTGTGGAGACTTCAAGCTTTGCCACTTAGCACATTCTCCAGGGTTCTGGTTACCTGATCAGCATTGAAGTTGTTCAAAGAGACATTCTTCTCTTGCCCAAATGCTGAGGGGAAGAGAAAAAGGTGGAGAGGTAATTAGCATGTACTGTGCAGAGTGGGACTACCAAATTGTATGTATAGAATTAATCCAGTGAACTTCTGGCATAATATATGGCACAATGCATTTAAGTTACTTATGTTTGCCTCCCCTTTTAGTCCATTGCTTTAGCAAGATATAATTAACAGCTGTGATTAAAATGCCACTGTTTGGTAATATAAATATTAACTGCATGCTTATTGGGTGTCAGACAACATGGTAAGAAATTTTTGGACTGTAATAAATTGGAATAAGGTAGTATGACTAAAAGGGACTGAGGCAATGTTACATAACTGGTCAGGGAATGCACTTTTGAGGGGGGTAATATATATTCAGACCTGCAATAACAACAACCTGGATAGTAACAAAAAAGCCATGGAAGTCCAGGAGAGGTGCATTCTAGAAAAAGGGTGTGTGTTGGGGGGAATACAAAGGCTCAGCCCTGTTATACATTAGCTGGATAACTTTAGGTATATTCTATAAAGTTTTGATTCAGTCTTCTAATTTCTACAATGAGAAAAGAATCAACACCCTCAAATGATTAATGAAGATTAAATGAGTTAAGCAGGTAAGCACTCAGGACAGCCTCTAAAACTAAGTGCTCCACGTTACTGAGATTTTACACCCTATCGAACTGGCCACAAGTAATTGGGAAGAACCTACGCTGAGGCGAACTAACTAGCAATTCTGTTTTTTTTGTGGGGGTACCAGGGATTGAACTTGGGGGTACTCGACCACTGAGTCACATCCCCAGCCCTACTTTGTATTTTATTTAGAGACAGGGTCTCACTGAGTTGCTTAGCCCTTCGCCATTGTTGAGGCTAGCCTCCAGAGCCGCTGGGATTACAGGCGCGTCTTCAAATCAAGCCCATTCTATAAAACTCCCGGTCCCTAGGCGGGGGCCGGCTACCCCTATAGACATGCTGCCCGAGATACAAAGCGATATATAACCCCACAAATGTTAATTTCTTCAATGGCAACAGCAGCCTCAAGTTGGAATTCTACCCTCTCCACATGTTTTTGTGTGACCTTGGACAGCCCCTCTTCTCGAACCTGTTCCTCCACACGGGTCCCATATTCCCAGCGACCGTACTCACCGTAGCGGGCCCAGAGCTTGGGCTGCACATCAGAGCATTCCCGGATTAGAATGGGCAGATCGGGGTTCGCCTTCTTCAGTTCCACATAGCGTTTCTCGATGAAGTCCCTACGGGGCCGGAGAGAGCGCCGCGCGTGCTGTGGGCACGGGCTTCCCCAAACACCCGGGAGGTCGAGGTCGTGACCCCGGCGTCCCGGAGCCCTCCCGCCTCGCCACGCTGCGCCTCACCTGACGCCTTGGCTGCCGGGCGAGCGCTGGCATAAGTGGATGCGAATCTCACGCAGGCCCAACTTTGCCCCCGCTGCTCGACCGGCTGCGGCCGCTGCCATCTTAACTAGTACTCAAGCTCCCAGTCTCAGGCCTTCCAGCCAAGTTCTCCAGTCGGACCAATAGCGGACACACAGCCTACGCCATTGATTGGATGACGCGAGGAGGCGGGGTAAGCTTTAGCCAATGCCAAAAAAGCCTTGTAGACTGCACTCTGCGCGCGGGCGGCGAGAGGTGCGAGAGGGAGGAAACGGAAGAGCTGGGAACGCAAAGCACTGTGGTCGACTTCCGGGGTGTACTGTGGGAAGAGGCCTGTGGCTCCTGTTTTGTTGTCCGTTTGGTTCTTGGGAACTCGGCACTTGCTGGCGTTGAAAGACCGCGGACGAAATGCCAGAGCGAGATAGTAAGGATGTGGCCATCTGCTCTTTCTTTCCCGCGCCACTAGGAGCACTTGGCGCGTCATTTTGGCTATTAAGCTTAAGTCGGGAGACGCCGGTGGGCCCCAAGAGAGGCCAGGCAGCTTCAGACTCCCAGACCTCTGCCTTAGCAGCGACCGGTGTCTGTTATCAGTGAATCCACCCCGCCCTCTCCCCCGTCACCTCCTTACTTAACTCGACTAGTGGGTTGCAGAGATTCTGCTTTCTCTTAGGGTTTTTTTTTTTTTTTTTTTTTTTAAGTTGTGTGTCTCGCTGTATCGTTTAGGTTACTCTTAAAACTCTTGATCCTCCTGCTTTAGTCTCCAAGTAGCACGGAGAACAGGAGTGCCCCAGATCTTTCATGAATTTTAGATGTGCTCTTTGGGAAAGTCTAATCCTCCAGAGCAGGTTTAGGAGCCCTCCTTTGCTCTCATAGCTCCTTGTATTTTCCTATTTCAGCACTTATTACATTGTATTATCACTGTCATTCTTGCTTTCTGTATTGTTCACTGCTCTAATTTCCAGTTTTTGCACAGGACCTGATGTACAAGAGACTGATTAATGTCAATTATTTTTGTTAGGTGAGCCGTTCTCCAACCCTTTGGCCCCAGATGGCCATGATGTGGATGATCCTCACTCCTTCCACCAGTGAGTATTTTGCCCTAGGAACATGGAAACAGTTATCAGTGACTAAGAGTGGTGATGGTGATGGTGAAAGAATTGTAAATATCTTGTCAGCAAGGATGGTCAAAAAAATTGCATAACTTGGCCCATTATCTCTGTGAACCTTGACTGTATCAGGCCCACTGAATAAGAGTATTAGAGTTAAATTTTGTCAGGAAAGTTTCTAGTTTTTGAAATATGTTGTTTTATTATACATTATATAGGAATTAATTCTCCTGTACAGAATTAGAAGATTGGAAATAAGGGTAAAGTTGTCTTTAATAATCTCACAAATTTCAGCCCATTTCTTAGAGATAACAACTGTTCACTTTTTTATGTGTATCTTTTCCTCCTATTCTTTTTAAATATACTTGTACATACATTTAAATACCTGAGGAAAATTTATCATTGTTTTGCTAGTTAAAATATTTAAATGGTAGTGTACTGCAGCTATCATTTTGCTGTTTTTTATTAAAACATCACTTAATATCTTGGAGATTATTTTCACAACGGTGATAAGGATTTCCTCCTTGACTAAACTTTAGTCAAGTTCCAAGAGTCCTATTTAAAAAAAAATTTTTTTTAAGATGTTGTTGGACCTTTTATTTATTTATTTACATGTGGTGCTGAGAATCGAACCCAGTGCCTTGCACATGCTAAGCAAGAACTCTACCACTGAACCATAACCCCAGCCTCTCCAAGAGTTCTAATTTGACTAAACCTTTTCCTTGGCTTGATTTTAGCAAAGAATTAAGTCCTTCCCTCCACCATACCATACGAACAATTTTCCCAGCTTGTTCTTGAGCTTGTTATTGTCCTATCTCAGCTTAGACTCTGGAGTCTCATCATATTACTGTCATCATGATTATTATTTATGTGATATTAAACTTTTTGGACCTGTTACTCTCCTTTTCTGCTCTTCTAAGGTGGACCAGCAAGGTTTATTAGTAATTTTCTATAAATCCCTACTCTTGTATTAGAGTTGAAGAATGCAGTCAGTAGAAGGAAAGGCCTAATCAGAAGAGGACTCAAAGGAGTCTATCTTTAGTTTGGTTAAGAGAGAATTCTTGTCAGTATGCCCGTTAAATGATCGCTTATACTGTCATTGCTGTATGTCCCACATTTGAGAAACACTATCACAATTTATTTAGTTACTCTCCAGTTGATGGACATTTAGGTTGTTTCCAACCTCGTGATATTTTCAATTGAACCTCTTTTCTTTTTTTTTTTGGTACTGGGGATTGAACTCAGGGGCACCTGACCACTGAGTTACACATTCCTAGCCCTATTTTGTATTTTATTTAGAGACAGAGTCTCACTGAGTTGCTTAGCACCTTGCTTTTGCTGAGGCTGGCTTTGAACTCGTGCTCGTGATCCTTCTCTCTCAGCCTCCTGTGCTGCTGGGATTACAGGCGTGCACCATCACGCCTGGTAATTGAACTACTTTTTATAGGCTTTCTTATGTACATATGACTCATTGGCTGGGCTAAATATAGAAAAATGAGAGTTGCTGATTCATATGATCCTTATATTTAAATTTTAATAAAATACTACCAAATTACCTTCCAAATTGATTATACTGATTCATGTTCCTGTCAGCAGTATATGAGAATATACTGCTTCTCAAATTCTCAAATTCCCACTTCCCAAGTTCTCACTCATACTTGATTTATCAAATTTTTTAGAAGTCAACCCTAATGTGTTGTAAGTGGCATGTCTTTGTTTTAGTTCATATTTCCCTGTTTTTTAGTAAAGCTAATTTTTTTTCATGTTCCTTTTACATTTATTATTGGGTGCTATTTTTTAAAAATTTGCCTGTTCTTTTAGATCAAAACTCACCAATGAAGACTTCAGGAAACTTCTTATGACCCCAAGGGCTGCACCTACTTCTGCACCACCTTCTAAATCTCGTCACCATGAGTAAGTCTTCAAGTGATCCAGTTTTTCTTCCATTTCCTTCCTATCCCTTTCTATTGATCCAGAATATCCTGGGAGCTGGAAAGCTAATCCTTTTTTAAAGCCTGAGGTTCTGATTTTCTCCTTGAGAAGATTGAAGCTCCAATGATGATGGGGATGTTCAGGGTATATTCCATGGACAACTTACATTAATGAGTCATTATAGTTGCAAATATATGTTTCTGGGTCTGTTCCAGCCCACAGATTCAGACTTTTTGGGGGGTATACTTGAGACTATATAATTTTCATAGTACTCCAGATCTTCTTGATGATTTTTAAAATTTGAGAACTGTTTACGTATAAGTATTAATGTGGATTTCTGCCCAATTTAGTCTGTTGCTTTGGCCAGAATTCTAGACCAGCTTTTCTTCAGTTCTTAAGGACACTTCTTGGGATTTCTGGGGCAATATTTTACTTTCAGTGAATTTCTTGTTTTCTTTCTAGAATGCCGAGGGAATACAATGAGGATGAAGACCCTGCTGCACGAAGGAGAAAAAAGAAAAGGTGAAGTGGGTGTGAAGGGGTGGTGGGTTTTAAGGTGGATGGTGTTTGGGGAAAGAGTAGAGACTGAGATTTTCCTTCATTTTTAGGTTCTCTACTTTATAAATGTAGAGGAGTGATAACATTAAGAGTGATGCTGTAGGGGGAGCTGGGGTTGTAGCTCAGTGGTAGAGCGCTCACCTAGCACGGACAAGGCCCTGGGTACGATCCTCAGCACCACATAAAATAAGTAAATAAAATAAAGGCATTGTGTCCATCTACACCTAACAAATNGATGACGAAACTGCTTTTATGTGGGTCCTTTGAATGCCAAGTACTTAGCAAAAATGGAATATTTCCATTTTTCTGGTCAGGAATAACTTTCAACTTTTTTCTTTGGTTGTTTTTTTTTTTTTTTTTTAATTGCAATATGGAAGAGTCTCTCATACCCTTAGAGGTTCATTGAAAAGATTTTTAGTGATGGTTGGAGTGTCCCAAGTGGGCATTGGAACAGTATGTCTGTGGACTGGAAGAGGCTCTGATTCTTACTTTGAAGACTTATCAAGAACTGGCTGGCAGTTCTATCAGTTTTTATCATAGAGAGCTGGAGGAAGATGTAGAGAAACAGGCAGAAGTGGTTCTGATGACCCTGAGATAGTAACTTACATGTCTGATTTCTCTGGTTACAGTTATTATGCCAAGTTACGCCAACAGGAAATTGAGAGAGAAAGAGAACTAGCAGAGAAGTATCGGGACCGGGCCAAGGAACGCAGAGATGGTGTGAACAAGGATTATGAGGAAACAGAGCTAATTAGCACCACAGCTAACTATAGAGCTGTGGGCCCTACTGCTGAGGCGTGAGTACCAAGAGGACCAAGGGGCATGCTTCCTTCAGCATCTCTGTCATATAAGCACACTATGCCATTTTAAGAAGCACTTGATAGCCACAAGGGACTCTTCCGGTGGGGTCTTTTTCATTATGCAGGGACAAATCAGCTGCAGAGAAGAGAAGACAGTTGATCCAGGAATCCAAATTCTTGGGTGGTGACATGGAACATACCCATTTGGTGAAAGGCTTGGATTTTGCTCTGCTTCAAAAGGTGAGTCATGGTGAGCAGGTGCGCCGTAATACTAAAGTGTTGAATTCTTTTGTGTGGACCTTGCTGAGATGAGGATGGAGATACATGGTAGTCCCAACCATCTAGTTGGGAAGGGCAAAATATGGCCCCTCTGTAGGACTAATTGTTACTCACCCATCAGGTATCAGCCTACAATTTTTTCCTTAGGGAAGCCTTCCTTGATCGTCTAGATATGGTTAAGCCCTCCTACTCCTCACCTTCCTTGCGCTGCACTGTTGTATTACCCATCTACTTCACATAACAGTTATTACACTTTGTTGAAATTGTTTAATTTGTCTATTCATCTTGCTGTAACCTCCGTTACACTAAGTACAGTGTCTGTCTGATTTAATATTGTGTTTCTGTTTCTGACCACAGTGTGGTATAGTGGATATTCAGTAAATGTATGTAAAGTAAATAGTGTCTAAATCTTGATTTCCTGTTAGGTACGAGCTGAGATTGCCAGCAAAGAGAAAGAAGAAGAGGAACTGATGGAAAAGCCCCAGAAGGAAACCAAGTAAGGGAAAGCTTAAGAGTTTAGAATGCTGGGCCCTAAAATAGAAGTACATTTACCTGGCTGGAGTTGTGGCTCAGTGGTAGAGTGCTTGCCTAGCATGAGAGAGGCCCTGGGTTCGATCCTTAGCACTGCATATAAATAAGTAAAAGATCCATTGACAACTAAAAAAATATTTTAAAAAAAATAAGTACATTTACCTAAAGAAAAAAATTATTTTTTGTCTTTTCAGGAAAGATGAGGATCCTGAAAACAAAATTGAATTTAAAACACGTTTGGGTGAGTACAGGATTTCTATATTAATGATAGGGCAGTTCAGGTGAATTGTAGGGAATTTGATGCTCTCAGCAGGGTATGCTTCCTTTTCCCTCAATCTCATTTTGCCTCCAAATTAACTAGTTCCCATGAAATATTCCAATAGAACTCAGACATGGACCTAGTTATTTCATGTGGTTGTGGCTCAGTGCTATAGTATTTGCCTAGCATGCATATGCATGAAGTCATGTGTTCCATCCCTAGCACTACCCCCCACCCCCCCAAAAAAGGAAGATAGCATGGTTTGTGATTAGAAACTCAGGATATAGAGTCAGCGAGTTCTGGCTTTGAATCCTCATGATGAAATCACATTAAGTATGTGATTTTAGGCAACCGATTTTGCTTTCACATGTGAAAAGTTAGTTTAATGTTTACTTCATGGGATTGTCATATGGATGAAGAAAAATGAAATGTACAGCAAGCATACTTATAATATTGAGTAGCTTTATTTTACCATCATTGTAAGTATTGCCTTAAACCTCATCCTTCTTTCTTGCAGGATCTAACACAATGTGGGCACATAGTGCCCTTGAGAAGGCATTGTAGAAGAGTGAATGGGAACCCAGGCTTTGAAGTTAGGCTGCCTGGGTCCCATTCTTTGCTCTGTTACTTGGTAACTGTATGACTTTAGGTGAATCAGTTAATTCTCAGTCTTGTTAGGGAATAATAATGCCCATCTCCCAGAGCTTTTGTGAAAGATTGAAGGAAGCAAAGTATGCATAACACTTGGCATGGCTCCTGGTACAGAGCAAGTACTTAATAAATGACTGCTGATATAATAGAAGGTTTTTATTGGCTACTTGCTACTATTCCCCTTTGTGCAGGCCGCAATGTTTACCGTATGCTTTTCAAGAGCAAAGCATATGAACGGAATGAGCTGTTTCTACCAGGTCGTATGGCCTATGTGGTAGACCTGGATGATGAGTATGCTGACACGGATATCCCCACTACTCTTATCCGCAGCAAGGCTGATTGCCCCACCATGGAGGTGAGTGAGTTCTAAGAGTCTATCATAATCATTAAATCTCAGAATCGGCCTCACCTGTGCTCTGTCCTTTGTTTATCCTATCACCAACTCCTGTTTATTTTTTACCTCATAAATTTCAGTTGAATCCATTACTTTTGTTCATCTCCACCAGTAATATTTCAGTCCAAACCACACTCTTCTTTCCACAAGGAAACCCTGAACTCTTTAGACATCCTTAGTCTCTCCATCCCAGCTTTCACTATGATATTTACACATGTCCATAGTGATTTTAAAATGCAGATTTTATCTCACTACAGTTTAGAAGCTTTCGGTGGTTCCTTCTCAGGGTAAAGAGCAGAATCTCTACCATGGGCTTATGAGCCTTTGCAACATTTGGCCTTCATAGTCTCTTCACCATGCCTCTCTATTATTCTTCTGTCATTTTGACTTTCTTGAATATTCTAGATCCAGGGCCTTTGTGCAGGTTGTTTCTTCTGTTTGGACTGTTTGCAACATCTGTTTTTCTTATCTTTACCTGGTTAACTGTAACTCATCCTTTAATTTTCCAAGTCAGTAGTGAATAAATAAAAGAGCTTCCTGTTCAGTGGAATAATATTCTTGCTGCTTGGGGTTTACAGGCCCAGACTACACTGACCACAAATGACATTGTCATCAGCAAGCTTACCCAGATTCTTTCGTACCTGAGGCAGGGTACCCGCAACAAGAAGCTCAAGAAGAAGGATAAAGGTACCTGGAGGATTAGGGAGAGAAACCTTAGCTCTGGAGGGCTGGCTATTCAGTGATGGAACCAAGGTCTCCTGGAGCTTTGTGTCTCCAGGACATTGGGAGGTTTTCAGGGAGCAGATAAAAATGGGAGCAATGGAGCATTGGCAAAGATGAGTATATCCAGATTCTTCCTACTTGACCTACTAAGAAAGCAGTGGTCAGGTTTGAAGCATGAGAAGGAAGAGTGGTAGCATTCATCCTAATTTCTTTTTTTTTTTTTTTGGTACTGGGAATTGAACTTGCGAGCATATTGCCACTAAGCTATAATCCCTCTCCTTTTTATTTTTTAAGACAGGATCTTACTAGGTTCCCCAGCCTGGCCTTAAACTTGGAATACTCCTACCTCACCTTTCTGAGTAGCTGGGAGTATAGGCATGAGCTATCACACCTGTCCCTGTCCTATATTCTAAACAGAAGATGCTTGAAAGGGCATTTAGAACTGAAAAGGATGGTGAAGCTGAGTGGGTATTAACTAAGGATTGTTTTCTTGACTCCTGGTTACATTGCAGGGAAGCTGGAAGAGAAGAAACCTCCTGAAGCTGACATGAAGTATGTATCTTAAACCTAGCACCTAATCTGAGGGGAGGGCCTCTGTTTCTTGCCTTTGGCATTTTGGGAAGTTGTTTGTGGTGGTATGAGAAACTGGAGCAATGGCTAGGTTAAGTAGAAATGTATGTGACTTTCACAGCTAGTGATCTCTGTTTTCCCAAGCATTTTTGAAGACATTGGGGACTATGTCCCCTCCACGACCAAGACACCCCGGGACAAGGAACGGGAGAGATACCGGGAACGGGAGCGTGATCGCGAGAGAGACAGAGATCGGGATCGAGAGAGGGAACGAGAACGAGATAGGGAGCGGGAGCGAGAGCGGGACCGGGAGAGAGAGGAGGAAAAGAAGCGGCACAGCTACTTTGAAAAACCAAAAGTAGATGATGAGGTGAGATGTGGACCCTTGTACCAAGTGGTGGAGCTGCTCCTCTCTGCCCATTCAGCCAGGTGTGGGACCCTGCTGTTATAGGCACCTTGTGGCTCCACAGCAGCACCTGGATCAACTAATGGGTGGGTCACCGAATCTGGAAATACAGGCAAGGTGGGGCAGGGAATCAATTTGGACTTGGGGGCTGGATAGGTGGGAAGCTATTAAAGTGATACTCACCTCAATTTTCATTTCCTTTCCAGCCAATGGATGTTGACAAAGGTGGGTCATATTCATAGCATCTCTTATTTCATCTAGCAGCTTTGCTTTCCCCTGGACTGAGAATCTGAAGTAATGCTCAAGAGCTGGTGGCATTAGGAAACTTCCTTGTTCTGGACTCATTTTAAGAATCATGTCTTATTTCATGGAATAGACAGGATGAGTCTGGAATTCTCCCATCTTCCTGGGCAATGGTAGGACATATTTGCTTTTAGATATAATTCCTCCAGCTCTGAGGTTCTAAAGAGGTGAGATAGAAGTTGAGTGTGCAGTGTTCTGGGTTCCCAACTGCCATTTTAACCACAGAAATTTGTTATGAGTTGGAGTTTGGTTAAAATTTTGTTACATAAAATTATGTGCTTTTAAAAAAAAGTTTTAATGAAGGCATAAGTTGGAAATATGTTGATGTATTATGGGGAGGTGTTTTGTTTTTTGTGGGACTGGGGATTGAATCCAGGGGTTCACCTCTGAGCTACATCTACATCCTCTTTTTATATTGAGACAGGGTCTTGCTAAGTTGCTAAGGCTGGGCTTGAACTTTTGGTCCCTTTGCCTCAGCCTGCCAAGTTGGGAGTACAGGTGTGCGCCCCTGCACCTGGCTTGTGAGGTGGAGGTTATAAACGTATTAATTCAAAGTCTAGGGTCTGGGGATGTGGCTCAAGCGGTAGTGCGCTCGCCTGGCATGCGTGCGGCCCGGGTTCGATCCTCAGCACCACATACAAACAAAGATGTTGTGTCCACTGAAAACTAAAAAATAAATAATAATAAAAAAACCTCTCTCTCTCTCTCTCTCTCTCTCTCTTTTTAAAAAATAAAAAAAAATATATAAAAAATAAAAATCATCTATTTTGAAAAAAAAAAAAAAGGTCTAAACAGAGCTTTCTTTCCTTCAGGACCTGGTTCTGCCAAGGAGTTGATCAAGTCCATCAATGAAAAGTTTGCTGGGTCTGCTGGCTGGGAAGGCACAGAATCATATCCTTTATTTTAATGTTTCTGAGTTAAAGAGCTGTTTTATCTTCATTACAGCTCTGCCTGCCTCCCTGATCCCTCCTACCTCTACGTGCTTGCCTTATGGTCAATTTTGACAGGAATAAAATGATGCCTTGCCCCTTCCTTAGAGGATCCATCCAAACTCACAGTGTGCTTCTGAGAATTTTCATGTTGAGGTCTTCAGCCCTTGGTTCCTTTTGCCTGAAGCTTTTCTGCAAGAGGTGGTATTCTGTGTAGTATATTCTTTAACATAGCATATGCTGAAGAAACCAGAGGACAAAAAGCAACTGGGCGATTTCTTTGGCATGTCCAACAGTTATGCAGAGTGCTACCCAGCCACGTACGTAGGACCCTATTAAGAAAGGGAGACTGGGATGACTGGAGAACAAATTGTGGGGTGAAGTAAAAATTTGATATACTGAGATCCAAGGCTGCTTATTTATTACTTGGAAGAACTGTTAGGTTCTAGATGAAGTGTGGAGGGGTGGCCTTTTCTGATGCGTGGGTTTGTGAATCATGAAGCATGATTGTTGAGTCTACAGCATCTGTTTAACTGCTGCTTCTCTTTAGGATGGATGACATGGCTGTGGATAGTGATGAGGAGGTGGATTATAGCAAAATGGACCAGGTATGAAATTAGAAGGATGTTTGGGACCTGGGCTTTTATTCTTTAGCACATTTCCTTTTCCTTGGGGTTTGCCAAGATCAAATGAGATATGACCAAAAATCTATTCTTTTTTATTTACTACAGTTATGTATCAGGCTTTGGTCCCATCCTAGGCAGTAAGCAAGCATTAATACATAAGTGGAATGGCAGAAAGAATTGCAGTTTTTAGAAAATAACTGAATTTTATTATAGCCAGTATTAGAAGTCTTCATCCTTTTTTTTTTTTTTTTTAAACTTTTTTAGTTGTAGATGGACACAATACCTTTGTTTTATTTTATTTTATTTTTTATGTGGTGCCGGGGATCGAACTCAGTGCCTCACGCATGCTAGGCAAGTGCTGTACAACTGAGCCACAACTCCAGTCCTTTCCTCTTTTTTGAGAGTTTACTGGGGATTGAATTCAGGGGAACTGGGCCACTGAGCCACACCCCCAGCCCTATTTTGTATTGTTATTTAGAGTGAGGATCTCATCAAGTCTCTTAGCACCTCGTCATTATTAAGGCTGACTTTGAACTTGTGATCCTCCTGCTGCAGTCTCCTGAGCTGCTGGGATTACAGGCATGCGCCACTGTGCCCAGCCTTCCTCTGTCTTAAAAATAGTAACTTAAGCCAGATATGGTGGTGCATGCCTATAATCCCTGTCGCTCAAGAGGCTAAGGCAGGAGGATCGCGAGTTCAAAGCCAGCCTCAGCAAAAGTGAGGTGCTAAGCGACTTGATGAGATTCTCACTCAAAATAAAAATACAAAATAGGGCTGGGGATGTGGCTCAGTGGTCGAGTTCCCCTGAGTTCAATTTCTGGAACCCCAAAACAAAACAAAACAAAATTTAAAAATAAAGCCACCCTTAATACCATTAATTGTGGAGACATCTCATTTCCTTGTTTTCAGTATACTTCAGTGATTAAGAGTATGGATTAATTGTTTCTTCTATAATTGTTTCGTCCTGTGATTGCCATTTATTAGTTTTGTGACCTTGCTAAGTTATTTTATTATTTGATACTGCCTTAGTTTCTTTATGAAGAAAACAAAAATATAATTCCCTCGTCACATCAATGAATTAAGATATATGTTTAGTGTTCAGAACAATACCTGATACAGAGTGAGTAAATAGAAAGCCTTTATTTTTTATTAGGGTAGGATTTATGAATGGTGGCACCTGGGATTTCAGGAGAGCCTGACTTTTTTTTTTTAAAAGAGAGAATTTTTTAATATTTATTTTTTAGTTATTGGCGGATACAACATCTTTGTTTTTGAATGTGGTGCTGAGGATCGAACCCGGGTTGCACGCATGCCAGGCGAGCGCGCTACCGCTTGAGCCACATCCCCAGCCCAGCCTGACTTTAATCAAGGATTAAAATACTTTTTCTGTTTCTTTCTTCATCCACTTGTACTGTCCTATTACAGGGAAACAAAAAAGGCCCCTTAGGCCGCTGGGACTTTGATACCCAGGAAGAATACAGCGAGTATATGAACAACAAGGAGGCTTTGCCCAAGTGAGTTGATACTGAATATGGGTAGGGAGTAAGGAGAGGGGTATGGAAATTTTTGGGGAAAACCTTGTTACTGCTACAAAATCTTTAATATCATCTTCTCCCAATGGATCTTTTCAGGGCTGCCTTCCAGTATGGTATCAAGATGTCTGAAGGAAGGAAAACCAGGCGCTTCAAGGAAACCAATGACAAGGCAGAGCTTGATCGACAGTGGAAGAAGATTAGTGCAGTAAGTGGGATTGTCCCTTAGTGGGAGTGTTTTAGCTGGGAGAAGATACTGGCTCAGTAGACCCAAGAACAAGCAGGGGGCTGGAGAGCCATGTAAATGAGAGAGAGATTATTAGCCTTGAACCTCCAGTGAAATTAGAATGTCACTGTTCTTCTTGCAGATCATTGAGAAGAGAAAGAAGATGGAAGCTGATGGGTGAGCAGCATTTTTCCTTTGTGGGACCCGTGGGAATTGTTCAGTGTATTGATCTTACACTGACCTATTTTTCCTTCCATTGTAGGGTTGAAGTGAAAAGACCAAAATACTAATGTCCATTTCCTACTGGAGTATCTTCATATGGATGTTCTCCCTACTGCTTACTTTCTACAAGTCCTAGAGAAGGTTGCAAGATGTCTTTGTGAATGTATATAAAATTTTATTGTATAACCATTTGGTTCCATTAAAACTGGTTAACCTGCTGTCTTCTCTGTGTTGAGCATCTTCATTCTAGGACCACTAGAACACCAAGAAGACTAGTTCTGTACTCGTTATATAAAAAATCACACCCAGAAAGTCATATCACTCCTTCCTGAGCTGAAGTTCTAGAATCCTAGATAGTAAAAATGTTTACTAGGCAGAGTGCCCTGTGGAAAAGAATGACTGTCACTGATGGGCAAGAAATAGAGGAATATATGTATAATTGCTTCAAATGTCAGACTCATTCAGTCCTGTCTGGGGGGTTAATCCCAGGGCAGAGATTCCCTGTGGATTATGTTCATCAGGATGGGTTGCCATTCTTATGGGGTTAAGGCTATACAGGACTGGGCTTTTGCTAAAGGCATCATGAAAATGGAAAGAAAAACCTTACAAGCCTTAGGGGTAAAACTTATGGGAAGAAAAACCTTTCATAAGTTTATGTCCTGGGAGCTTTAGTAGTGCTGAGTGAAAATCACCACCTCCTTGGTTGAAGAAATAAGGGTAAAATTGATGTACCCAGGCCTGCAGGTATGGAAATCCCTTATCATAGTGCAGAAGGTGTTGGTGCCCTTCATCACCCTGAAGTTTGCCAATGAAGTTTGCCAATGTCTGGGGTGGGCCTACTGGCCTTCATTTCACTCCATCCCATGCCCTGTACTCTTCTCCCTTTCTGCTCATTGCCAGCACTTTGGTGTGGTGTTTATCATTAGGAGTTACCCATTTCTTTCTGGTTGGATGCCAAACTGCCACTGCCTACCCTGAGCTCAAGGCATGTAGGTTCACCACGTCCCAGGAAAGCTCCAAAGACACCTTAACCCTTACCTTTGATAATTTGATGGAAAAGGGCACTTTGTTGTCTTGCAGTGCTGGGGATTGAACCCAGGGCCTCTTGCATGCTAGGCAAGTGCTCTACCACTGAACTACACCCCCAGTCCTGGGAGAGGGCTTTTGAGGAGGCCAGCTTTGTCAATGGCACCTAAGAGGCTGATATTGGGCCCTGTCTCCAACAGATCTAGAATGGCTAATTTCAGAATAATGACAAGTGTGGGCTTTAGTCCCAATTAAGGAAAATGTCAAGAGACATGGCTTATTATTGATACCTAGAAGGGAAGTAAGAATAAGACCTGGGGGTTGACTGCCACTTTAAAATTCAGTTTCTGGGGACTGGGGATATAGCTCAATTGGTAGAGTGCTTGCCTCACATGCACAAGACCCTGGGTTCAATCTTCAGCACCACATACACAGTTTCTGCAATACCTTCAACCTTAAGGAAGTGATCAAGGCTCTCTGGTGGGTGACCAGGACACTTTCCAATCAGCAAATGGAACATAGCCTCTCTCAGAAGTTTGTAACCTCATTTATTTCACCTCTTTTTAAGGTGTTGGACATGAGCATATAAAAATGTCTTAGAAGGCTTAGTACCAAAGAGATGTGAGCAGTTTTTCTTAAACCGGCACCTGCTCCTCCTCTGCCTTACCATGCAGAGTGCAGAGTGACCTTAAGTAATAGAGATATCCAGAGCATCAGTTGTGATGTCCGTTTTTTTTCTTCAGCAATTGCTCAATAGCCTTGAGCACTGCCAGTCTAGCCGGCTGAGAGTCTGGAGCTAAACTGTAAGAAGGCTCACAGGCATTGTTCAGTTTCGACTCAAATACATTGGGCATGGATGGTGGCTTTAAAGTGTACGCGGGTTGTCTCCTTAAGACCCCTGTAGGTCATCTTTGCGAGGCTTTTGCTTTGTGGGCTTTTGCTGCTTCCTAAGCGCTTTGGCTGCTGCTTACCATGGATTTGGATTTCAACAAACCACAAATGACTGGTGTCCCTCTCCGACTTAAGAATGAATTAAGTCCTCCTCCTAGTTACCTGAGGGAGCATCCACCAGAATGGGATAGTGTGAGGGGAGAGGACTTAGGTGCAGTTCCGACTTTATAAGAAGTGACTGAGGAGGGTATTGACAAGGCGCTTCCGGCCCCACCCCGCCCTTTCCCCGCCCTCTCCCCGCCCCGCCCTCTCCCCGCCCCCGACGCCGAAGCGGCGTGCTGGGGCACAACTTCCGCGTTGCGCTACTTCACTTGTCGCTAGCCAGCCTGCAGTTTCGCCCCCCAATCCTCCCCAGCATGGACAGCACGTGTGCGGAGAGGCCCGCCGAGGATGAGAGCGACGAGGAAAACCCTGACTCCACCGAATCCCCGGCCCGGATCCGGGACACCCCGGAAGATATCGTGCTGGAAGCGCCGGCCAGTGGGCTGGCCTTCCATCCAACCCGAGACCTGCTGGCAGCAGGGGATGTGGACGGGGACGTATTCGTGTGAGTGAGGTGCTGGGCTAGGGGCATGGTGTCTCCTTTCCCAGGGATGGAGCGGGGACGAGGGAGGAGAAAATGTTGCAGGGAGACTCATTTTGCAGGATTCATCTAATCTCATACGTTCCTTAACGTTTGACTTAACGTTAAGTTACCACACAATTTGTTGGAAGAACTGAAAAGACAAAGCTGGAACGTCGTGACTCACGAGCTGAGCAGAATAAAGGGTGTATGAGACTTATTTACCATCGATTATATTGAGCCCGACACAGGATTAACGGGCTCCTTGATTTTCCACCTTTAACTGATCTTTTAAAAACACGTCTGATCACGTCACCCCCGAGGTTAAAATCCTTCAATAGTCTGCTTTTAGGATTTAGAAGAGACCCCTTAATTTGGCTTTCAGGTCCTTTTCCGCTAGGCCCATGTCTGTACATGTTTGCTTTCTGTGCTCATTCACCCTTTCCTCGCTCAGTATCTTGAAGCCTCAGCGCCTTTGCACATGCCATTCCTTATGTCTGGAAAATACTTTCCCCTCCCCTTTACCTACTATTCCAGAGCTCTAAGCCTCTCTTCCCTCTTCCATCATTCCCCGGACTTAAAATTAGATACCTAGGGCTAAGGTTATGGCTCAGAGGTAGAGCACTTACCTAGCATGCAAGAGGCACTGGGTTCGATCCTCAGCACCACATAAAAAATAAAGATGTTGTGTCCACTTATAACTAAATAAATATTAGAATCTGAAAAAAAATAGATACCTGCCAGATGCCATTGTCCTTTTCCCTCATAAACTTTATAATTGCTGGTAGCCATACATCTGCTGGTGTAGTTATTTGAATGCTTGTCTTCTTCACTAAAGTTTTTAAAACTTTTGGCTTTGCCCCATTGTAATAATACCATTTATATTTATGTATAATGTATTCTGATAATTTCTTCTTTATCATTATTACATGCACACAAAGTGCTGATTGCAGCTCACTAATGGATTATGACTGGAATTTGAAAAACACTTGTCAGGAGTGTAGTATATAGTCTCTTTTGTTCTCCATTTTATCTCTTCCCTCTAATTCAAGTAAGGTGTTCAATACAAGTTTGATTTTTAGCAAGAAATGTAGGCAGGAAGCAGTGGAAAGCCACTAAAGTTTATAACCAGGAGGGTTGTTATGAAATTTACTTTAATCTCTCATTAGTTATAAAGGTTTATAGCAGGTTAACTTCTGTATTTATATTTCTAAAAATGGAAACAACACTTATCTTTAGAGGGGACAAATGTTCAGTATAGCCCCCAAGTAGATCAACAAATATAGGTTCTTTTCTATTACTATCCGTATTTACAGTGCAAGATAAACTTGGGAGTTCTCTTGACCTCCACCTTTATTTCCAGCGATCCTTCCTCTGTTTGTCATCCAGTTCTGTTTATCCTCAGTTGCTGCCTTCTGTTGGGCCTCTGACTCTTCTTCCCATAACCATTGTGAAAGGGGTCCTTTTCTGGAGATTAAAATCAGACTGCTTGTCCTGTGGGATCTCATTCAGCTATACTGAATGATCTGTTGGGGAGGCAAGCACTATGATATTCCTTGATGGGTAATTGCTTCAAGGATGAGTTTATAGGCTACTGCCTTTCTGCTTCCCTTTTTTTTTTTTTTTTGCTACTTGGATTTACCATTAAGCAACATCCCCAGCCTTTTTTGTTTCTTAGCTCCTGGGGACATGGAGGGCACATACCCTGATGTTCACTCTTCTTTTGGGGGCTAGTTTTCTATCACTGATTTAACAAGAATTTCTGGGCCTCCATAGTGGTCCAGACCCAATCTTTTCAAAGGATGGTAAAAGAAAGACAGGGTGGAGGGAAATCACAGAGAAGTCCTATGCAAAAACACCTTGAATTAATATCTACTGAAAAACCTTAACATTTGAAGCTCACTGGAAATGGATAAACAGGGTGGTAAGCTCTTTGGGCTCGGAGGTGTGCAAGCAAGAATGCTTATTTAGGTCGGAAGGTTGGTCTACCTAGTTGGTCTCTGCACTCCATGTATCCCAGGCATGGCCTGAGGGTCATTCACCTCCCTCCCTTCTCCCTAGGTTTTCCTACTCTTGCCAAGAGGGAGAAACCAAGGAACTTTGGTCCTCAGGTCACCATCTCAAGTCCTGCCGAGCTGTGGTCTTCTCTGAAGATGGGCAGAGTAAGTACTGGTAAAGACAGCTGGTAATGTGGGAATGGTGCAGTGAGCAGCACTATGACCTGAGCACCTTTCCTCCCAGAACTTGTTACTGTCTCCAAGGACAAAGCCATCCATGTTCTAGATGTGGAACAGGGCCGACTGGAAAGACGTATTTCCAAGGCTCATAGGTAAGGGAGCTAGTTATTTGCGCACTGAAGTGAGGGGTAAGGATCAGGAGGTCCCTATGAGGACAGGTACTCCAAGAAGTTCTGCATCTGCCTCTCCAGTGCCCCCATCAACAGTCTGCTGCTGGTGGATGAGAATGTTTTGGCCACTGGGGATGACACAGGTGGAGTCCGGCTCTGGGACCTTCGGAAGGAGGGCCCCTTGATGGATATGCGGCAGCATGAGGAATACATTGCTGACATGGCCCTGGACCCAGCAAAGAAGTTGCTACTAACAGCCAGGTACAGCCTCAGAGATGCCTCCTTACCCCTCCTGTCCCCGAGTCAGTTTTCCTCAAAGAAACTTTTGGCCAAGTTAGTGCTCTACTCTCTGCAGTGGGGATGGCTGCCTTGGAGTCTTCAATATCAAGCGACGTCGGTTCGAGCTGCTCTCAGAACCTCAGTCTGGGGACCTGACTTCTGTCACTCTCATGAAAGTACAGCTGGGAATGATGGGATGGGGTGTGTGTGTATGTGCTAGATAAAGGTGTAGTTTGAGGTGGCTCCACAGACATGTTTTGCTTTATTTCTTTCAGCATGGGAAAAAAGTGGCCTGTGGATCTAGTGAAGGTACCATCTATCTCTTTAACTGGAACGGTTTTGGGGCTACAAGTGACCGCTTTGCCCTAAGAGCTGAGTCCATCGACTGTATGATTCCAGTCACTGAGAGTCTGCTGTGCACTGGCTCCACTGATGGAATCATCAGGTAAGGGAAGCTGGGACAACCCTTGGTTACAAAAAGGACAAGTCCAGCTAGCCAGTACCCAACACTGTTCTTTCTCCACCCAGGGCTGTGAACATCCTGCCAAATCGAGTGGTGGGCAGTGTGGGCCAGCATGCTGGAGAACCTGTGGAAGAGCTGGCTCTTTCCCATTGTGGCCGCTTCTTAGCCAGCAGTGGTCATGACCAGCATGTCAAGTTTTGGGACATGACCCAGCTACGTGCTGTGGTGGTGGATGACTACCGTCGACGCAAGAAAAAGGGAGGCCCATTGCGTGCTCTGAGCAGCAAGGCTTGGAGCACTGATGACTTCTTTGCAGGGCTGAGGGAAGAGGGAGAGGATTCCAAGGTTTCAGAAGAGGAGGACAGTGAGAATGACAGTGACTGAGAGGATGAGGACAGGTCTTTATATGAAAGAGCCTTGCTTCCTGGAATGGACCTCCAAAGAGGACATGAATATTCAAATCATTTTTGGTGCTGGAGATTGAACCTACTTAGCCACAACATCAATTTGTGTTGTGAAGAGTAAGAAGTTGCACAGAGGCCCAGGATTCAGGGCACTGAAGTGGGAAGTACTTGCTCTATAGCAGCTGCTCACTACCAGAAGACAAACCCTCAACTATGGCAAGACAGCACAGACACGTGTGTATACCAACGAGGGGTTTAATATAAATACAATCAGCATAGAAAAGCTCAAAACCATACATGAACCAAAACCAGAAGGACAAGTGGTAAAAGGGCAGGCTTCAACCCTTTGGCTCAGCAAATTCTCCAAATAAAAATAAAGAGAAATACACGATTCATGCTAAGCTTGGATGGGGGCGGGTAGACAGGTATAATGTGTGCCACAGGGAAAGACCAAGGAAGAATACAGGGTCAGGTTAGACCCTAGGCTCAAAAGGGGAGGCCAAGGTCCCTCACCACAACTTAAGACAAACTTGAATAGCCCCAGGTGTGATGGGGCCCTGTCCCAGCAGGGTGGCTGTCTCAGGCCTAGGGCAGGGCCTGTGCCACTTCCCCTTGTGGGATCAGACAGTGACTGCCCAGGCCTGCTGGGCTACAGACAGACACAGGCTCTGCCTACCTGTTCAAGCTGCCCGTGGAGAGGATGAGGTCACTGCTTAACCATAGCACCTGCCTCAGCCCCAGCATACCACAGGAAGCTGGCCCCAGAATCACTCAGTGCCTCCAGCAGCCGTGCAGACACAGCATCCTTGGCCACCTCATGCCCGTCCTGCTCATCTGGAGCCAGTACAACCCAGATGAGGCCACTGAAAGGCACTGGATGCCCAGGGATCACTACCTGGTACCAGAAACGGTGCCAGCCAGCAGGTCCTGTGCCCAAACACTTGGTGAGGAATACTGGGCTACCCAGCTTCATTCTTTGGCAGAGTAGCTGCAAGGCAGCTCTAGCCCCTTGGGACCCTAGCTTGTCCCTGGCCAGGGCTAGTCGGTTGCTATCTGGTTGTAGGCACCGCATAGAGGGACCCATGAGCTGCTGGCGCAGTCGCTGCTTCAGGTCTGGCTTGAGCCACTCCACAGCCACCTGTTCTCCACAGAGGCGTGATTGCCCTGCAGGAAAAAGGCAAGAGATAAGGGCAAGTCTAAGCCCTGGGCCCAAGTTCCCCAGACTCTGAACCTTCTGGGGTTACATAAGCCTGTGTTTAATTTAGAGCCTCCTCACTTCCTGGCTGTGTAACCCTGGGTAAGTTAAACAACTTCTTTAGGCTTCACTGTATTTATGTGTAAAGGGGGTGTACAAACTGCTGCCCTCTAAGATTCCTTGGAGTAGTTTGAAGCAGGCTTTATCTACCTCATAGCCATTACAATAGCTAACCTTTGGGGCTACCCATTGTATTTAATTCACACTGGTCTAAAGAAGCAAGTTCTACAATAGATAGAAGGTAAGCTTGGTTGGGCTCCCTAGGGCAAGTCAGTTTTTTCATTGAAATGTTAAAGAAGTCGTCTAGGGAATGCAAGGAGAAATGTTCCGTAAGTGGTAGGTGTAGCACTATTGGAATTAGCGTTAGGTAGCAAACTCAAGCACGCTTGACCCTAAGATTTTAGGACTTTAAGTGCAACCAGCCGCCTCCCCGCAGCCTCCACCCCTACCTTCTACCAGGGCCTTTTTGGCCATGGCAGCTGCGCGGTGCGAGCTGAATTTCAGCAGCGCGATCTGTGCGGGCGCAGGTCCGGGACTGGGCAGCAGCAGCGCCTCCTGCAGGCCGAGACCCAGCGGCTGCAGCGCAAGCAATAGCGCGCGGCGGCTTACGCCCGGCGGCAACCCGTCTACGCTCAGCTCGCACTTCTCAGTGCTGCGGCACACCAGCAGCGGGCAGGAGGGCCGCAGCGGGTGGTTGTGCAGCGTGGCTATGGCGGCCTGGGCGCCGCGCCGCGAGCTATAGCGGGCGTAGGCGAAGCCGCGGTTCAGGCCGCTGAAGGTCATCATTAGGCGGAACTCGTAGAGGCGGCCCACGCGCTGGAATAGTGGAATCAGCTGGTGCTCATACACGTCCTGGGGCAGCCGTCCGATAAACACCTCTGACCCAGTCGGCGGCGGGCTTCCCACCCAGCCTGGGGAAGAGGATGTAGAGGGGCACCGTCGGTCACCGGGATGGTTCCATGGACGTCTGAGCCCAAGGAACCAGCAAGGGAGGGGGCGATGCCACCGAACGTCTATAAAATGGGAATGCCCATATCCCACTCAGGTCATAGGTATAAATTAAGTGACAGCAAACAATGCGGGTGGCACAGGGTAGGTGCTCCTCGACGGGAGAGTGACCGGGTAACTGGATAAATTTCCACATCTGCTCTCGGGTAGTTAGGTGTTTCTTACTGCGGAACCTCGGGGCAGGCCCTCCCTCAATGGGTGCCGGCGTCAGGCTGGCGCAGCGCAGCAAGTGCAGGCATAGGGGCTAGGGCTACGGTACCTGGGGGTGGCCCGCCGTATTTCCTCTGCCCGTTCACCTGCACCAGGTGAATGCCCGTCTCTCTAACCCATGCCTCCAAGGCCGCCTTGTTCTCAGGATTCACTCTTTCACACCATTGCTGAGAGAAAAAAGGCAGGCTGGAATGGCGGATCGCCAAGTAAGTCCCCACCTCGCCTACAATGTTGGGATCCCTGCGGAAAACCCCCTGCACGGGCGGAGCTCGTTGAACCCCTACATCGCCAATCACTTACCTCACACTCCCGTTTGGACTGCATGGCTCTATCCAAGCCCGCCAGCACCCTCTTTATAACTCCCTCCGTCGGCCTCTGGAATCTTCCCTACCCTCCACCCCCGCCCCCAGCTCTTATTGGCAGAGCGCAACCCCGCCTCCCGAGGGTGGAGGTAACCACTGCACGTGCGCCATGGGCCTTGGACACTCAAGTGGAAAACTAGAAACCCTGGCGAGCCAGGCTTGCATCCCAAGGAGTGGAGTCATTTGCAATGGGGAGGGTGGTGGCCCCTGGATGCCCCTTTCACTTTAGGGGATAGCTCATGGACAGTACCGTGTCTTTTTGCCATTTCCACTCCTGACTTGATCTGAATGGGTGATGGGGAAGGCAGTGCTAGGCATTAATGAAAGGGACAGGCTCCAGTGGTTGAGACATTTTATTAGACCTTTGGCGATTAGTTGCAGGAAGACATCTGCTCCATCTGGTATGGGACCCTGTGGTTGAGGCCATTTCAGAACCTCCACAGGTAACTCAGGAAAAAGACTCGTCTAATCCCCAGGGCCTTCTATAAAAGTGGTGTAGTACTTGGCCACTTTTGTCGCTGATTACCAGTAAGATAATCATAATAAAAATAAAAAGTCTCTGTTCTGACCACATTTGAGGTCTTCCTGCTGCAACAGGAATGTGCAAAGCTGTTGAAGTACATATGCAGTTTTGTTTTAGTCTCAAACAATGCCAGTCCCACTTTCCTTTCATAGTTTACTCAGTTCAGCAGATGCAGAGGGGTTGGCTTGTTCTCCTCCTGATCTCTTCCACAAGGTCTTCTCTTCTGACGTCCACCTGGGCAGGACAGGGAAGAAGGTAGTATAAGCATCTTCCACTCCATTGCTCCTTGAGTGCCTACTTCTTCTAGTCATCAGATTTGGCTCACTGGGAGCAAGAACCCATTCAGACACCCTAAGGTAGTCCGTGCCTCTTCAGGAGACAGAAAGACACAGGGTATATGTGTCTTTATCCTGCTATGACCATAGTAACATGTTAAGTCCTTATTTAACTCCTTTAAGCATTTGTACTATATGAATGCCAGGCTTTTGCTCAGGTCTCAAATAGGCATGAGCCCATCAACTTGGCTTATATTCTCCTTACTTGGCATTCCTGACCTCCCCCTTACCTCTTCTCTGCTAGCCACTGAACGGAGCTTGATAACCCCTTCCTTGAGCTCCTGCTCCCCGATGATGGCCACCAGTGGGATGCCTGCTTCCTCACAGTACTGCAACTGATTCAGTAACTTTGGGTTCTTCTTGTAGAGCAGCTCAGCCTGCAAGGGACCAGGGCAGATGATGAAGACTGGCTTCTGCTATCTTCAGGGACAAATTCGTGGAAACCCAAACTGGCATCCTGCTCTTAGTTCCACCTCAAGACATAATTGCAGGCTGGAGTTGTAGCTCAGTGGTAGAGCATTTGCTTAGCATGTGTGAGGCACTGGGTTCAATTCTCAGCACCACATATAACTGAGTAAAATAAAGGTCCATTGACAACAACAACAAAATATTAAAAAAAAAAGAAATAATTGCAAAAGACCCTATAGATGAACTTCTATTTAGTTTGTGCCTAGCATTTCCAAGTTTGCTGCCATCCTGGGGCTTGTACCCTGTACCTTGATCCCAGCATCCCACAGCTCTGAGACAAGCTTCAGTCTCTCCTCCAGCAGTTTCTTCTGTGCAGATGCCACAAGCACCTGTGTCTCTGTGGTCCGGACCTTCTCCTCTAAAGCCTGGTGAATGGGCAGATAAATGTCAGACAGCAGGGCTAACACTGTCAAGGAGCAAACACTGACAGGGTAGGCTCTACTTAACATTCTGAGAGACTAGGTCCAAGTCAGTGAGTTTCACCAGGGAAGGGATTGGTGTTCTCATGTAGCAATTTAGCTTAGGGTAGCTCTCAGAAGATAGAAGAAATAAACTTATACATATGCCTTGCCAGAAAAAATAATCTAGGGCAAGGGAAAATATATCTTATTTGCATTATTTCAAGCTCATTTCTGTCTAATATGTTAAAGGTCCATAAGAACATTCACACAGAAGTACTACTATGAGGTCATCCCAGGCAAGCAAATCAGCCCTGGCCTTCTAAAGTCCCTACTTAACTACTTGTCCATTCAGGAGACTATGTCTCTAATACTTCAGTTCTAGGACAGAACCCAAGGTATGGGGGACAAGGGCAAATGCTGCTGCTGCCCTTTGACTTTTTCTGGAAAGTACTGTCAAAGTTCTTACAATGTGGGCTAGGGGTGGTAGCTCAGTGGTAAAGCACTTGCCTAGCATGTGTGAGGCACTGGGTTCGATTCTCAGCACCACATATACATAAATAAAAATAAAGTTCTATCAATAACTAAAAAAAAGAAAAAAAGTTCTTACAATGTAAGATGCCTACATTGGACCTCAACTGGGAAACATGCATCATGTCCACCCTGTAGAAGAGGTCCTGCTATGACCATAGTAACACAGCAACACTGGGAAGGTTGCCAGAATATTCCTAAGGATAAAATGCAGCCAGCCATTTAAGAGCAGCAGCATGAAAGGAGGGCTTGGGGCTGATATTGTGGCTCACTGGTAGAGTGCTTGCCTAGTAAATGTGAGGCACTGGGTTTGATCCTCAGCACCGCATAAAAGAAAAATAAAGTTTAGCTGGGCGCAGTGGTGCACACCTGTAATCCCAGCGGCTCGGGAGGCTGAGGCAGGAGGATTGTGAGTTCAAAGCAGCCTCAGCAATTTAGTGAGGCGCTAAGCAACTCAGTGAGACCCTGTCTCTAATAAAATACAAAATAGGGCTAGGGATGTGGCTCAGTGGTCGAGTGCCCCTGAGTTCAATCCCTAGTATCCCTCCCAGTTTAAAAAAAAAAAAAAGAATAAAAAAAGGAGGGCTTGAGGCCATGAGGGGCTTCCTTGGTGTTAGTCTTGGTGCTAGAGAGACAAGGCAGCCATCTCAAGTCTTAGACACATACTGCCCACCGAGAAAGAATGTTACAGAGTGGTTAGGAGTAAGACTTGAATTTGGCTACCTGAATTTAAATTCTGACTCTGCCACTTACAAGTTTCATGACTTTGAGCAAATTATCAATTTCATATATAAAAACATGCAAAAAAAAATAGCTATGCTAAATAGATGGCTATTTGCCAGAATTAGCTAATGCATGAAAATCACCAAGCACTGTCCCGACATATAACATTAAAATATTAAGTATTCTGTTATGAGGAAGACTTGAATTTTTGATTCACCAGCCTAGGTTCCTGACAGCCCTGAGGAAGTAGGGGTTCAGAGCACAGGATTTAGTGGAGACAGATCAAATCCATAAAAAGAGGCTTTAATTGGGTTAGAATTTGTGAAGGCCAACAATCATCTTTTCTGTATTTCTTGCTCACTTGGAGATCAAAGGTAGCTTGGATGCCACTGCCTTCCTGGACTATTTTGTACCCACACCCTAGGACCTACCTCTAGTCTCTGCTCCACGATGGAGAAGATCCGCTCCACTCCAATGCTGAGCCCCACGCATGGCACCTTGCGCCCTTTGGGGTCAAACATGCCCACCAGCCCATCATAGCGCCCTCCAGCAGCTATACTGCCTACACCTAGAGGCTCTTCCCCTGCTTGGGTTGGGGTCTGTAGCGACACTGCCTCATAGATCACCCCAGTATAGTAGTCCAGTCCTCGAGCAAGGCTCAGGTCAAAGGAGATCTGTGGAGATAAGGATATGGTCAGTACAGATTAGGATCAGGGACCTGAAGCCCCAGAGGTCAGCCAGGGCCTCCATCCCCAAGTTGACTTACCTTGTCAGCAATGCCAAACAGGGTCAGGTACTCAAACAACAGCTTCAGATCTCCTAGGCCTTCCAAGGCCTGCTTGCTCTGGGATAGTTTAGGATCCTGTAGCAGCTGCTCCACCAGAGATACCCCACCTGGGGAGAAAGATTCATGAGCCAGATTGTCCAGGAGAGGAAAAAGGCAGTAGGTTCAACTTTTTGCCTGAACTGCAAGCACATGTGTATATTAGCACACACACTCACTCTCTACACACACTTAGGACTGAGAGCAGTGGGAGGCTGACGGGGAGGCTGGGTTCTGTTCCTCACCATGTTGTTGGACATAGTCCCCAATGCGGTCAGCTACTTCAGGTGCAAGGCCCTTCTCTCCTACCATCTCATTCTTCACTTCCTCCCAGGATACCTGGACAGAGAGATACCAGTTGTTGACCCTGGACAGCTTCCCTACCTCAGCAAGGTGGATCCTCTGTGGGGGTAGTCTTAGAGCAGAAGCTGCCTTTCAACTTAGATCCTGGGGCTAAACTTCCTTTGGTGGGCACAGAGGCAGGCACTTCCTCCTCCTAATTTTATTTTTCATTTCTCAAGGCAGAGTGGGATCTAAGAAGAGAGTCAGGCGCTTGGGTTGTTACCTTGTCCAGTTTGTCCACTGAGGAGCAGATGGTACGGAACTTGTCATCAGGAACACCACAGATGGCAAACATTCCATCGAGGATGCGCCGATCATTAACCTGTGGGGACCCAAGACATGATAAAGAGGGAATATCTTTCTTTTATGTGACCTCAATATTCCTTGATCACCGGGGCTATTGGTTCCTTTGCACAAGGACTTTCTCCTGTGAGAATCCAGGCCCTACCTTGCCCTCCCAGCCCTGTTCCTTTCTGACCTTGACCAGGAAGTCGCCTATCTGAAGTGAACTCAGGATCTCACACATGATCTTCAGGCACTCTGCATCAGGAATCATGGGGTCAAATTGCCCAGCAATGTCAAAATCCTGCAGGAAGAGGGGTAGTTAAAGGGCCTCAGAGTTTGAAACATCTTAGGGACTCTTGGGAGCTCAGCTCTCTATGAAGGCCTATTTGCACTCAAGCACAGACATTCTCATTCACTTTCTACAAGCAATCATTAGCTCAGAGGAAAATCCCAGTTGTGGTTTCCTTTCTATGTATTGGGCTATTTTCCTTCATTATCTATATCTTCATCAGGTTTTCCCTAATTCCTCCTATTGTTATAAGGCAATTATTCAGCCTTAGTCATTAACCATTTTTTTCTATTCATCAGAAGCTGCTGAGGGCCATAGCTGAGTTGGAACTACGCATGGCATTTTTGCCAGAATGGAGTGGTTGAGAGGTGATGCCAGCAAGCCATTGAGATGATAATGGTTATGTTAAGCTGTGTATTCAATTGTAATATTAGACCCCTGCTGTCAGTCTGGGCCTGCTACTTTGGAGTTCTCACGGGTGGGGATTTCCGGAGAGTTCCCATTGGTTGGGGAAGTGCCTGAGGATGGATTTCCGGTTGGTGTGTGGTGTGTCGGGGAGAAGGCTGAGTGGGAGAAGGCCCAGTGCGTGGAGTTTGCGGGAGTGCGGAGAATAAAGGAGTCCCTGTTTTGAACCTACAAGGCTGTGTGGCGGCTCGGAGGATTTGATATCTCAAATTGAATTTCCTCATCCACTTATGTAATCTTATCATAGTGGTTTAATATAAAAAGCACTAGACCTGATCTCATCATCTGCTGAATATCAAGTTTACTTCTTTTTTTTTTTTTTGGTGGGGGGGGAGTATCAGGGATTGTTGAACCTAGGGGCACTCACCCACTGAGCCACATCCCCAGTCCTATTTTGTATTTTTTAAAATATATTGTTTTGGGGCTGGGGTTGTAGCTCAGGGGTAGAGCACTTGCCTCACATATGTGAGGCCCTGGGTTCAATCCCCAGCACCAATAAAAATAAATAAGCAAATAAAATAAAGATTAAATAAATAAACGTATTTTTAGTTGTCAATGGACCTTTATTTTATTTTTTGATACTTGGTGCTAAGAATTGAACCCAGTGCCTCACACATGCTAGGCAAGCGCTGTGCCACTGAGTCACAATCTCAGCTCCCTATTTTGTATTTTATTTAGAGACAGGGAATCACTGAGTTGCTTAGCACCTCACCATTGCTGAGGATGGCTTTGAACTCGAGATCTTCCTGTCTCAGCTTCCTCAACTGCTGGGTCATTACAGGCATGCGCCACCGCACCTGGCTCAGGTTTACGTCTATGTAAAATGGAGAAAATCTCTCTTCCCTTCCCCATAAGGCCACTGTGAAAGCTATATGAAAACAACATGGAAACCTAGAAACATTATTGAGACAACCAGTTTAAGACACCACAGTATTCAGTATTCTAGTGGCTTGAAGGAGAGCTGGAGTTACCCATCCTACCCCATAGTTTCCCAGTACTCACACACTGGTAGAATTCCCGATATCGGCCTCGGGTCATGGCTGGATTATCCCGCCGGTATACCTTAGCTATGTGATAACGTTTAATGTTGGTCAGTTTATTCATTGCCAAATACCGAGCAAAAGGAACCTGATGACAGAGAGTTAAGGAGGAAGTTCCTCTTATCACAGTTTGGAAGTTATCATCACCTACAGAAGCTGGGGTCTAACCTCACCCTGTATAGGCAAAACCACCACCCATAAGATTAAAAGCATTTTTGAACATCAGACAGAATCAATAGTGATACCGTAAAGAGCAGCTGAAGTCTCAAAAAGAGGACTCCTTCCTCTTTGATAGTGTCTCCCCTCATTGTGCTCACACAGCAGGGGGCTAAGCAGATTGGGCACAAGCGCTCTGCCACTGAGCCATGGGGAAATCTCTAAACAGAAGATTCTCTGTGTAGCTTGGAGATAAAGGAACTGTGCTGTTGGTCAACAAAAGAGAATTCTATCTACTACAAATGGCAGGGGAGAAATATTCTGGAGCCAGGGGATTGTTGTAGAACTGGGATCTGGGCCTTGACATAAAGCTGAAGTCTCACTTGGGATTCAGACGATTTCTAAGGCTGTGCTCTTTAGTAATATCCCATTTCTGGTTTAGAGAAATAATCCCCTAATTGCCTGAGGTTTCATATTTAATCTTACCTGTCTGCCTGTCCCTATACCTGAGGCTAGAAATAGCCACAGCCTAGTAAGAGTTAATCCATCCAAAGTCTAAAGAGCCCAAGTTTAGAAAGATACAGTGAGATCATAACGAAGAGACAACAGCTCCCCACCCTGGTCCTTCAGGTCATAGATAAGCTTCGAGTCTTCTCCATATTTCCCTGTTAGTGTTTCCTGGAGAAAACAAAGAAATATGGTCACAATAATTAATTGTTTTTAAAAATATTTTTTACTTTTCAGTTTTCGGTGGACACAATATCTTTGTTTGTATGTGGTGCTGAGGATCGAACCCTGGCTGCACGCATGCCAGGCAAGTGCGCTACCGCTTGAGCCACATCCCCAGCCCTGGTCACAATAATTTAAAAGAAAGTTTTGAAAACAAAAATCCACTATGCTAACATGAATAATTTCAACATGTCCATATTCCCTCTGCTCTTTATTCCAATGTTTATGTGTTTGATGTAGTTAAAATCAAAAGGAAACACCAATTTTGCATTGATTTTTCTGCTTATTATTTTTCCATTCTGTGATAGAGCTAAAGCAATATTATTAATATTATTCTTTTGTGATACTGGGGATTGAACTCATGGCCTCATCATACTAGGCAAGTGCTGAACCACTGAACTACATCCCAGTCCCCTCTTCTTTAAGATTTTGAGAAGGGTCTTGCTAAATTGTGGAGGCTGGCCTCTAACTTGAGATTCTCCTGCCTCATTCTCCTGAGTTACTGGGATTACAGGCATGCACCACTGTGCTTGGCTGAAATTATAATTATTTTTGTAATGGGAATTGAACCCAGGGGCACTTTACCACTGAGCTACATCCCCAGACCTTTTTTCTTTGAAACAGGATTTTGCTAAATTGCTTAGGGCCCCACTAAGTTGGTGAGGCTGGCCTCAACTTGTGATCCTCTTACCTCTGCCTCCCTAGTCTCTGAGATTACAGATGAATGCCACTGTATCTGGCTTAAAATATTTTTTTAAAAAGATGTACAATATTCCAGTGAGAAGAAGCTCTGTATTTACTTCCTCCCTATTGTTATCTTTTTAGGTATTTAGGTTATTCTATTTTTTTTTTTTTTTGCTGGTGGTTGAGGAGATTGAACCCAGGGGTACTCTACCATTGAGTAATTATTTATGTACTTTTATTATATAACAGCAGTCTCATAATAAAAGCTAAGTTGCTCAGGCTGGCCTCAAATTTGTAATCCTTCTGCCTTAGTTTCCCAAGCAGCTGAGATTATAGGTGTGAGAACTATACACACCAGGTTATTCTAATTTTTAGAAATATTCTGTAACATTTCAATAAGCCTATTTGGATACATATCTTTTCTGTTTTTGAATATTTTTCTTGAGGATAAGCTTCTAAGAGGGGTTATTAGACCAACAAACAAGTGTTTTTATAATGCCTGAGAGAGCTAAACAATGTCAAAAGCTAAAACAGAATTTCTTAAAGGTATTATAGCAGTCCTTAACCTGTGATGTGTTCAACAGTGACAACATATTTCAGTCATCAGACTGCCGAAGATGTAAAAAGCCTGAAAATTCCCAGTGCCTTGAATAAGAAACACATGCTGATTGTTGTTTTTAGCTGAACTATGAGTACCCCCATTCATGTTGAAGTCCTAACCTCTAGTAACCTGAGAATGTGATTGTATTTGGGAACAGAGTCTTTAAAGAGATAATTAAGCTAAGGCCCTAATTCAATATATCTGGTGAACTTATGAGAAGAAGAAATTTGGACCCAAAGAGTTGATGTGAAGACAAAAGGAAGAAGATGGCCATCTATAAACCATGGAGAGAGGCCTGGAATAGATTCTTCCTTCATAGCCCTCAGAATGAACCAACCTTGCCAACACCTTATCTCAAACTTTTGGTCTCCAAAACTGTGAAAAGATTAATTTCTGTTGTTTATGCTACCCAGTCTGTGGTACTTTATTATGGCAGCCCTAGCACATGAATAGTTTGTAAAAATATAAATGGGTTCAAACTTTTTCTTTTTTGGTACTGGGGATTGAACCCAGGGACATTCAACCACTGAGTCACATCCCCAGCCCTTTTTTGTATTTTATTTAGAGACACAGTCTCACTGAGTTGTTTAGGACCTCGCTAAGGCTGAGGCTGACTTTGAACTTGCGATCCTCCTGTTTCAGTCTCTGGAGCTGCTGGGATTACAGGTGTGTGCCCAGTGGGTTCAATCTTTTGACCCAGCAATTCCATTTATATGAATTTGCCCTGTAGATAAATGCCCATGAATAGACATTGCTCTAAGCACTGAGTATATATCAGTGAACAAGACAAAGGCAGTGAGAAGAAACAGGTACTATATTATGCAAGGAAAGAAATTAACAGATAATTTCAGATAGTCACAATTACTCTAAAAGACATAAAATAGGTTGATGTGATAGAGAGGGGTTACTGTAGACAATTTGGAGAGGATTATTTGAGGAATGGTATCTAAGCTGAGATCTAAAACTAAAGCCTGCAATCTCTAATATAATTTACTCTGAAACTAAAGTCATGCAAAGAGCTGGGGAAAAAAAGAGTTTGGGAAAAGGGAAGAGCAAGAATAAACATCCTGAGGTAAAAACATATTTAATATGTTCCAGGATTAGAAGGAAGACCAGAATAATATAATGGGCAAGGGGGAAAATAGCATGAGATAAAGCGGAAAAGGCAGTGGCCAGGTGATCTAGGGCCTCCTAAGCTCAAGTAAAGAGCCAGAATTGTATTTTGAGTGTAATGGGCATCAAGCAGATATTGATACAATCTGTGTGGGTTTTTTTTTTTTGACCAGGGATTGGGCCCAGGAGTGCTTTACCACTGAGCATGCCCAGTCCTTCTTATTTTTTATTTTGAGACAGGGTCTTGCTAAGTTGAACAGGGCCTCACTAAGTTGCTGAGGCTGATTTTGAACTTGTAATCCTCTTGCCTCAGCCTCCCAAGTTGCTGGGGCAAGCTGGTTTTTAATAGCAAAGAACTATAAACAACTGTAGGGTCCATCAATGGGATACTGGTTGCATATTTATACTTCATATACATAGGGGCGTCCATGTATCTAGAAAACATCCCAAGTACAGATGCTATGGAATTCAGTGTAAATAGGAGCGAGAATGACTTCTATTATGAAAAGCATATGTTTCTCTTCACACTTCTCTTACCTTTAGTTCAAACACAGGTGTATCGATTACTTCTGCACCATGGCGTTTGAAGCAGCGGATGATTACATCAAAAACCTTCTCCCGAACTGCCATCTGCCGGGGACTGTAGTCTCTTGTGCCCTGAGTCAAAATCCACCAAAGAATCAGGAATAAGATTTAAAACAAAGAAGAGTAAGTTCTGGAAATATAAAAGAATGATCTCGACAATGAGGAAAACAAATCCTTTCCTAAACTCAGATTTTCCTATAGGCCACTGAATAGTAAAATGAATACAAATTCCCTATTAATTTCTATACTCATTTGCTATTGGCCTTTTAAATTCCATTTCCATTTTAGTTTGGTTCTATTTTCTAGAATTCTTGGACCATTTTTCTCCAAGCAGGTTTTTAAAAATTTTGGGAATAACAGAATTTCCTTGTCTAACAGAAAATACCTACCTGATAACAGGCACATAACTAACTCAAAGCGGTTCAGAGTTGAATTTTAAAGTTTACAAGCAGCCTTTCTTTCTCAACATAATTTTCTTCTAAATTCTAATTAATACTATTGTTTGTTCTTTAATTTTTTCTGTTAGTAGTCCTAAGACACAGGCTAGGGAGATAAATTTTGTAGATAAATTATAGGATGTTGAGAAGTTAAGTCATCACCCGAAGCCAGGTTTGTAGCAGGAGAACTCTCGTCAAAGGACCTCTTTTCCTAAACAAAAATATTTAGTAAGAACAGTGGCACTGAGTAATCTCTGCAATTCTTTAATGTATGGCTTAAAAGAAGGCAGCTGTGCTTTTTGTATTCAATTCTGTATTCAATATTCAATATGTTGTTTTGGTTAAAGTATACGAAGATAATTTAAACTTAAATAGATATATATTTATAAAAGAAGGAGTATTTTAGCAAACTTTTCAGCTAACTGTGGATATTCTTTAATACTATCCCAAGATCCAACAAGCAGTTGTTTCTTAAAGATTGCATGTAATGTGGAATCTGAAAGTTACATCAGTGAATTTTTCATACAGGTACATTAGAATGCATTAGCCTAACAGTTATATAAGGTAACTGGAATAGTAAAATTGACAGAGACAGAAAATAAGATAGTGGTCACCAGATGGCAGAAGGGGCAGGTGGTGTGGGAGTTTTTGTTAAGTGGGTATAGTTTCTACTTGGGATGATGAAAAAGTTCTAGAATGGATAGTGGTGATGGTTATAAAACAATGTGAATGTACTTCATGCTTCTGAGCTGTACATTTAAAGATTGTTAAAATAGTAAATTTCATTATGTATATTTTACCACAGTAAAAAACAAACCCATTACTGTATCTTGTACTTTAAATAGATCTTCTACCCATGCATGATTTTATACATACATGGGTCATTTGCAAAATACATTGATAACAGTTATACAGATCTTTCAAATGTTGACACATTTCATTATGCAATATCAGAAAATTATACTTGTCAATTATCACCACAGATCTCATCAAGAAAGTCTTTAAAGCATTGGAAAGCTGTCAAGTTCATGGTGGAAAATAAAAATATTCCAAAATTCTAACTTCTACTTGAATGCCTGAATTTTATCACTGACAATAAATCACTGCCATGTCTTCCTTAAAATGACAAGGCTCATTTTTTTGAAAAATGTCTGCTAAATATCCAAGTCTGAAAAGCCATAATTTATCGTTCAGTTGTTCTTTCAAATTAAAAAGATGTTCTATGAAAAACGTAACTAGCCAAGCTCAAAACTTGAACAATGGCTCAAGTGTTTTCCCCATTTCAGAATGAAGTACAAGTAGCATATTCAAGGGTTGAGATCAAATAAAATTAAAAACTTTTACTGTTTTATAAAGAACATTCTTGAGAGAAACTGAATTTTGCTTCTATTTTTATTATTTTTTTGGTAATTGTAGATAGACAAAATGTCTTTATTTTATTTGTTTACTTTTATGTCGTGCTAAGGATCTCGAACCCAGTGCTTCATGCATGCCAGGCAAGCGCTCTGCCACTGAGCTACAGCCCCAGACACTGAATTTTATTTTTTTAACTGTGAGTACACTGAGGAAAGAACATATATTTGGTCCTCTGTATCCAAAGGACCATAAATCCATATCTATAGATTTAAGAAACTGGATTAAAAAATATTTTGGGGAAAATTGCATCTGTACTGAACACACACACAGTTTTTTCCTTAGTCATTATCCCTGAACAATATAATAACTATTTATATAGCTTTTACATTGTATTAAGCACTATAAGTAATTTAGAAATGATTTAAAGTATACAGGATGTGCATGGTTTGTATGCAAATACTAATCATTTTATATGAAATACTTGACTACCTGTGGATATTTGTAGGAGACAAATGGAATCAATCCCCTGAAGTTACCAAGAGATGACTGTACTGGCTACTAGTATAGTTTAGTGCCACTGTCTCGATTTGTGGTAAGGTAGACGTTCTACTCATACCAGTGCTTTTGCACCTTCAGTGCAAATGTTAACAGTGGAAAAAGCAAATAACGTTTTATTATCATAAAAATGGTTTTGACCATGAAGTTGCCTTGAAAGGGCCTTACCCCTACATTACTGAGTTATCTTTGGTAAAAATATGAATTACACATTTAGAAATGTGTTTCAACAAAGTGAAGTAGATATTTACTCTTTAGCATAACCTCATTTTTTTTTTTTTTGGTACCAGGGATTGACCTCAGGGGCGCTTGACCACTGAGCCACACCTCCAGCCCTATTTTGTATTTTATTTAGAAACAGGGTCTCACTGAGTTGCTAAGCACCTCACCATTGCCCAAGCTTGGCTTTGAACTCGATATCCTCCTACCTCGGCCTCCTTAGCTGCTGGGATTACAGGCATGCGCCAATCCTTATTTTCTTTTAACATTATATTATGGGAAATTTCAAAGACAACATTTAGAGAATAATATTATAGATCACTATGTAGCCATTACCTAACTTCAACAACCAGTAACACCTGTTCTTATTTCATTTAAACCCGGACATCTTTTTCCTGAAGTATTTTCAAATTCTAGATATTCTATCATTTTCATCCATATATATTTCAGTATGATTCTCTAACATGTAATGATTTTAAGAAAACTCAAAACGCTACCTTTATTTTAATCACAAAACTACATAGCAACCCTTTAATAGTATTTAATACTAAATCTAGTTGTATCAGCTTCTAAACAAAGTCTATATACTGTACCTGGTTGATATGTTTGTTTAATCTATGACAATTTCTCAGTTTCCTTTCTTCTTTTTCTGTGGGGCTGGGGATTGAACCCAGGGTTTTGTGCACGCTAAGTACTTGCTCTGCCACTGAGCTACATCCCAGCTTTCTTTTTTTTTTTCCTTTTCATATAATTTACTTATTGAGGAAATTGGGTCATTTGACTTAATTTTTTTTCACATTTTAAATTTGGTTAACAATATCCTCCATGTGTCATTTAACATATTCCTTCATCTTGGGTATTTTGTTTAAATTAATAGTCCAAAGACCTGATTGGATTTAAGTTCAACTTCCCTTGGCAAGAATTTTTCATAGTGAGTGCTATGTATTTCTTATTGCATCATATCAGCAGGAACATATGTCTAGTTGTCCTGCTTTTAGTGATGTCAGGACTGATTGCTGAGTTTAGATAAGGCTGGACTGAGCTATCATAAATTCCCCAGAAATTTTACACCTCATTCAGTAGTTTGAATAATTATTAATCATTATGCTTCAAGATTTTATACTCTCTTTAATCTCTGAAAAAGAGAGAATATAGAAAGGAAAAGCTCAATGAATTTAGGAGCCCAAAGAATTTAACCTTAACTCAAAGAAAACAAACCATTTCCCTTCTTCCTTGAAATTCAATTTCAGTTACTTTCACTGAATACCTACTTATTTCTAGGCATCTAGTCTAAGCCTCTCAGGGTAAGTAAACCACATGAGTAACTATTAAAAGTCAGTGAAATAATAGAGATTTGTATGAAGTGGCAAAAGAACTGAGAGGAAGGAGTAAATAGTTCTGTTTGCAGAACTTAAAGAAAATCGCATTTGAATTGAAATCCTCAAGGATGAGCTAGGAATCTTCAACTTCATTCCACTCTACCTCTCTGGTTCTAGTCACATAGGTCTGTTTCTAGTTCCTGGAAACTACTAAAAAAAAGTTCTTTCCTGCCTCAGGGTTTCCATACTCTGCTGGACCTATTTCCTTACACTCTTCTCTTGGCTGTCTCTCATCCATTGAAGCCTCAATGAGTCTTTCTTAGATCCTCCAACTCTCTTTTATGTTTTTCAGACATTATTGTTAATTTCTTTATATTACCCATCACATATGCATGTGTGGGATAATTTGTCCTAAATCTGTCTTTCAGTGGACTATAGGAATCACTAAAACATGGAACTACCAAACCCTTTATTTCTGGAAGAGCATATGACATGCCGTTAATAAAGTCAATGTTCTGTTTTGACGGACTTTGGAAAGTTCCCTAATGTCCTCTTAGCAGCTGCAATGTACTGTCATGAACAACAGAACTCCTTTTAATACTACCATGTTGTATTAAGTGATTTGCACAATGTTAAGAACATAGTACTCAATGAGTTACTGAATTAAAGGAGTAGCAGCAACAGGCTGACTCCCCTGAGCATCCACCTAACTAGTTTCTGTCATCATTTTGCCTTCCCATAATGAGTCAGATAGAGTTCAATCCAGCCCAGTGCCCAGAGCAATTATTGTTTCCTCTGCAATATTTCAGAGCCTCCTCAATGACCTGGTTTAGGGAACCAAACATACTAGAGCCCTTGTGAATGGAATTGGGATTCTCAGAGGCCCCATAGGAATCATATTACCTTGGGGGTTTTGAGCACAAACTTCTGTTTGCTTTCATCAGGGCCCAGCTGTGCCTTCAGTTTCAGTAGTTTTGCCACCTCCTCTTCGATCTGTGGAGAGAAAAAGGCCTCTGAGCTATTCATCTGTCACTCCCCTCCTCCCCCGCCATTCATTCGATATTCCTCCCTCATCAGGAACTGGGAAGATCTCTCTGCTTAGACTAGCCTTACTTCTCTGGGGACCCCTCCTGGCTACCTCTCCACCCAGCCCATCCTTCTCCTTAGCAATCCAGTCCCCTTCCTTCACATACCTGACCTCCGTGTAGACCACCCCCGTTTTATGCCCTCCCTGGCTTTGCTTGGCCATTCCCCTGCCGCCTGGGTCTCACCTGCTCGGTGCTGGCCTTCTGCTGCTTGAGACCCCGCACGCGCACTCCCTGAAGTCGCACTAGCTCTTCCAGCTTAGCTCGCTCTGCCATTCCGTCTGCCAACCAGAGCCGACTGAGGTCTAGACCAGCCTGGGTGGACTCGACTGCAACCCTGACGACTTCCGGCTATCGAGTCGCTGGCCCGCCTGCCTAGAGAGCCTCCTCAGAGTGCAAAATCCACTTCCGGGTTAGAGAGCCTGGGAGGACAGGATCTCAGTCAACCTGGACTAATTCGGTACTTGGTCCTTCCTGGCGATCTCCGTTTCTCCCGCGCACTACGGGGGTCCCGCCCCACTGGTTCCCAGGCCTTTGGCTCCTGTCCCGGAAGGCCGGTGCTCTGCCGCAGGATGCCCCAGCTCGGACTCCTACCCAGGAGGACCTGGGCTACGCTGCTCAGCCAGCTCCTGCGACCGCCCCGCGCTGCGTGCATCTCTGCAGTAGGTTGTCATAGCCAGGTGAGCCGGACTGAGATAGCTTGTCTTTCAGGGTTGGGTCTTCAGGTCTGGAAACATGACTCGCGACCTGTACTATATTATCACGGCTTTTTAAATGGAGTGCTCATTATGTATTTGCACAGAACTAAGCATTTTGGGTGCTTTGTCATTTAACATTTGGAGCAATCTTGGGAGGTTGGGGTTTTTATTTTCATTTTACAGTTGAGGAAACGGAGGCTGCAAGGTTTAATGCCATGTCTGAAGTCATGCAGCAAGGGCGTTATTTTAATACAGGTCTGTATTCTATTAACTGAAAATTTTGGAGTCGAACACATTATATTCTTAAGCAAAATATTGTGGATATTCCCACTAAATGGGATGGCCAGAGACCATAAACACATTGAGTTCACATTAGAGTTTACTTTAAAATGAATCTCAGAAGGACATCTTCAATTTTCAGAAATTTTTGGAGTTTGGTATTACAGATGAGGGATTGTGGCTTTGAACTTGTACTTCTCTTTGGGGGATAGAATCACTAAAACATGGAACTACCCAACCCTTTATTTCTGGAAGGGCATATGACATGCTGTTAATAAAGACAATGTTCTGTTTTGCTGTGCTTTGGAAAGTTCCTTAATGTCCTCTTAGCAGATGCAATGTACTGTCACGAACAACAGAACTCCTTTTAAAAATTAATTTTCAGTCACAGCATGTTACTAGCCTGAGTTTTTAAGTTTGGTCAAGAAATGCTTTCCTTTTCACCTCAGGCTTGTTCTGGGTTCTTGGGCTACTTCTGTTTCAGCTTACATTTTCCTTATCTCCAAGCCTGATAAACAAAATTATCTTATTAGGATTCCTATTTTTGCTGTTTGAGTAGGAACTGAAGACTGGAAGAAGTCATAATTAATTCCTGCTTCTACATGTTTGTTGGTGTAGTGGTGTTCTGTGCCTTCATTGTTCTCAGTTATTTAAACTTTTTCAGACACTTAAAAACTAAGATACAGTGAAGAAGCTTGTGTGGTGAAGACCTGACCTCATATATTACATGTATATTTGTAGATACAGCATAGGTTCTTGAGGAGGGCGGCTGAGATCAGGATAGCACTCAGGCTTCCTGTTGCTTAGGGTCAAGGGTTTTTGTAGGTTGGTGGTCCACAGGATCAGTGACGTCACAGGTCTGACCAGTGTGCGATGGAGCCACATCTTATATTCCTTTTTCTTCCAGGTTGCAGAGGCATTGTTAACATCCCAACCTAAACCACATCAAGAGAAACCAAATTTTATCATTAAGATCCCGAAGGTAATACCCTTTGCTCATCCTGTCCCATTAGCATGCTTTCAAGGACTGACCTCTGCATCACTTATTTCTCTGACCCCTTTTAGAATCCTTTTAAGCTAAGTTTTTTTCCTCCCTTTGGACCAAGGATTGAACCCAGGGACACTTAACTACTGACCCACATCCCCAGTCTTTTTTTTTTTCATTCTGAAATAGGGTCTCACTAAGTTGTTTAGGGCCTTGCTAAGGCCTTAGGGCTGGCCTTAAATTTGTGAACCTCCTGCTTGCCCTCCTGAGTTGCTGGGAATACAGGCATGTGCCACCACACCTAGCCTTTTAAGCTAAATTAAAAGAAAACAACACATTCATACAAAACCTTTACAACACATTCATACAGCTGGCCATGGTGGTGCATGCCTGTAATCCCACTGACTCAAGAGGCTGAGGTAGGAGGATCACACTTTGAGGCTAGCCTTAAAGACTTGGTGAGGTCTTAAGCAATTTAGTGAGACCCTGTCTCAAAATAAAAATATAAAGAATTGAGGATGTAGCTCAGTGGTAAAGTTCCCCTGGGTTCAATCACCAATCTAAAAAATCCAAGAGGTCCTGAGTTTGATCCTCAGCACCACAAAGTTTTGTTTTGTTTTGTTTTTACAAAAACCCTTTACTGGGCTCGGGTTGTGGCTCAGTGGTAGAACGCTCGCCTAGCTTGTGCCAGGTGCTTGGTTTGATCTTCAGCACCACATAAAAATAAACAAAATAAAGGTATTGGGTCCAACTACAACTAAAAAAATATTTTTTAAAAAAACCTTTACTATATTTGAGATATTGGGTGGGTATCAGAGTCAGAAAAAAATGTTAGCTCTAAACCTTAGATTATAGGTATAGTTTAACTCTTTCTCTTAAAAGGTCATTTAAAATTTTTGTTTTGTTTTGCTTATATTTTGGCTGCTTTTGGCTTCCAGGGCACCAGGGATCTTAGTCCTCAACAGATGGTTGTGAGGGAGAAAATTCTTGATATGGTTGTCAGCTGTTTTAAACGTCATGGAGCAAAGGGTTTGGATACCCCAGCATTTGAGCTAACGGTAAGAATAGAAGAGGGCCTAGAACCCCTTTTCTTTACCTACCTTCAGAGTCCCAAAGGGTTTCTCATCTGTGTTCTCTAGTCATCCTTTGAACTGTGGCTCTATTTGGCCCCTGTAGGAAATGCTAACTGAGAAATATGAAGAGCACTCTGGGCTCATGTATGATCTGAAGGATCAAGGTGGAGAACTGCTGTCCCTTCGCTATGACCTTACTGTATCCTTCTGAGTGCTGCAGTCTGACCTCTGTCCAGATCCAGAGAGCTTTCTCTGACAAAAGGGAAGAGAGTGATTCTGGGACACTATAGTTTTATTGGCAGTAGCCTTTACTTCTGGTTTCTCCCAGAAGGCACTTGTTCCAGCAGAGCCTGGGCTGGAGCCCTGCCATTTAATTTTGTTGTGTATTAGAATTCCTTGGGGAAGCTTGCTGAAACATCAATTCCAGAGATTCTTATTTCTGTAACTTCAGTGGAATTCAACAATTTGCATTTTAAACAGGCATCCTGGGTAATTAAAATGCATGTGGTCCTTGGCCTACACTTTTAGAAATAAGGATTTGAAATTGTAGGTGTGGGAGGCCAACCTTACCGGTGACTGAGTTACTCTCCCCAGCTGGGTGCTGAGGCGCTCAGTCACAGAAATGGGTGTGTCTTGCTACAGCCCCATGGGTGAAGCTATGCTCACCTGTTCCTTTGTAATATAACCCCTTGCCCTGTTTAGGATAGAATCTTCCATGGAAGTGCCTTGTGTGTGTCCCCTCCTCTTACTGTGCCCTTGGGTGTGGCCTACCCAGGTGTCAGTCAACCTGCTGACAGTGGACATCATGAAGATAGACTCAGCCCCCTGAAACCTGACCCCTTGCCTCATTTGAATAGCTTCTCCTCAATAAAAGGGGTCAGCCCGTGCTCTCTCTCTCTCTCTTTCTGCGGACCCTTAAGGTCAGAGGAGCCGTCATTGCAACCCCAAAGAAAAAGGTATTTGTGTCTCTTGTGTGGTTATTTCTTGCAGCCCAGTTATCCCAGTTTAACTAGAGTGACCCCTGAGCCTTTTAGTCTCGAGAACAGAAACCTGGCATGTAGGAAAATCCAGGTTCTGAAGCTTGACTATTTTGAAATAGTAGGGTTTGGGAGGAAATGGCCCAGACCTGAATTTCTCTGCTTCTTCTTTCTGTTCAACTTTCAGTTTTGCTAGGTGAGATTCCTTCACTTGACACTCTTCAATATATTTTGAATGCCAAGCACTGCTACCCCTTAGGGATAGTGGGAAATAAGACATAGAAAGTCCTTGTTCTCAATCCTAGTGGATAAGATCCAATTGATAGAGGACCAATCCTCTCTAATGGGCCCAAACTTTGAATGCAATATCTTTCTTCCTTAATCTATCTATATGAGGTCCCCTTTGCTCGTTATCTGGCCATGAATAAATTGAAGAAGATGAAACGCTACCAAGTTGGAAAGGTGTGGCGGCGAGAGAGCCCAACAATAGTCCAAGGCCGCTACAGGGAGTTCTGCCAGTGTGTAAGTGACCTGATGGGGATAGCACAGCTTGATAGTTAAACAGGGAATTGACTGATTAGTGGAAGTTTTTTCCTTTTTTTTTTTTTCTTTAGGATTTTGACATTGCTGGTCACTTTGACCCTATGATCCCTGATGCAGAATGTTTGAAGATCATGTGTGAAGTCCTAAGTGGGTTACAGCTAGGGGACTTTCTCATTAAGGTGAGGCCAAGGCTGAGGACTGGGGGAGATGTCTGGATTTGGCCTGATAATGTGAATATACATGTACTCTTTTGGTAAGATTTTTTTTTTTTTTTCTTATTCCTGTTATGAGTCAGGAGGTTTTAAGGGAAAGGGTCTTGACAAGGCACTTGGGTTACTCGCATTGAGTTTACAGGTCAATGACCGGCGGATAGTGGACGGGATGTTTGCTGTTTGTGGTGTTCCTGAAAGCAAGTTCCGTGCCATCTGTGCCTCAATGGACAAACTAGACAAGGTAATGAAGAAACCATGCTTCAGTAGACCCTATTTGGATTTCTGCCATGTCCTCAAATTCATACCATTTGAAGAAAATAAGGAACAGTGTCTGGAAGTGAGTTCTTGAAGGAGGAAGTTAAGGAGATATTCTGAAGCAAGATCTGAGTTGTACTGTATGGTGAGGATAGTGGCTGAGTATCTTAGACTGCCTCTGAGGGCTTGGATTGTGGCTCAGTGTTAGAGTGCTTGCCTAGCATGTGTGAGGCACTGGGTTTGACTCTTGGCACTGCATATAAATAAATGAATAAAATAAAGGTTCATCAACATCTAAAAATATTTTTTAAAAAACTGCCTCTGAGTATACTAATATACTTAACTATTTATGACATACATATTAAATGACAGATACCCTTTTCCAGTTAGACAAAGGATTTGGAACTGAGCTAACATTTGGCTATTTATGCAGATGTCTTGGAGAGATGTGAGACATGAGATGGTGGCAAAGAAAGGCTTGGCTCCTGAGGTGGCTGATCGAATTGGGGAGTATATCCAATGTCATGGTAAGAACCAGGGTTTTAAGAGCTGTGATAGAACCAGGCTGCTGCTGACATTTTCAGTTTCCACCTCCAAATCAGCTACTTTCTATAGATGTATTTATTAAGCTTCAGAGCCTGGTCTGAATTTAGTTTTCCTTTTACTTAATATAAGTATGTTGTATATTCAAATGGCAGAGGTAAAGGCAGGGGAGGAGGACCTCATGATACGAGACCAGGATCTTCTCTTTCTCCTTCTCCTTCATTTAAAAAACAAGATTAGATAAATTTGGATGAAGCACATCCGGGTAAATAGCATACACCTTATTGCTCCCTACATTTCTTCCCAGGTGGAGTATCTCTGATAGAGCAATTGTTTCAGGATCCCAGACTGTCCCAGAATAAGCAGGCCCTGGAGGGCCTAGGGGACCTGAAGTTGCTTTTTGAATACCTGACTTTATTTGGAATTGCTGAGAAGGTAAGCTGAGTTGGGAGTGGACCTCTTGTGTCGTGAGAGCCTGGTCTGGGATTGACTATAGCCTTGTCCCCACAGATATGCTTTGACCTAAGCCTGGCTCGGGGTGTGGACTACTATACAGGAGTGATCTATGAAGCAGTACTGCTACAAACCCCAGCTCAGGCTGGGGAGGAGCCCCTGAATGTGGGCAGTGTGGCAGCTGGTGGGCGTTATGATGAGCTGGTGGCCACGTTTGACCCCAAGGGCCACAAAGTGCCATGTGTGGGCCTAAGCATTGGAATAGAGCGAATTTTCTACATTGTGGAGCAAAGGATGAAGGTAGGTCCTAGGTAGGGCTGAGGTAGGGCTAGAGATCTAAAAATCTATTTCTGGCAGTACAGTTGGACTGCTTTTCTGATAATTTATTTATCTTGGTTTTTGGAATTGCTGGTGCAGAGGATGTTTTTATTAATTTTACTTTCTTCTGTTTCTTATCAGAATTCTTTCAAGAAGGTACGGACCACAGAGACCCAAGTATTTGTGGCCACGCCCCAGAAGAACTTTCTCCGGGAACGGTTGAAACTAATTGCAGAGCTTTGGGATGCTGGGATCAAGGTATAGTGGGGCTGCTATCTGTGCCATTTAGGCATATATGGAACTCAGGAGCAAGGCTTATTTCTACCTTTTTTAGTATACCACTAGAGGGCCAGCCACTTATTTCTGGCTTCCTTGGAAATGTATGTTTTTGGAGTTTATGTGCTATGGTGATAGTAGTAAGGTCCCCTACTGTGTCTTGACTCCTTTCAGGCAGAGATGCTATACAAGAACAACCCTAAACTATTAACCCAACTGCACTATTGTGAGAACACAGGCATTCCATTGGTGGTCATTATTGGTGAGCAAGAACAGAAGGAAGGGGTCATCAAACTCCGTTCGGTGGCCAGCAGAGAGGAGGTGAGTGGGAGCAGGCAGAAATAGAAGGGATCAAGTCTTTGTATCTTTTCTAGATTCTTAAGAAATATGTGTTTTCTGGCTGAGAAAATAAATTCAGGGGTAGTAGTATTAGGGTTGAATGAAGACCTACCCCAAACAACAGTTGTAACCAGTGAATATTGGCTGTGTGGGCAGAAGAAGGACAAATGAAATTTGAATTGGTGTTTTGAGACTAATCAACAAAATAGATCAGATGTTTTAATCCTTTTCGTCTTGAGGGCATACATTTTCTCGGTAAACTTGGAGCCTTTACTACTCCCTACTGGTTGCATAAATAGTTGGAACTGATACAGAGTAAAATAAATCTGGAAAAACAATGGCTAAGAAGATAGTACCCTTTCTAGTTTGTCACATGAGGGTTCTCTTATGTTTTAGGTTGCCATTAAACGGGAAAATCTTGTGGCTGAAATTCAGAAGAGACTGTCTGAGTCTTGATCCTTGCCTGGTTGCCATCTGCTGCTCTTTGTAGAAAAATTTTCATCCAGGACTGAATTCCTGATAGACTTCACAACAGCTGGCCAGGATGGGTGACAAGTGCCTTCTGCCTCCTCTGTCCTTTCTGAATACGGAACTATAGAAGGCCCTAAGGACTCTTGGGCTAGTGTAAGCAGCTACTCTGCCTGGTGCAGATGGCTTGTATGTGAAAGAGACATACTTTTGCTGTAGAGGCAAATTTGAAATGCCTCTGAATGCTATGAAGAGGTGCTAAAATGGTTGCTGTGATCAAGGCTCTGGAAGAGTTGCCTCAGGCTGAGGATTCTGAACCATTGAGATCAGATGCCAGATACTTAGCTTTTCATTGTAGTGTTGGAACCAGATTCTGGGGAATTTGTCCACAAGTCCTTGGCCTGTCCAGAGAGTTTTGGGAAGACAGCACGGATGGACAATGGCTATTTTCTGCTACATCTGAGGACATAGATGGTATCTCAAGAGCATGGTATTATTTCTAGCCTATCCACTGGTAACAGTAGCAGGATGGGGCTGTCTGTTTAATAACCTTGAATATTGAACTTAATAGGTGAATTGAATAGATGGAGATCTGATCTTTTGAGATTTTGGAGACCATTTTCTATGCCAGAATCATTGCTGTGACTATTCTACACTGCCATGGAGGCTCTTCTAGAATTGGTTGGATAAAATATTAAATAAAATATTAAGTGTAATAGTTTGGGTAATTTGCTATCATGGGGTTCATTTGCATAGGCCATAGAAAATGATTGAGTGTACACTAGAGAATTCTGTGAGCTAGGAGAAACCTCCCTGGGGTGATACTTCTGATTTAGTAAAGGGAGCTGCCACAGTTCCCTCTTTCTATTCTCCCTTCATACACTTATGTCACTAAAAATCACCATATTGTGAGCCATTTGCCAGAATGCTTCACTTTAGGGTGGTGTGCTGATGACCTTTCTTTCCATATCTAATCCTGTTGATTAATTGTGCCCTACAGATTGAATGGCCAATTCAAAGAAAACTGAGTTAAGGAATGGGTGGGTCCATTATTTCAAGAATTAGGGCCCAAGTGCAAAAAGAGTTTTTCTTCTGTGCCTGGGGAAAGGTAGCAGCTGTTGCAAATATCCTTTAGCTTAGGACCATATTCCTAGTGCTTGCTGGTGAATGGAACTTATAGATCCCCTAATTAGCACTTCAGCCTTTCAAAGGTTAGAAACTCTTTGACAATACATGCATAGTTGACTGGATTAGATCAACCCCTTGACAATACACGTATAGTTGATTGGATTAGATCAACTCCTTGACATGTATAGTTGATTGGATTAGATTAGTTTCTGAAACTCAGTTTCCTTTCTTGTAAAACAGATGAGTTGAACTAACAATCCTTTGATGGTTGTTTTGAAAGCCTGAGTTAAAAGAACGCTTGCAGGCGCCCTTACTTCCGCGTTGCTTCACGCTCTCATTACGCCTGCGCCATCTCCTAGGAGCGGAGGCGGGGCCGACGAGCGTGTATTAGAAGCTCTCCAGTCCTTAGCGCGTTTTAGAACACGGGACTCTAAACTTATTGGACGGCGGTCTTGCTTTACAGCTCCAGGCCGCTTTTTACGGCATTTTCCGGCTTTCCATTCACTTCGCTGTGAAGATGGCGTCGGGCAGCGGGGTAGGTGTTGTGTGTGAGGAGAATGTTTGCGGGTAAGGGCGGGTGTGCTTTCTCGTCGCTGAATAGAGACAGACAACGGCACCCGACTGGCTTCCCAACACCACTTGGCGATCCCAGGGTCTGGGTTCGAGAACTCCCCCTTAAGGTCCAGGCGCAGAGACCGGAGAACTCGCGGAGGTCTCTCGGGTTGGGGTCCTGAGTCCATCTTAGCCTCCTAGTGCGGTCCAGAGAAGCTTCGCTTTCGGAAAGTCCCGGGTTGACTTGGTGGCGAGAACACGGTCACCTCATTTTCTCTAGGGGTCCGGACACCATTAGCGACGGATCTTGAGCACTTTTTTCCCCTACAGACAAAAAACTTGGACTTTCGCCGAAAGTGGGACAAAGATGAATACGAGAAGCTCGCCGAGAAGAGGCTCACGGAAGAGAGAGAAAAGAAGGATGGTGGGTGCCCACTTCAAGGGTTAAGGGTATCATAGAGGCGATGCAATGGCTGGAGAGTGGGTGGGAGTTGAAAAGCGCTGCCCACTTGCCCCATGTCATCTCTGGGAGCGTGGCCTCCCTGGTCTTCGGTTTCTACATGTATAACAAAATGAGAGCGAGAAGGTGGACTGAAGTTGAGTTTCTTCTCAGCTTTGTTATCCTCTGCTTCCTTGCCATTCCTTCGCTTGTTCAGTTAGTGCTTTCTTGAAGGACATACAGAGAGGAGACTGGAATTTGCAGTAGTAACAAAGAATAAGCAAAGTGGAATAGTTTACTGCTGAACACTACTGCTGTCTTTTGAAATTTCTTAAGGGAGAGAAGGCCCAATCAAGACCCTCCCGCAAAGTCTCAGAAAAAAGCAGGGGTACCCACGAGGAATTTGTGATTGTTTCATGTGATGCTTAGTGGATGCCATTTCTCAGTACCTGGTACAGTGTCAGGGAATTGGTACTCCTCTTCTATATCCGCTTCATTTTACAAAAAGAAATTTCTAATTTTCTCATCTGTTTTCAAACATACAGTCTTATGCTTTACTTCCATACCACCTTATCTAACATTAATCCTCTTTGTTTTTTATGTAATGTGTATAATAAATAGTGCTTGGTGTGCCTGTTAAATGAATAAGTATTTCCCAAATGTTAGGTGGTCTTTTTAAAAATTTGACCGAGTGTTCCTTTTTGTGTGGTGCTTAGGGTATCTGCATGCATAAAAGCATTACTGAGTGCCTTGCTTCTCTTAAAAAGGTAGCTTCTGGTGGAAATACATAACTCCCCTTCAGTTAAGTTAATGAATAGAAAACACGTTGCTTCTAGACTTGCTGGCTTTATTTATTTATTAGATTGGTACCAGGGATTGAGCCCAGGGGTGCTTAACCACTGAGCTACATCCCCAGCTTTTTTTTTTTTTTAATATTTAGAAACAGGGTCTTGCTGAGTTGCTTAGGGCCTTGCTAAGTTGCTGAGGCTGGCTTTGAGCTTGTGATCATACTGCTTCAGCCTCCCAGGCTGCTGGGCTTACAGGTATGTGCCACCGTGCCTGGTGACTTGCTGGCTGTAAAGTGAAGAAAAGCTGTAGTGAATCGGGATTGCTTATCACTTTTTTCTGTGTTCAGGTTCTCATTCAGCTGCTGCTAACTGTCTCTTGGGTGCATATTGTGTTTCATCTTTCATGAATCAAAAAAGAAATGAAAACCTGAGCGAGGTGACACATGCCTGTAGGAGAATTGCAAGTTCTAGGCCAGCCTGGGCAACTGGCCAGACCCTGTCTCAAAATAAAAAAATAAGGGCTGGGGGGTGTAGCTCAATGATAGAGTGGAGCTGGGTTCAATCCTTGGTACCACAAAAGAAACAGAAATAAAAAGAAATGAAAATAGTTCCCTGGATTTTGAGTTTCATTCATTTCTTTTTCTTTCTGGTTGAAGAACTATAATTTTGAAGGGACTTTCTTTCCCATCATGTTTTAGGAAAACCAGTGCAGCCAGTCAAACGGGAACTTCTGCGGCATAGGGACTACAAAGTGGACTTGGAATCTAAGCTTGGGAAGACAATTGTCATTACCAAGACCACCCCACAGTCTGAGATGGGAGGGTAAGTAGTTTTTCATCTTTGTTTGAAGCAAAGATGCGTATAATAAACTACCTGTTGGTTTTAGGAAGTGTAGAGGAGGGTCCCTGACCCTAGGGGACAATCTTATTTTGACCATAATTCTATCCTTTTATGTAAACATGTATTTTTATTTCTCTCCAGGGTCTTTAGTGAACAGTCTGTGGGAGGGGAGGGATTGCTTTGTGGACTTCGGTATATTAGTCCTATGACTACTGGGGTGTTTTTCTTTGTTAAGGTCTCAAGTTTGTGGTCTTTAGGAGAAGTTGCTTTGTGGGCATTTTAATATTAGTACTAAAACTACTTCTTAATATCTTGAAAGGGATTATTCTGTCAGAAGAAATGAAGGAAGGAATTACTGAGAAGATTTTTAGGGGAGAAATTAAATAGAGCTAGATTAGAACTAAGAAGCTGTTAATGGTGAAGAAAGGGTATTGAGGTTCCAGATTAGCTGCAAAGTCCATAGTTGTTATTAATTGATTGTATGGAAGAAGCTGGTTGTGCATCTTCTTTCCAGACCGAGACTACATTCTGTAGGAAGTAGGGTTCCACAATAGCTTGTTACCCTTTTGTCACCCTACGACTCTTCCTCTGTTCAGTTAGGATTTCCAGCAGGAGAGCAATATAGATACCAATTAGTGTCCCTTCTCTGAGCTGTTTAGTATACCCACTGATATCATTTTTATCTCTATTATCTTTTGTTATGTAAATTATCAAGTTAATTCAGAGTTAAGCAGCAAAAAATAGTTTCTGTGGGCAAGGAATCTGGGAGTAGTTTACCCAGGTGTTTCTGGCTCAGGGTCTTTTGTAAGGCTGTAGTCAAGGAATTGGCTTGGAGGTCTAAATAAAGCTGGAGGATCTGCCTTCAAGCTCTCTCACATGCCTGTGATTTGGAGGCTGAAGTTCTTCATCCCATGGGCTTCTCAAAACAAAGCAACTGACTTGCCCAGAGCAAGTAATCCACACAAGGACAGAAGCCTTGTTTTTTAATGTCCTTAGAAGTACATACCATCGTTTTTGACGTTTTATTGGTCATACAGATCAACCCTGGTACAAACTGAGAGGAGGCAACACAGGGTAGGAATAGGAGGGTTGGTCTGTTTTGGAGGTTGGCTACCACCCTCTCTCAAGAGTTAAGCCATAATGGAATGAAGCCTTCAGACTCTAAAGAGATTACATAAAAATTAGTTTCTTTCTGTGTGTGTTGGTTTACACTTACCCCAGCATCTTGGAGGCTAAGGCAGGAGGATTCCAAGTTTGAGGCCAACTTCAGCAACTTAGTGAGACCCTGTCTCAAAATTAAAAGGACTGGAGATGTGGCTGAGTGGTAAAGCACCTCTGAGTTCAATCACCAGTAAGCCTGACTCCCTGAAATTGTAATTTCTTGTTTGATTAAAACCAGATTTGACCCATGTGCTATTTCTTCCCATCTGTCAGATATTACTGCAATGTCTGTGACTGTGTGGTGAAAGACTCTATCAACTTCCTGGATCACATTAATGGAAAGAAACGTAAGGCTTGGAGGTAGTTTGTGAGTGGGACTGGGATTGGGTTTTGGAAGTGGGGTAGGGAAGAGTTGTTTGTCTTTGTTCCCACCCTTTTTTTTTTTTTAAATACCCAGGGAACTCTTCCATTTGCTTTAGCACAGGCCATCCTTTATTTTTTTAGTTTAATATTTCTTGAGGCTGTAAGGTGAGATATTGTTCTAAGTTCTCAGTAAGCCCAAATATGGCCTTCTAGGCCTAGGTAGCCCCACTGGTGCTTATCTGCTACGTAAGGGCAGTAGAAAGCCACTGCTGCTGCTGGAAAACAAGTGAGGATAAGACTTTCTTTTAGCCATAATTACTTCTGCTATATAATTATTTTGGGTATTTTGCAAAAAGATATATTTTTTTATTATTTATTTTGTGGCGTTGGGGATCAAACCCAGGGCATTGCATATGCTAGGCAATTGTTCCACCACTGAGCTCCTTGCCCTGAAAAAATGTCTTCTTATTTTATTATTTTTGAAACATTAAAAAAAAAAATTCCGTGACTTTTTGAGGGGCTTTGTAATAACCTTAATTTATTCCCTATTGATGCCACCCAGATCAGCGAAATCTAGGTATGTCTATGCGTGTGGAACGTTCCACCCTGGATCAGGTGAAGAAACGTTTTGAAGTCAACAAGAAAAAGATGGAAGAGAAGCAGAAAGATTATGATTTTGAAGAAAGGATGAAAGAACTCAGAGAAGAGGTGAGACTCTTATCCCTCCCCCTCTTTAGCTTTGAATTTTATTTTATTGCTCATGGTTGGCTCCCTTCTTCATGCTATACTTTCTCTTCCCTAGTTTTGTCCCTGAATTTCTGTATACTAGGGGAAAACGTTCTTCGAGCTGCTCATGAGCTAAAGGAAATGGCTCCAAATATACCTTTTTTCCTGGACTGTTTGGGCCATTTTCCTAGACTGTTTCAGCTAATTATTTTTTTATTTAATTTTTTAAAAAGACTTATTTTTTTTTTAAGAGCAATTTTAGGATCACAGCAAAATTTAGAGGAAGGTATAAAGATTTTCAATTTACCTCCTGCACCCCACACATACATAGACTCCCCATATTCTTTTTTAAAACTATAAGACTAAAAAAAAAAAATGGATTAGCTCAGTGTACCTAGTCTCTGAGTAGTCTGTGGATCTAGGTTGATAGTGTCAGAATTCTGTTTCCTCCACTTACTGACTGTGGAGGAAACTTAGAAACTGGGGTGTGTTATATAACTTCCCCATGATTCAGGTTCCCTATATTAGTGATCTTAGTATAATAATACATAAAGTACTATGAAGTACTTCCTGGCATATGCTACATGTTCCAAAATGTTAAATGGTTTTGTACCTATAACCCTGTTAAGAACTAGAAATGAAAGGGGCGGCGGGGGAGAACTAGAGATGAACTGGGATATAGGATTGGAAGTTCCAGATTATCCCTTATAATCTTTGTTTAAAAAAAAAATTACTCTAATTTGTTATATACCTTATAATCGTTCTGTGGCTTTTACTCTGCCCTTGAGATTTTTTTACTTTCTTCTAAAGATAGAAAGGAATCTTGAGGCTCCCATTTCTTTCTTTCTTTTTTTAATATATATAATTTTTTTTTAATTGTAGATAGATACAATACCTTTATTTTATTTATTTATTTTTATGTGGTGCTGAGGATCAACACCAGTGCTCCCATATGCTAGGCAAGCACTCTGCCACTGAGCTACAACCCCGGCCCCTCCCATCTCTTTTGACAACATTTGGCTCAGGAGTCTGAACTTCTGAGTTATTTCTACCTTTCCCCCCAGGAGGAAAAGGCTAAAGCATATAAGAAAGAGAAACAGAAGGAGAAGAAGAGGAGGGCCGAGGAAGACTTGACATTTGAAGAGGATGATGAGATGGCAGCTGTGATGGGCTTCTCTGGCTTTGGTTCCACCAAGAAGAGTTACTGAGGCTTTCTATGCTTGGCCTAACTTTGGCCTATGCTGGACCTAACTTTGTGTGTGTGTTAGGGGGATCATTTCTTTTTGGGTACTGGGGAAAGTCCTTAAGAGTGTCTGTGGGCAGGGCTAAAGGGTGGGTGTTTGTGGCTTCCCTCTACTGTGGGAGAGGACACAGGATGCAGAGGTAATGCTGTGGCAAATTCCTTTAGCTTCCAGTATATCACTGGAGTCACAAGACCTCTGCCCATCTGAGTTCCCAATAAAGAAAGGCCTCCCCTTCTGAGACTGCTTTCCCAAAACTCCCTCTGCATCTTTCCCTCTTCATCTATCTAACCTCTTGTCTGAGCATCCTACCTTTATCCTGTGTTCTGCCTTTGTTTTATTTTTGACTTGTTCAGCTTGCACCAGAAGGATTCTCTGGGTCCCCATTTTCCAGCAGATGCCATATTTTTGACCAGCCCTGCCTCCCATCCTGCCCTATGGTTCTCTAGCCTCCTCCTGTGCATGCATGTGTATTTCTGCCTGGGTCAATGGTATGTGTGGATTGTGTGCATGAATCTGTCACAAAGAGGGGAGCCTGAGCTAGAATCTCAGAGCATTGCTGCCCTGGGGCCTGATGTTCTTGGTTTCCTTAGCGCATGTAACAGGAAATTAAATGGGATGAGTGTTTGGTGTGGTTTCTGTCTGCTGAGTTTTTTAACATTGTTCTTCAGATGTGGACTGTTTTACCTTCTCCAGTTTGTTTCATTTTACTGAAGATTTCTTTGTTTTTGTCTTCCTTGTGAGCAGGCTCTTGGAAGAACCTGTTTGATGCAAAAAAAGAAAATGGAAAAAAAAAAAAAAAAACACACAAACCAACCAAAAACCAAAAAATACAACCAAGCAAACAAACTCACTGTGGGAGCCCTTGGGTCTCAGAGGTTATTCAACATGTATAATAAATGGCATTGACTGGGCCTGTTTCACATTTGGTGGGAACATTCCATATTTTTTCCTGTGTGTATGTTTTTCCTTCCCATACTGAGGATTTACTGTAGAGCCTTTTTTCTCTCTCTTCATTTGACCTCTGTGTTTTTATATTAACTTAGGTTCCTTCAGCATGAGTTGTTTTCCTCTGATGAAAGGTCTGGGTCCAGAGGAGTCTAGACAAAACTTCCTATAATTTCAGCCTCCTCTGATCATGAACAGAAGTCAGGGTTGAACTTAACAGTTTTTCTTATCTGCAGTTGTGCTAGGCACCAGGTTACTCAGTCTTAGCACTATTTACATTTTGGGCTAGATAAGTCTTTGGTATAGGGGCTGTTTTAAATATTATAGAATGTTTAAAAACATCCCTGGCCTCTAACCACTAGATGGCATAACAGCACCTCTAGTTTGACAACTAAAAATGTCTGTTTCAGGAGGTAGGCAAATTGCCTCCTCTTAACCTCCACTGAGAATCACTGAGAAGACGACTTCCCTACCAGGATCTAACTTGAGAATTAAATAGCACAGTCTAAAAACAAAACAAAAATCTGATCTAAATCGGGTACTGCCAGATCTAGTGATACAGATGTAAAAAACAGCCATAACGCAAGCAAAACAAAAAACCTCATTGAAAATACATTTGCTATTGTACGCTAAAAAGGAGAATTTATTCAGGCTAAGGCTGCCACCTTTTTCTGCTCTTTCTGGCTCCTCAATTTTATGAAATATCTGAACCACTGTGGGTCCTGCAAAGCATCATACTCTGGGCTTTTGTATAAAATGCCCTTGCTATCAGGCATGACTTTTGCCTAATTCTGATACTGAATCTGGCTACTGGAAACAATTTGTCCACCTCAAGGTTGGGCTCAAAGTTTTATATAAGTGTTAGTCAATACTGCGTAGGTCAGTGGCTGCTCTTGCCAGGATCATGTATATTCCAGGGCCTTGGGTAAAAGTCTATCCTTTTCAAGACAGGCTGGATATATTATTGATGGGGAGTTCTTTCTATGGTTAAGTATTCATTCTTTTGGAAACCCATTTTTGGAAATTCAACTTAGCTTCAAATGATTTATTCTCTAGCACAGTGGAATCTTCTGGTCAACTCCACTAAAAAGCAATTGTGAATTCCAGATTTTCTAAACTCTCTTGGCTGGTAAATGATTTGAGGTGTCCCTTTACCCCACACTGGAACTCGAACTCTGGAGCTGTTTTGAGATAGGATCCTGCTAAATTGTAAAGGCTGCCCTTAGTCTTGGGATACTCCTACCTCAACCTCTCTGTAGCAGGGATTACAGGCATATGCTACCATGCCTGACTAAGTCTTGAAGGGACCTAGTCAGGTCATAGGTGTTCAGAGGGGCTCAAAGTGCTGGCTTAGAAAAGGGGAGGTAGGAGATAGTACGAAAATTTAGGAACCAAGAATAATCTCAGATTATTCAGAAATCTCTGGAAGAGGAATTTATTTTTCAAAACTATAAAATGCACGGTGACTGCATTCTAGTTGAGGAATGTACCTGTAACTGGCTTAGATGTGTTTATTTGGTGAATGCTTAGGTGAACAATCTTAGTTTCTGGTGGTATCCTCTGGGCCAAAATATCAAGATCCCAAATGTCTTGGAATACATTCTGGTGAAATTGCTGTTTGAAAGTGCTTAGGTAACACTATCTAAACAAGTCATTCTAAGGAGGTATGGATGGTGTGATCTCAGTGGCCAAGGGCATTAAGTTGATAGGGCCTGAAGGATCTGTTTTCCAGAAGGAAAGCATCACCCATGGGACAAGATGCCCTTCACTTAAGTGACCACAGCCCTTTCCCATCAGCTCTGTATTTGCACCAGTGAACTGCCCCATCTTTTTGTGTTTCCATATTGTGGTGGTAAATAACCTTATCTAGCCATATCATAGCCTTGTGATCAGGAGCCTTTCTCTTAAGAAGTGACATTGTGTATGTCTCCTCTGATCCATGTCATGACTTTTAACTCTCTGAAAGACTTCTCTACTTCTAAGCAGGTTCCATCAATTAATGTATATCAACTTCCAGGTGCATGGTTTATGTCTGTCTGGATTCTCCAAGAAGCAGATCTGAAGCAGGGATTTGATGCAAGTCATTGATTTAGATCATGTATGAGAATAGAGAATTGAGACAGGAGGGTTAGATTACTTGGATGGCTACCAGTGTGAATAGCTGGAGCCTTATGTTGTGGAACTTGGCACAGACCAACATAGAATACTGGTTTCAGAATATCCTACCTGGATGGGAGAGTAAGGGAGCTGGAGTGTTTTTCCTGAGAGTCAAGGGATGCTGGGGAGGATATTGTTTTCCTGGTTTGGTAGATGGGGGAAGATAAGCTTTCCTTGCACAGTTATGGAAAAAAGGCTCTTAGGTAATTGGAAATTAGCAGGAACCTAATGAAATTGAAAGTCCCTAAGTGGGCACCAGCGGGTCAAACACAGGAGGAATTTTAAGTGACTGTGCAGTAATCTCCTGGATGACCTGACCTGCTCCATACCATTCACAGGCAATTCCTTGATCTTGGTTTTGGATTTTTGGTAGCAGAAGTACTTAACCACTGAGCCACATCTCCAGTCCTTTTTATTTTTTATCTTGACACAGGGTCTCCCTAAATTGTTGGGGCCTCCCTAAATTGCTGAGGCTGGCCTTGAACTTGCAATCCTTCTGCCATAGGCTCACAAACTGCTGGGATTACAGGTGTCTGGCTTCCCTTGGTGATTTTGAACACAGCCTTTGAGGTAGCTGTTACCATCAGACAGACACCTAATCATTAGGTTAATTGCAAATCTGGACAGGGAGAGGCTTTGTGCCTCATTAAGATGCTCAGAGATGATGATGCAGGGAGTAAGATATCAATTGATCTCTGTCCTCAATGAGCTAATCTTGGAGCTGAGGGCGTGAGACTTGTGTGAGTGAATTTGTCTTGTTTTGTTTCCTTTACCAAGAATGCCCTTCCCTGTATATGCAACAACAACAAAAACCCACAAAAAAATTGAGGAACAAAAGATCTTTATGCCTTTAGGTGATTGTGGCTTCAGGCATCCTCTGGGCTTCTGGCATTTCTCCCATAACCTCCTACAAAAATTGAAATGAGCAGATTCTCCCAACATTTCTACTTAAAAGCACCTATCTTCATATCTGTGTCATGCTAGTGTGCAGGAGACCCTGGCTGGATCCCCAGCACGACAAATTCAAACAATATACCTGTGTACGTGTACATATATGTACAAGGATATTCACTGCAGCTTTATGATAGCAAAGCATCTAAAACTAGTATATTTAAACTTAAATATAAAGCAAGCATTACAATACATATGAATTAGGTCTTATATGTACTGATAGGAAACCTCCACAAGACATTAAGTAAACAAAAAGAATACCCAACAAACTGGATTTTCAGTTTGACTTACAGTCAAGGAAAAATTTGTGATCCTCAGCCCTGCAAAACAAAAAAATTGTTGTGTGTACAGTTAGTTAGGCATACAGATTGAGGAAAAGGACTGGGAAGATACACAGTGAAATTTTAACAGTGGCCAACTGGAGAAAACTTGAAATTTCGGGGGAATGTTAGCAGTTTACAGGGCAGGTAAAGGAATAGGTGTTCTTTGGGTGTGTGTGTGTGTGGAGGCGGGGCGGTACCAGAGATTGAACTCAGAGGCACTCAACCACTGAGCCACATCCCAGCCCTAAACCTATTTTGTATATTATTTAGAGACAGGGTCTCACTGAAGTTGCTTAGAGCTTGGCCCTTGCTGAGGCTGGCCTTGAACTTTGATCCTCCTGCCTCAGCCTCCGGAGCCGCTGGGATTACAAGCGTCGCCACCGCGCCCGGCCAGAATAGGTGTTGTTGTGGTTAAAATAATTTTAGAGAAAACAGTAATAGAGGAAATGATACTAGAAGTATATAACTTCTGGATGAGGGTCTGTAGCGTTTTTCTGGTTTAAGCATGCAAGTCCCAAGATAAGGACTGAATTACAGTTTGCACCTTATAAAGCTTTCACTTCCTTGAAAGAGTTGATTATCACGGAGTGGTAAAAGTTGATTGAGAGACCCAGTATATTTGTTGGAGGGGCAAAGGGACCGAAAGGCGGTAGTAGGACTTTACTGCGGAAGAGTTCACCGAAGGGTAGCCTCTGAGTCCTTGCTGCAGCGCGTCGGGAGAGGAGCATTCTGGAGCTGGGAGCGGATTGGACAGTGGAACGCCGAGTCATCCCGGAGAGCTCCCAGCGTGATTCACTCTTTGTGACGCACGTCTTTCCCAACAGTCAGGTAAATAAAGTCAGATTCCGGCTTGCGGACTGGCTCCAGCTCAGCGGTTCCTTCGACAGAAAGCTTACAATCACCTCTGTGGTTCGAGACCCGCGGGCGCTCCCCAGTCCTTTTGCTGCAACCTCCACTTTTATTTTCCCAAGTAACCAGCCAGGAGGGTTTAAGACGCCTCCTCTGCCTCCATTTCTCCGTAACCTACTTTGGAGTGAGTTTTGAAACCCCTTCTCTATCCGGAGCTTCTGGAAGGATCTGTTTCCCGCGAAGTTCAGCAACCTTTCCGTGATTGAAGGAATCAAGGCTTCTTTGGAGAAACGGTGGATTCTAATACTGGGGCAAGAAATGGAGATGAGCCCGGAGCATCTTGTAGTGCGGGAAAGTAAGGGAGTGCTTAAAAGCCACCCCTTCCTCGCCCGTTAAGTGCCAAGACTTAACTTTCGTAATTTTGTAGTTACTAATATCTGCGTTTTTGTTCAAATAATTGCCATTACACTTGCATCTTTCTAAATGTCTTTTTTACCTGCGACCCATAGGATTTTTTTCTTTCAAATCTAGTTGATTTTCTAAGATATACCTCAGAGTTGATCAATCCGGATCAATTTTCGTAGGCTCATCGAACACCTTTTCAATGTTCCTTATGGCCAGAAAGTTTCCTTGTCTTACACTTTTGAATATTACATCTGTTCTCTTATTTTCTTCTTCAGAAACAGTAATACATGTTGGATTTTCTTTGCGCCTGTACACACCACATTCTCACGTTTTCATACTGCTTTCTTGATTTTTTATTTTCTAAGCTATTTTAAGTCTTTTCCTTAATACCAACTTTTAAATTAAAATATCTTACCCTTTGGAATCTTATAAATTTAGTCGTATTCTTCCTCACTATCTGAATTTTTTCCCCTTAATGTCTCATGTTTTTAGGCCAATTCTGTTCTTTTTGTTTTTTGTCAATGCGTTACTTTTCGGATTCACAGGAGTTTTTTCACCTCACCAAGCACCTATTTAAGGTTATTTAGCTTAGGGTGTTTTGTTTCTGTTTCTAATCCATGGTTAGTTTTTTAATATCTATTTTCTTTTTTAAATTTTCTTCATTTTCTGTGCATTTTGAAATGTTTTATTTACGTTTCAACAATGGTAAATGAGTCAGGAGTTCGGTGCTTTATCAGATTTCTTAACTTACGACTGCCCTCTTGTGTTGGAAGAACAGAATACACCCTCTCGCGGTCGTAACCTGGCTCTTTTTTGGGGGAGGTGGAGAAGCGAGCACAGGCTGCCTTTAGATTTTGAGATTCTTTTTTAATTTCTGCGGGATTCTTAATTTTCTCTTGGTGTTTTTTTCTTTCACGTCACCATCAGCGCCCAAAGTTTTCTTCTCCTTCACATCACTTCTTTTCTTTAGAAGTGGTGTCTTCCCATTTTTAGTTTCAAGCACTTTTAAGCCTTTCTCCGTTCCTTGCATCCACCGGGTCTCAGAGGTACTGTCAGTATTGCTCCACTTAATATTAAACCGTCTTTTTCTGGTAGTGGTCTTACTTGTCTTCTACCATTGCAGGCTCCTGCTTCTTTCTAGTCTTTTCAATGCCATCTTGGCTTCTGTTCTATAACATGGCTCTGTAACTGGATCTGCTGACTTGGGAGGTATATTTACCTGTATATATATATAAATTGAGGTTTATAGTTTTTTCTTCAAGTTATGGTGAGATGTATGTTGCCAGCGGCACTATTAATAGTTACTCAGAGGTGGATTGTCCTTAAATGCAAGTGTATATTAGATCACAGCAGTCATCAAACACAATGCAAAAAGTGTTGGGTGTGCTGGAGCACCCCAATTAGCATTCAATGCACACTAATTAAACACTACAAGCAAATCACATAGTACTATAGCAATTAAACACCACAAGCAAATCACACAATCCTAGGGCAACCACAAGCCCCAAAATACCTCTGATGCCACACAACTTCTCTTAGCCTAAGAGTAGATGTTGTCATTGTCCAGTGGGTCTCTCCAGCCATGGTTGGACGTCAGGGAATGGTGGAGTTGACCTGAGGGACAGCAAGATGGCTAGTCTCACTGATGTCCTCAGAGTGAAGCTCTCTGATGTGGCAGGACAAGCCATTTATATACAGTTGCAAGTTGGTGCTCATTGTTATTACACTCCAACGTTGTTCTGTCTGTCTGTAGATGATGGTACTTACCAATTGCATCCAGTCATGACTAAGCATGCCTGTGGCTGCTGTTCCTTATAGCCAGCATCTTAGTGAGTCCCAGCATATCCTAACATATCTATGGTAGATGCTCCTTACAATGTAGATGATTTTATTTGTTCTTCTTAACTTTGTGTGTGTGAATGTTTTCTTTTTAGATGTGGCTGAAATTTCAAAGATTCAAATTCAGGTGGCTGGCGTTCTTATGTGGAAAACTTGAATAATACTTTTTTTTTGTTTTTCTTTAAATATTTTTGATTATGGGAGCCAGGTGCAGCAGCATATGCCTGTAATCCTAGCTACTAGGCTGAAGCAGGAGGATTGCAAGTTTGAGGCAAGGCTCAGCAACTTAGTGATGCCCTAAGCAACTTAGTGAGACCCTGTCTCAAAATAAAAGTAAATAAATAAATAAAAAGGGTGGGTTATGTGACTTAGTGGTAAAGCATTTCTGGGTTAATCTTTAGTAACCCTAATCCACCAAAATTGGTTATGGTAAACATACACAGAGGATAAAATTTACCACTATTTTCGAGTGTTCAGTGGTATAGGTATGTTCACTTTGTTATGCAACCATCACCACCATCCATCTCCAGAATTATTTTCTTTTTTTAGAATTTTTTTGTTCTTTATTTTTATTTTTTATTCTATTTTTAAAAAATACACAACAATGGAAAGTATTACAATTCTTATTTTACATATAGAGCACAATTTTTCATATCTTTGTATAAAGTATGTTCATACCAATTCATGTCTTTATACATGTACTTGTTTTTTTTTGCATTATAATTCTTATTACACATATATACCACAATTTTTCATATCTCTGTTTGTATATAAAGTAGGTTGACACCCAATTCGTGTCTTCGTACATGTATTTTGGATAATGATGTCCATCACATTCCACCATCCTTGCTAATCTCCTGCCTCCTCCTTTTCCCTCCCTCCCCTCTTCCTTATCTAGAATTCATCTGTTCGTCCCATGTTCTTCCTCCCCAACCCATTATGAGTCAGCCTCCTTATATCAGAGAAAACATTCGGCATTTGTTTTTTTGGGATTGGCTAACTTCACTTAGCATTATCTTCTCCAACGCCATCCATTTACCTGCAAATGCCATGATTTTATTCTATTTTATTGCTGAGTAAAATTCCATTGTGTATATATGCCACATTTTTTTATCCATTCATCCATCGAAGGGCATCTAGGTTGGCTCCACAGTTTAGCTATTGTGAATTGTGCTGCTATAAACATTGATGTGGCTGTGTCCCTGTAGTATGCTGTTTTTAAGTGTTTTGGTATAGTCCGAGGAGAGGGATAGCTGGATCAAATGGTGGTTCCATTCCCAGATTTCCAAGGAATCTCCATACTGTTTTCCATATTGGCTGCACCAATTTGCAGTCCCACCAGCAATGTATGAATGGACCTTTTTTTCCCCCACATCCAGAACTCTTTTCATCTTGCAAAATAGAAGCTCTATACTTACTAAATAGTAACTCCCCATCTCCCTCCAACCCTCAACTCCTTAGCAACCACCATTATATTTTCTCTCTTTAAATTTGACTACTCTAGATATCTCATAGAAGTAGAATCATACAGTATTTGTCTCTTTTGTTATTGTTGTTATTTTGGTTTTTTGGTAGTGCTGGGAATTGAACTCTGGGGTACTGTACCACTGAGCTCCATCTTCAGCTTGTTTTGAGACAGGGTTGCTAAATTGCCCAGGCTGGCCTTAAACTTTCAATCCTCCTGCCTCAGCCTGCTCAGTCACTGGGATTACAGGTACACACCACTGTACAGGGATTGTCTTTTTGTGACTGGATTATTTCACACGGTGTATTATCCTCAAGTTTATCCATGTTGTAGCGTATGTCAGAATTTCCTTTCTTTTCTTTTCAATTCGGGGAATAGAACTCAGTGGCACTTTACCCCTGAGCTACAACCCAAAACCCTTTGTCATCTTGCTTGGCTGAATTTTATTTTTTTTAGAGGGGGTTAAATAAATAGATATGGTGGTACATTCCTGGAATCCCAGTGGCTCCAGAGACTGAGGCAGAAGGATCACAATTTCAAAGCTAGCCTCAGCAACTTAGGTCCTAAGTAACTTTGCAAGACCTTATCTTTAAAAAAAAAAAAAAAAAGCGGGTAGGGGGTGGTTTGCTGGGGATGCAGCTTAGTGGTAGAACACTGGCCTACCATGTATGGGGCCCTGGGTTCAATCCCCAGTTACCACACACCCATACACAAAGTCTGCAGATACTATATTTTGTTTTTAACTATCTGTGGATGGACATTTAGGTTGTTTCTACCTTTTAGCTATTATGAATAGTGCTGCTATGAACATGGCTATATAGATAATTGAGTTTCTACTTTTAGTTATTTTGGTTCAATACCTAGAAGTGGAATTCCTGGGTCATATGATAATTCAATTTTAATTACTTAAGGAACTATCATACTGCTTTTTCATCATGGCTATATCATTTTATATTCCTACAAACAGTACAAAATGATTATAATTTCTCCACATCCTTGGTAACATTTGTTTTTTTAATATTATTTTTTAGTTGTAGTTGGACACAATATCTTTATTTTATTTATTTATTTTTATGTGGTGCTGAGGATCAAACCCAGGGCCTCGCACATGCTAGGTTAGTGCTCTACCGCTGAGCCACAACCCAGCCCAAAGCTTGTTATTTTTAATGTGCTTTTTGTTTTTGTTTTTGACAGTAGCTATTCTAAAATGTTGAAGTATTCTCTTGTCCTGTGACAACTCTTTTCTATGGACTTAATTTTTCTGTGATAACTCTTTTTATTTTTTTTTTTTCAGTGCTGTTGATAGAACCCAGGACCTCACACCTGCAAACATCTGCTAGGCAAGAACTCTACCATTGATTTAATCTCCAGCCTAACTCATTTATTTTTACCCTTTCTTGTTCTTTGGTGTATTTAAGTACATTTGCCTTTCAGCACTGCTGGAAAAAAATGACCAGAACCTTATGAATAGTTGGGACTATAAAATACCTATTATTCATTTCATCAGAAGAAAAGGAGATAGCAATTAGAGAAATGAAAATTAAAACTACATCAAGATTTCATCTCACTCCAGTCAGAATGGCAAATATTAAGAATACAAGTAACAATACATGTTGGTGAGGATGTGGAGAAAAGGTACACACTCATACATTGTTGGTGGGACTACAAATTGGTACAACCACTATGGAAAACAGTATGGAGATTTCTCAGAAAACTTGGAATGGAACCATTATTTAATCCAGCTATCCGGTTCCTCCGTCTATACCCAAAGAATGTAAAATCAGCATACTACAGTGATGAGGCCACATCAATGTCTATAGGAGCTCAATTCACTATAGCTGAGCTATGGAACCAACCTAAGTGCCCTTTAACAGATGAATGGATAAAAAAATCTGATACACACACACACACACACACACAGGAATATTAGCCATAAAGAAGAATGAAATTATGGCATTTGCCGGTAAATGGATAGAACTGGAGATGATCATGCTAAGTGAAATAAGCCAATCCCTCTAAAAACAAAAACAAAAACAACCCAAAGGTTGAATATTCTCTCTGATATACTGATGCTAACACACTAAGGGGCGGGGGAGGGAAGAATAGAAGATCATTGGATTAGATAAAGGAGAATGAAGGGAAGGGAGTGGGGATAGAAATATGAAAGACAGTAGAATGAATTGGACATAATTTTCCTATGTTCATATATGAATACATGACCAGTGTAACTCCACACCCTGTGTAACTATAGGAATGGGACATTATACTCCATGCATGTATAAATTGTCAAAATACACTCCACTGTCATGTATATTTAAAAAGAACACACAATTTTTTTTTAAAAGGAGAAAGAGCAGAGCTGAAAACAATATAGAAACAATGGCTGAAACTTCCCATCTTAGACAAGAGACTAAATCTAAAAATTCAAGAAACCAAGCAAACCTTAAACAGGATAAACTCAAAGAAATCCATAGTACACTTCTGAAAACTAAAGACAATTAAAAATTCCTTAAAGCAGTAAGAGCAAAAAGACAACACACACAAAGAAAAAAAAATTAGATCAATAAACTCGTTTCCCCCAGAAACTGTGGGTACTGGAAGAACGTGACACAATATTTTTCAGGTGTTAAAGAAAGAGAACTGGCAATCCAGGATCCTATGCCATCAAAATATTCTTCAAGAATGAAGTGGGGGAAGGAGGATCAAGAGGTTCTTAGGTAAAAGAAAACAGAGAATTTGCTGCCAGCAGATCTGTCCTAAAAGAATGACATAAGGATGTTCACTAAACAAAGAAATTGACAAAACAAGAAATCTTGGAACACCAGTAAGTAAAAAAACAAAAAACAAAAAAACAAAACAAAACAAAAAAACACAGTTAACAAGAATATGGATAAATAAAATAGGCTTTCCTTATGTTGAGTTTCCTATATTGTGTTTGATGGCTGAAGAAAAAATTACTTACTGTTCAAAATGATTCTAAATGTAGCTAGAGGAAATAGTTAAGATTACAATATAAGTTGGAGAGGATAAAGGGATTTAAAGGACACTGTGTGTGGTGGTGCATGCCTATAATCCCAGTAGCTTGATAGGTTGAGGCAGTAGGATCATGGGTTCAAAGCCAGCCTCAGCAAAAGTGAGGTGCTAATCAACCTCATTGAGACACTGTCTCTAAATAAAACACAAAATAGGGCTGGGGATGTGGCCCAGAGGTTGAGTGCCCCTGAGTTCAATCCTCTGTTACCTGTCCTCCCCCACAAAAAGGGATTTAAAGGAAGACAATGCCAAAACATCATAAATAAGTCAAAATGGAATTTTGAAGAATATTGGAGTAACACGAAGGCAAGAAGAATAAAACAGCGAAGTGAAAATCAGAACGAACAAAATGTCACATAGATTTCCTTTAGTAGCAATTCTCCTGATACTCTTTCTCTTCCTTTTGTTCTCTGTTTACTTATCGATCATGAAATACCTGGGGCTGGGAATGTAGCTTAGTTGTAGAGGGCTTGCCGGGCCTGGGCTGCCTGAGGCCCTGGATTCAATCCCCAGCATTTAAAAACAACAAAAACCAAGAAAAAAAGGGTGCATTTCTTTATGTCCCTAAATATGTTTCTGAATTATATTCATCCTTTCTGAGTTACTGTTTGCATTATTTGGAAAAATTGCCTTTCAGTTTGACTCCAGAGTATGGCCTTTCACGATCACATTTGTCATTAATCAAATAATTTGTGAGTTACTCTCTCACTGCCAATTTGACATTTATTTTTGTAATCTCATTTTTTTTTCTCATAACCCTTTGGTGAATATTGACCATTATATTTAGAAAATGCGCTATTCTTATTAATTTTACTATAGATTTTTGTTTTTATTTATTTTTATTTTTTTGAGAGAGGCCCAAAAGATTTTTCCTGTGGCGCCTACAAGTGCCCACAAGAAGTGGAGAATAAGGGGCTGGGCGTGTGGCTCAAGCAGTAGCGCGCTGGTCTGGCATGCATGGGGCGCTGGGTTCCATCCACACCACGTAAAAATAAAATAAAGATGTTGTGTCCTCCGAAAACAAACAAACAAACAAAAAAAAAAGTGGAGAATAAAACTTGTTGAGGCTGGGGTTGTGGCTTAGCAGTAGAATACGTGCCTAACATGTGCAAGGCGCTAGGTTCGATCCTCAGCACCACATAAATAAATACATAAAATAAAGGTATTGTGGGCTGGGGTTGTGGCTCAGCAGTAGAGCGAGGCCCTGGGTTTGATCCTCAGCACCCCATAAAAATAAAAAAATAAAGATATTGTGTCCAACTACAACTAAAAAAAACAAAACAAAATCTTGTTACTTGGTTGGACATTTGTATACATACATGAAGGTATACGTAAGTACAAACATGTTTGATTCTTGAACCAATTAAAATCATGCTTTGCATTTATTTGATTTGTTATATTTCTCTAGTTTCCTATGTCACCTGACAGTTTTTTCTTTCTTGACATAGTTTTAAAATCATTTTTAAAAACTGTGGCAAAATCCATAACGTAAAATTTATCATCTTCATGGGAGGTGGATATAACTCAGTGGTAGAGTGCTTACAAACTAACATGTATGAGGCCCTGTATTCAATTCCCGGAACTGCAAACAATATAAAACAAGAATTACCTTCTAACCATTTTAAAATCACAGTCTAGTAATGTTAAGTATAGTCACATTGTTATACAACAGAGCTCCAGAACTTTTTATTTTGCAAAACTAAAATTCTATACCCAAAAAACAATAACTTTCCATTCCCTTCCCCCCAGCCCTTGGCAACCACAATTCTTTCTGTCTCCATGAATTTAACTACTATAAGTATCTTATATAAGTGTGATCATACAGTATCTTTTTGTAGTTGATTTATTTTGCTTAGCATATTGTTTTAAGTTTCATTCATCTTATAGAATGTGCTGAAATTTCCTTTCAATTTATGAGTAAATGATATAATATTGTATGTATATAATACATTTTATTTATCCATTCATGTTAATCCACTCATCTGTTAATGGATACCTGGGTTACCTTCTTTCCTATCTATTTATTTTTTGGTACAAGGGATTGAATACAGGGGGGCTTAACCACTGAACCATATTCCCAGCCCATTTTTATATTTTTATTTAGAGACAGTGTCTCACTGAGTTGCTTAGGCTGGCTTTGAACCTGCAATCCTCCTGCCTTAGTCTCTCAAACTGCTGGCTTTGCCCATTTTTAATTGGATTATTTTTTTGTTGATCAATTATAGGAGTTTGTTATGTATCCTGGATATTAACATCTTATCAGATATATGATTTGCAAATATTCTCTCTTATTGTATAGGTTGCCTTTCCACTCTGGTGTGTTCTTTGATACAGAAGTTTTTAAGTTGGATGTAGTCCCATTTCTCTGATTTTGCATTTGTTGCCTGTTCTTTTGGCATCATATCTAAGAGATCATTACCAAATCCAATTTCATTAAGTTTTTCCTCTGTATTTTCTTTTAGGAGTTTTGTATACTTAGGTCTTTAATTCATTTTGAATTATTTTTTGTATATGGTGTTAAGGATCCAATTTCATTCTTTTTCCAACAACGTTTGTTGAAGAGGCTATACTTTTCTCATTGAGTGGTCTTGGCATCCTTGTTAAAGATCATTTTTTGCATACACAAATTTCTGGCCTCTCTATTTTATTCTATTGGCTAATATGTCTGTTTTCATGCCACATTATTCTGATTACTGTAGCTTTGTAATATGTTTTGAAATCAGAAAGTGTGAGACTTCCAATTTTGTTGTTCTTTTTCAAGTTTGTTTTGGCTATGCTGGGTTTCTTATGATTCCATATGAGTTTTAGGGTATAGATTTTTCTATTTCTGCAAAAAATGCTATTTGATTTTTTTTTTTTGGCACCAGGGATTGAACCCAGGGAAGCTTAACCATTAGGCCAAATCCCCAGCCTTTTTTTTTTTTTTGAATAAAGAAAATAGATTATTCAATTCAAAGTTTATTTTTATTCTAATTAGTTATACATGACATCCAAATGCATTTTGACATGTCATACATAAATGGAGTATAACTTCTCATTCTTTTGGTTGTACATGATGTAGGATTTACACTGGTTGTGTAATTATATATGCACATAGGGTCATAATGTCTGATTCATTCTATTATCCATTCTACCCCCATACCCACTGCCCTCTCTTCACTTCCCTGTTTCTAATCCAAAATACATCTATTTATCCCTAGCCACCTGCCCCCCTTATTGTGAATTAGCATCTGCATATCAGATAAAACAATCGTTCTTTGGGATTGACTTCTTTCACTTAGAATAATTTTCTCCAACTCCATCCATTTACCAGCAAATTCCATAATTTCATTCCTCTTTAAGGTGGAGTAATATTCTACTGTGTATATATACCACATTTTCTTTATCCAATCATCTGTTGAAGGTCACCTAGGTTGGTTCCATAATTTAGCTATTGTGAATTCAGCTACTATAAACATTGATGTATCTGGGTCACTATAGTATGCTGATTAAATCCTTTGAGTATAAACCTAGGAGTAGGATAGCTTCCCCAGCCCTCTTTAAATTTTTTATTTAGAGACGGAGTCTTGCCAAATTACATAGGTCCTCACTAAGTTGCTGAAGCTGGCTTTGAACTTATCCTCCTGCCTCAGCCTTCTGAGGTGCTGGGATTACAGGCATGGGCCACTGTGCCTTGCGATTACATTGGATTTTGATAGGGATTGCACTGAAGCTATATATCACTTTGGGTAATATTGATATCTTAATAATGTTCATTTTTCCAATAAATAAACTAAGCTGTTTTCCTATTTATTTAAAAAATTTTAAGTTGTAGATGGACCCAATATGTTTATTTTGCTTACTTATTTTTTTATGTGGTGCTGAGGATTAAACCCAGTGCCTCACATGCTAGGCTAGCACTGTACCACTGAGCCACAACCCCAGCCCTCCCATTTTTTTAATCTTTTTTATTTTAACAATGATTTGTAGTTTTCAGTGTGAGTCTTCTGTTTCCTTGGTTAAGTTTATGTCTAAGAATTTTTTATTATATTGTAAGTGGAATTTACCCTTAATTTCCTTTTCAGGATTGTGTAGAAATGCGACTGATTTTTTTTTTTGTATTTTATTTAAGACAGGGTCTCACTGAGTTGCTTAAGGCCTCACAAAGTTGCTGAGACAGGAGGATTATGAATCACTTTGAACTCATAATCCTCCTGTCTCAGCTTGCTGAACCACTGGGATTACAGGTGTGCAACACCACGTCCAGCTGCAATTGATTTTTGTTACTTTACTGAATTAACTTATTAGATATTTGGAGGAATCTTTAGAGTTTTATACATATCATCTATGAACAGAGAGAATTTTATTTCTTCCTTTACACTGTAGATTTTTAAAATTTTCTTAATTTGTATGGCTAGAAATTCCAGTATTATGCTGAATAAATGTGGTGAAAGTGGGTATCTTTGTCATATTCCTGATCATAGAAGAGAAGCTTCTCAGTATTTAATCATTAAGTATGATTTTTTTTGCTGGTTTTTCTTATATGGCTTCTATTATGTTGAGGTAGTTTTCTTCTATTCCTAGTTTTTTGTTTCTTTTTTTTTTCATAAAAGGGTGTGGAATTTTACCATATGCTTTTTCTGCATCACCTGAGATCATCATGTGGTGGTTTTTGTTCTCTTAATGTGGTGAATTACATTAATTGATTTTTACATATTGAATCATTCTTGTATTTGAGGATTAAAAGAACTTAATTATGGCATACAAACCTTAGAAAAATATGCTGATGAGTTCAGTTACTAGTTTTTTGTTGATTTTGTTTGTCTTTGTTTTGTGGTGCTGTGGCAATAATACACTGAGCTGTACCCCAACATTGTTGAGGATTTTGCATCAGTCTTCCTAAGGGCTATTACTTTTGCAATGTCCTTGTCTGACTTTTATTTTGTCAGGATAATGTTGACTTTATCAGATGAATTTGAAAGTGTTCCAACCTTCAATTTTTTTAAAAGCATTTGAAAAGGATGGCTATTAGTTCTTCTTTAATTGCTTGGTAGAATTCTCTCGTGAAGCCATCTTGGTCCTGGTTTTTTCTTTGTTGGAAAGTTTTTGATTACTGATACAGTCTCCTTATTAGGTATAATTTAAGATTTTCTGTTTCCTTATGATTCAATCTTGGTAAGTTGGGTGTTTCTAGGAATTTATTCTTTCCACTGGGCTATCCGATTCATTGGTAGACAATCATTTTAATTTATTTTTCTGATTTTATATTTTGTTTAAAAAATGTTCACTGTGACTCACAGAATTGATTTCATGACTCACTAATGGGTTACATACATACAGTGAAAAACCTTGATACAGAGACATTTTGTACCCTCTGCTGTGTTGGAGGCTTGAATGTCCGCTTGATGGCAAAAGAAGCTAGCAGATCTGCTAGTTGTTGATGACTTGTATAGAAACTTCTTGAAGTGGTAGAAATCATCTTAGATTTTCATTTCTGATACTTTAAAAACATTATAAGTAAATTATAATTATACATAATAGTAAGATTCATTACATACACTGTTTTAGTCAGCTTTTTTGCTCCTGTGACTAAAGGACCTGACCAGAACATTTTAGAGGAGAAAGACTTTATTTGAGGGCTCATGGTTTCAGAGGCCTTAGTCCATAGAAGACCAGCTCCATTCCTTGAGGCTCGAGGTGAGGCAGAACATCATGGCAGAAGAGTGTGGCAGAGGGAAGCAGCTCCCAATAATGATCAGAAAGCAGAGAGACAGAGATTCCACTCTCTAGATACAAAATATGTATCCCAAAGCCATGCCCCCAATTCCCACCTCCTCCAGCCACACCCTGTGACTTCAGTTATCACTCCCTTAATCCCTATCAGGGGATTAATTCACGGATTGTGTTAAGGCTTTCATAACCCAATTAATTTCTTCTCTGGATCTTCTTGCATTGTCTCACACATGAGCTTTTGGGGGACACCTCACATTCAAGCCATAACACATGCATAGAATACAATTTGATTGAGCTCATTCCCCAGAACCTTCCCTTTCTCTCTGATTGTTTCCCTTCTTGTTCCCCCTAATCTGCTTGTCCTATTCTACTGATCTTTGTACTATTATCTTTATTTAAATTAGTGCATTATATATAAGAAGAATTCATTCATACATGGACATCCCATAATTTGGTAGATTTTGGTCCCCAGGACCAAACCCTCCTCTCCTCTCTCCCTCTTTAATCCTCTTCCTGTATTCTATTTGTCTCCTTTCTATAATTAACAGATCTCCCTTTTTAAATTCCTCCCACACTTTAGCTTCTACATATGAGAGAAAACAGGATTTCCAAATCTGGATTATTTTATTTAGCAGTATGTTCTCTAGTTCCATCCATTTACCGGCAAATGACATAATTTCATTGTTATTTATGGCTGAGTAAAACTACATGGTGTATTGTGTAAGACAGATTTTCATTGCTGAGACCAACATACCTAACCAGAACAACTTAGAGGAGGAAATGTTTATTTTGAACTCATGGTTTCAGAGGTTTAGCCTAGAATTGGTCAACTCCATTGCTCTGGGCCTAAGGAGAGTCAGAGCTTCATGGCAGAAGGGCATTGCTTACTCCATGGTAGTCAGAAAGCTGAGAGACTAAGTCACCACCTGGAGCAAAATATAAACCCCAAAGGCATGTCCTCAGTTACCTAAATTTCTCCAGTGTGGCCCCCACTATCCTACAGTTATCACTCAGTTATTTAGTTCACATTATTCATGCATAAGAGAGATTAATCAAACCTACTGATTAGGTTACTGATTCCATAATCTAATCATCTGACCTCTGAACATTCCTACAGTTACAGGAGTTTTGGGGGGATATGTATGATTATCATGTATGCCATGACATGACATATACTGAATTTTCTTTATCCATTCTTCTATTGATGAGCACCTGGGTTGGTTCCATAATTTGGCAATTGTAAATTGTACTACTATAAATACTGATGTGCATGAATTACTATAGTATGATGATTTTAGTTTTTTTGAATAAATACCAAAGTGTGGGATAACTGTGTCATATAGTGGTTCCATTCCTAGACTTTTGAGGAATCTCCATTTGCTTTCTAAATTGATTATACTAATTTGCAGTCCCACCAACAATACCATTTCTCCCACATTCTCCCCAGCATTTGTATTATTGATAATTGCTATTTTAACTGGACTAAGATAAAATCTCTGTAGTTTTGATTTGTATTTCTCTGATTGCTAAAGATGTTGAGCATTTTTCATATATTTGTTGGCCATTTGTATTTCTTCTTTGGATAAATACCTGTTTAATTCATTTGCCCATTTATTATTTTTTTTGGTGTTATGTTTTTTGAGTTTAAAAAAAAATTAATGTACTGTCATAGGAGAAATTGGCAAAGATTTTTCTACAATTCTATAGACTCTCTTTCCATGTGCTTAATTATTTCCATTACTCTGAAGAAATTTTTTAATTTGATGCCATTCCACTTGTTGATTCTTGTTTTTATTTCTTGTTCTTTAGGAGTCTTATTAAGAAAGTTGATACCTGTGCCAATATGTTTCAGTGTTGACCCCATGTTTTCTTCTAGCAATTGAAAAGTTTCTGATTTAATTCCTAAGTTTTTGATCTATTTTGGGTTTATTTTTGTGCAGGATGAGAGATAGGGATCTAGTTTCATTCTTCTTCATATGGATATCCAGTTTTTCCAGCACCATCTGTTAAAAAGGCTATCTTTTTTCCATGTATGTTTTTGGCAACTTTGTCAAAGATCAGGCCACTGTATCTAAGTGGATTTCTCTCTGGGTCTTCTATTCTATTTTGTTGGCCTTTATGTCTGGTCCTATGCCATTACCATGCTCTTTTTGTTATTATGTCTGTGTAGTATAATTTGAAATCAGGTATTATTATATCTCCAGTATCACTTTTATTGTTCAAAATTGCTTTGGATATTCTGGGTCTTTTATTCTTCTATTTGAATTTTAAGACTGTATTTTAGTTCTGTGAAGATGTCTTTTTTTTTTTTTTTTTGCAGTGGTGGGGCCTTACACATGCCAAGCCATACTGCCAGCCTGCCATTGGTATTTGGAAATCCTATTATTATTATTATCATTTTATTTTTGGCAGTGCTGGGGATTGAACTCAGGGCCTCACATGTACTAGGTAAGAGCTTTTACCATTGAGCCACATCCCCAGCCCCAGTCATTGGTATTGGATGGACATTGCATGACAATTTTGACATTGTTATTTTACCTATCCAAGAACATAGAGGTCTTTCTATCTTTTAAGGTTTTTTTTTCCAATTTATTTCTTCAGTGCTCTATAATTTTTATTGTAGAGGTCTTTCACCTCATTAGATTTATTCCCAAATATTTTATTTATTTGAGGTTATTGTGAATAGATTCATGTTTCTGATTTCTTTCTCAGCAGAATCACTATTGGTGTATAGAAAAGCTATTAATTTTTTAAAAAATGTGGCTCAGTGGTAGAGTGCTTGCCTATCATGTGTGAGGCCCTGGGTTTGATCCTCAGCATCACATATAAATAAATAAGATAAAGGTATTATGTCCACCTACAACTAAAAAAATATTTTAAAAAAGTTGATCCTGAATCCTCTTACTTTGCTAAATTTATTTATCAGTTATAGAATTCTCCTGGTGGAGGTTTTTTGGGCCTTCAAAATATATAGGATCAAGTCACCAGCAAAGAGAACAGCTGACTTTTTTTTTCCTACTTGTATCCCTTTAATTTTCTTCTCTTACCTGATTGCTTTGGCTAGGGTTTCAATAAATGTTTAGAATAGGAATGGTGAAAGTGGGCATCATTTTCTTGTTCCTAATTTTCAAGGAAATGCTTTCAGTCTTTCCCCACTCACTATTATGTTGGCTTTGGGTTTGTTGTATGTAGCCTTTATAATTTTGAGGGGAGTTCCTTCTATTCTCAGTTTCTTCAGTATTTAAATTTTTTTGTAGTTGTAGATGGACAGAATGCCTTTATTTGTTTATTTTTATGTAGTGCTAAGGATCAAACCCAGCACTTGCTAGGCAAGTGCTCTGCCACTGAACTACTACTGCCTTAACCACTTCTTCAGTATTTTTAACATAAATGTGAGTGCTGGATTTTGTGGAAGCCTTTTTCTGTATCTTTTGAGCTAAGTGATGTTTGTCCTTAATTTTATTTATGTGATGAATTACATTTATTGATTTTTGTATCTATGTTTATCAGGGGTATGACTCTACAGTTTTCCTTCTTGATGTGTATTTTTTTTGTACTATGGATTGAACTCAGAAGCACTCTACCACTGAGCTACATTCCCAGTCCTTATTGTAATTTAAAAAATTTTTTTGGTAGTTGCAGACATATATCATGCCTTTATTTTTATTTGTTTATTTTTGTATGTTGTGCTAAGGATCAAAGCCATTTCCTCACATATGCTAGGCAAACTCTCTGCTACTGAGTCATAGCTCCAGCCTCACTTTTAAATATTTTTAAAGACAGGGTCTCACTGAGTTTTCCAGGCTGGCCTTCTTAGAACTGCTTTTATGCATCTCAGAGATTTTGATATGTTGTGTCACTATTGTGGTTTGATTCCAGGAATTTCAAAATTTATCTTCTAATTCCTTCTATGATCTATCTATTCCTTGTTCAGAATAGTATAGTTCAATCTTCATATATTAATTTGGTTTCTTTATTTTTTGCTGTTGATTTTTAATTAGGATTTGATAAGAAGCAACAAATTATTCTGATTTTTTGTATTTGTTAAAACTTGCTTTATGACTTAAAATATGGTCTTTTTTTTGTATTGGGGAATGAACCCAGTTCACCACGGAGCTATATGCCCCATCCTTTTTATTTTTTTTGAGACATGGTCTTGCTAAGTTGCCAGGGCTGGCCTTGAATTTACAATTCTCCTGCCTCAGCCTCTAGAGTCACTGGGATTACAACCATGCACCTGAATCAAAAATGGCCTATTTTGAATAAGGTTCCATGAACTGCTGAGAAAAAAGTGAATTCAGCTGTATTATTTAGGGCAGAAGTGACTTTGTTGATTTTATGTCTGGATGACATAATTATTGGTGAGCAAAATGTGTTGAAATAACTCGGTATTATTATATTGTGGTCTATTTGTGCCTAAGTAGTTAGGCACACCAAATTTTGGGGCATAAACATTTGTTATTATTCTATTTTCATGTTGGATTTTTCTCTTTACCAACACAGAAGTTGAACTTTATCTATTCTGATTAATTTTTGTTTGAAATCTTCTTAGTCGATATGAGAATAGCTACTTCTGCTTGTTTTTAGACTCAATTTGCATAGAGTATCTTTTTCCATTCCTTTACTTTCAGCTTGTGGATGTTTTTGCCTATGAGTCTCTTGTAACAACATATAGTCATGTTTTGTTTTTAATTCATTCTGTCAGTCTTTGTCTTTCAATTGGAGTGTCAAGATAATTTTTGTTCAGTGTTATATTATGGAGAGATGTTTATTACTTCCAGTCATTTTGATTTGCTCAATATATTTAATTTGGTCTCAATTTTAATTTGCTTAACTTCTTTTCTAGTGAGTTTCATCCATGCAGGTGCTCTGGAGTTGATTTTTAAATTCTTCATGTGTAGTATTATTTTAAACAATTTTCTTTAGTGATAAATTAGTGTCATGAAATCTATTAGTTTATCCTTATTTTGGAAAAATGTTATTTGTTTTTCTTTTTTTTTTTTAATATTTATTTATTTTTTTCAGTTTCTGGCGGACACAACATCTTTGTTTGTATGTGGTGCTGAGGATCGAACCCGGGCTGCACACATGCCAGGCGAGCGCGCTACCGCTTGAGCCACATTCCCTGCCCCGTTATTTGTTTTTCAATTATGAATGATAGCTTTGATAGTACAATCTTGGTTGGCAATTGTTTTCTTTCAGAGCTTGGACTATCTTATTCCAAGTCTTCCTGGATTTTAGAGTCTGAGCCTAGAAGTGAGAAGTAAGTCTTACTAGATTCACTTCTAAATTTGACCTGATGTTTTTCTCTTGCAACTTTTAATATTATATCCATATTCTCTTTTTTAGAGATTTATTTATTTTTTCTAATTTGTTATATATGACAGAAGAATGCATTTCAATTCATAGTACACATATAGAGCACAATTTTTCATGTCTCCAGTTGTACACAAAGTAGAGTCACACCATTCATGTCTTCAAACATGTACTTGGGGTAATGATGTCCATCTCATTCCACCATCTTTCCTACCCCCCCAATCCTCTCTTCCCCTCTCTCCCCTTTGCCCTATCTAAAATTCCTCCATTCCTCTCATTCTCTGCCCCATTCCAATTATGGATCATCATCCTCATATCAGAGAAAACAGTTGGCATTTGTTTTTTTGGGATTGGCTTACTTCATTTAGCATAATATTCCCCAACTCCACCCATTTACCTGCAAATGCCATGATTTTATTCTCTTTTAATGCTGAGTAAATTCCATTTTGTATATATACCACAGTTTCTTTATCCATTCATTTACTGAAGGGCAGTAATAGCTACTTTAGCTACTGTGAATTGTGCTGCTATAAACAATGATGTGGCTATGTTACTATAGTATGCTGTTTTTAAGTCCTTTGCATATAAACTGAGGAGTGGGATAGCTGGGTCAAATGATGGTTCCATCCAAGTTTTCCAAGGAATCTCCATACTGCTTTTGAGATTGGTTGTACCAATTTGCAGTCCCATCAGCAATGTATGATTGAACCTTTCTCCCCACATCCTTGCCAACATTTATTGTTTTTCGTATTCTTGATAGCAGCCATTCTGACTGTAATGAGATGAAATCTTAGAGTATTTTTGATTTGCATTTCTCTAATTGCTAGAGATGTTGGTCATTTTTTCATGTTTGTTGATTGATTATATATCATCTTCTGAGAAGTATGTGTTCAGTTCCGTGGCCCATTCATTGATTGGGTTATTTATTTATTTTTTTTGGTGTTAAAATTTTTGAGATCTTTATATACCCTAGAGATTAGTGCTCTACCTTATGTGCATATGGTAGAAATTTGCTCCCATTCTGTAGGCTTTCTCTTCATCTCACTGATTTTTTCTTTACTGAGAAGAAGCTTTTTAGTTTAAATCTATCCCATTTATTGATTCTTGATTTTATTTCTTGCACTTTAGGAGTCTTATTAAGGAAGTCAGGGCCTAATCTGACATGATGGAGATTTGGGCCTACTTTTTCTTCTTTTTTAGGTGCAGGTGCCACCTCTGACCTGCATGGGCAGCTGAACTTAAGGTCGCTCATGTGAATTTCCTGGGACACCAAATAGAACACAGACACACACTTTACCTTTAAATCAAGCTTCACGATGGCTCCTCCACTCTTGGGCTCAAGCTTCCCAAATGAGAGAGCAAGGAAATTCATGAGAGGCTGGTGAGAGAGAGAGCAAGCACATTCAGAAATGAGCTTTTATTGGGGGGGACCCTCATTCTTAGAAAGTTCCATCCAAAAAAGGTCAGGAGGGGCAGGGTTACAAGGACAGGTGAGTGTAATTTGACCCAAGGGGCTTCAGGATGACACGCCTACACCTGAAGGACACATTCTCTACATCCAGGATCCAGGCAATGTCCAGGTCACTATGAAAGTGATGGACAGAGCCTCTCCACTCACAGGAAGGAGAATGTGAATCATTCAGTGAGACAGCTTCCCACATGTAGGTCTCTGGTTTAATTCCTAGGACCTTGATTTACTTTGAGTTAAGTTTTGTGCATGGTGAGAGATAGAAATTTATTTCATTTTGCTACATATGGATTTCCAGTTTTTGTTGAAGAGGCTATCCTTTCTCCAATATGTTTTTGGCACCTTTGTCTAATATGAAATAACTGTATCTGTGTGGGTTTGTCTCTGTGTCCTCTATTCTGTACCATTGGTCAACAAGTCTATTTTGGTGCCAATACCATGCTGTTTTTGATACTACTGCTCTGTAGTATAGTTTAAGGTCTGGTATAGTGTGCCACCTGCTTCACTCTTCTTGTTAAGGATTGCTTTAGCTATTCTGGATCTCTTTATTTTTTCCAGATGAATTTCATGACTGCCTTTTCTATTTCTAGGAGGAATGTCATTGGGATTTTGATTGGAATTGCATTAAATCTGTGTAGTGCTTTTAGTGGTATGGTCATTTTGATAATATTAATTCTGCCTGTCCAAGAACAAGGGAGATCTTTCCATCTTCTAAAGTCTTCTTTAATTTCTTTCTTTAGCGTGCTGTAATTTTTATTGTAGAAGTCTTTCACCTCTTTCATTAAGTTGATTCCCAAGGTTTTTTTTTTTTTTAGGCTATTGTAAAGGGCGTAGTTTTCCTAGTTTCTTTTTCAGAGGATTTGTCACTGATGTAAAGAAATGCCTTTGATTTGTGGGTGTTGATTTTATATCCTGCTACTTTGCCAAATTCATTTATTAGTTCTAGAAGTTTTCTGGTGGATTTGTTTTGAATCTTCTAGGTATAGAATTATATCATCAGCAAAAGTGATAATTTGATTTCTTCTTTTCCTATCAATATCCCTTTAATCTCTTTCATCTAAATTCTCTGGCTAGGGTTTCAAGAACTATGTTAAATAGAAGTAGTGAAAAAGGGCATCCCTGTCTCTTTCTAGATTTTAGAGGGAATGCTTTCGATTTTTCTCCATTTAGAATGATGCTGGCCTGGAGCTTAGCATAGATTTCAATATGTTGTATCAGTGTTCTCATTTACCTCTAGGAAAGTTTTGATCTCCTCTTTGATGTCTTTTGCAACCCATTGTTCATTCAATAGTATATTATTTTGTCTCCAGGTGAGGATGTTCTATTTTTTATTTTATCATTTTTTTTTCTAATTTTATTCCATTATGATCTGATAGAATGCAGGGTAGTATATCTATTTTTTTATTTTCTAAGAGTTGCTTTGTGTCATATATATATTTTAGAGAAGAATCCATGTGCTGCTGAGAAGAAAGTGTATTTGCTCATTGATGAATGAAATATTCTATATGTCTGTTAAGTCTAAGTCATTGATTGTATAATTGAGTTCTATAGTATCTTTGTTTAGCATTTGTTTGGAAGATCTATCCAGTGGTGAAAGAGGTGTGTTAAAGTCATCCAGAATTATTGTGTTGTGGTCTATTTGACTCTTGAACTTGAGAAGTGCCAGAGTACAGCTGCAGCAGAATAATCAGGGGGGGTGACGAACAACTTGTGTACGTTGATACAGCAGGAGTAGGAGCCGTTTATTGCAGGACAGGAGCAGTATTTATACATTCCACACAGCTTATCTAATTAGCATAAACTAGATACATCAGTCAACCAATAAGGAATCTCTACACTTAATGGCTCTCTTTTGTTACTTCTCAAACCACTCCCTCTGGCATTTTGCCAGGCACCATCCACACTTGTTTACGAACTCTAACATTCCCCTGGCAAAATGCCAGGTGTTATTTTGACTTGTTTACAGACTCTAACAGAGAAGAGTTTGTTTGATGAAAGAAGATGCTCCATTGTTTGGGGTATATATATTTTAATTGTTATGTCTTGTTGGTGTATGAGTCTCTTAAGCAGTATGAAACATCCTTCTTTATCCCTTTTGATTAACTTTGACTTGAGGTCTACTCTATTGATATGAGGATGGAAACCCCTGCTTGTGTCCGCAGTCCATATGAGTCGTATGTTTTTTCCCAACCTTTCACCTTCAGTCTGTGGATGTTTTTTCATACGAGATGAGTCTCTTGAAGGTAGTATATTGCTGGGTCTTTTTAAAAAATCCAGTCTTCCAGTCTGTGTCTTTTGATTGGTGAGTTTAGGCCATTAACACTCAGGGTTATTTTTGAGACATGATTTGTGTTCTTGGTCATATTTGTTTATTTTTTATATTTAACTTGACTTGGTTTCTCCATTGATTAGTATTTCCTTTAGCATGATACCTCCCTTTGCTGATTTTCATTGTTGTTTTTAATTTCCTCCTCATGGAATATTTTGCTGAGGATGTTCTGTAGTTGAGGATTTCTAGTGTAAATTCTTTTAGCTTTTGTTTATCATAGAAGGTTTTTATTTTGTCATCAAATCTAAAGCTTAATTTTTCTGGATATAAGATTCTTGGTTGGTTTCCATTTTCTTTTTTTTTTATTGGTTGTTCAAAACATTACAAAGCTCTTGACATATCATATTTCATACATTAGATTCAAGTGGGTTATGAACTCCCATTTTTACCCCAAATACAGATTGCAGAATCACTACACATCCACATTTTTACACATTGCCATATTAGTAACTGTTGTATTCTGCTACCTTTCCTATCCTCTACTATCCCCCCTCCCCTCCCCTCCCATCTTCTCTCTCTACCCCATCTACTGTAATTCATTTCTCTCCTTGTATTTTTTTTCCCCATTCCCCTCACAACCTCTTATATGTAATTTTGTATAACAATGAGGGTCTCCTTCCATTTCCATGCAATTTCCCTTCTCTCTCCCTTTCCCTCCCACCTCTCCTCCCTGTTTAATATTAATCTTCTTCTCATGCTCTTCCTCCCTGCTCTGTTCTTAGTTGCTCTCCTTATATCAAAGAAGACATTTGGTATTTTTTTTAGGGATTGGCTAGCTTCACTTAGCATAATCTGCTCTAATGCCATCCATTTCCCTGAAAATTCCATGATTTTGTCATTTTTTAGTGCTGCGTAATACTCCATGGTGTATAAATGCCACATTTTTTTTATCCATTCATCTATTGAAGGGCATCTGGGTTGGTTCCACAGTCTAGCAATTGTGAATTGTGCTGCTATGAACATCGATGTAGCAGTATCCCTGTAGTACGCTCTTTTAAGGTCTTCAGGGAAAAGTCCAAGAAGGGCAATAGCTGGGTCAAATGGTGGTTCCATTCCCAGCTTTCCCAGGAATCTCCATACTGCTTTCCAGATTGGCCGCACCAGTTTGCAGTCCCACCAGCAATGTACAAGAGTACCCTTTTCCCCACATCCTCTCCAGCACTTGTTGTTGTTTGACTTCATAATGGCTGCCAATCTTACTGGAGTGAGATGGTATCTTAGGGTGGTTTTGATTTGCATTTCTCTGACTGCTAGAGATGGTGAGCATTTTTTCATGTACTTGTTGATTGATTGTATGTCCTCCTCTGAGAAGTGTCTGTTCAGGTCTTTGGCCCATTTGTTGATTGGGTTATTTGTTTTCTTATTGTTTAATTTTTTGAGTTCTTTGTATACTCTGGATATTAGGGCTCTATCTGAAGTGTGAGGAGTAAAAATTTGTTCCCATGATGTAGGCTCCCTATTTACCTCTTTTATTGTTTCTCTTGCTGAGAGAAAACTTTTCAGTTTAAGTAAGTCCCATTTGTTGATTTTTGTTATCAACTTTTGTGCTATGGGTGTCCTATTAAGGAATTTGGAGCCCGACCCTACAATATGTAGATCGGAGCCAACTTTTTCTTCTATCAGACGCAGAGTCTCTGATTTGATATCTAGCTCCTTGATCCACTTTGAGTTAACTTTTGTGCATGGCGAGAGGAGGGGATTCAGTTTCATTTTGTTGCATATGGATTTCCAGTTTTCCCAGCACCATTTGTTGAAGATGCTATCCTCCCTCCATTGCATGCTTTTAGCTCCTTTATCAAATATAAGATAGTTGTAGCTTTGTGGATTAGTCTCTGTGTCCTCTATTCTGTACCATTGGTCCACCCTCCTGTTTTGGTACCAGTACCATGCTGTTTTTGTTACTATTGCTCTGTAATATAGTTTTAAGTCTGGTATCGCTATACCGCCTGATTCGCACTTCCTGCTTAGAATTGCTTTTGCTATTCTGGGTCTTTTATTTTTCCATATGAATTTCATGATTGCTTTATCCATTTCTACAAGAAATGCCGTTGGGATTTTGATTGGCATTGCATTAAACCTATAGAGAACTTTTGGTAATATCGCCATTTTGATGATGTTAGTTCTGCCTATCCATGAACAGGGTATATTTTTCCATCTTCTAAGATCTTCTTCTACTTCTCTTTTTAGGGTTTTGTAGTTTTCATTATATAAATCTTTCACCTCTTTTGTTAGGTTGATTCCCAAGTATTTTATTTTTTTTGAGGATATTGTGAATGGAGTGTTTTTCCTCATTTCCGTTTCAGAAGTTTTGTCGCTGATATACAGAAATGCCTTTGATTTATGCGTGTTGATTTTATATCCTGCCACTTTGCTGAATTCATTTATTAGTTCTAGTAGTTTTTTTGTAGACCCTTTTGGGTCTTCTAGGTATAGAATCATGTCATCTGCAAATAGTGATAATTTAAGTTCTTCCTTTCCTATTTTTATGCCTTTAATTTCTTTCGTCTGTCTAATTGCTCTGGCCAGTGTTTCGAGAACTATATTGAATAGAAGTGGTGATAGAGGGCATCCCTGTCTTGTTCCAGATTTTAGGGGGAATGCCTTCAATTTTTCTCCATTGAGAATGATGCTAGCCTGAGGCTTAGCATAGATAGCTTTTACAATGTCGAGGTAAGTTCCTGTTATCCCTAGTTTTTCTAATGTTTTGAACATAAAGGGATGCTGTACTTTGTCGAATGCTTTTTCTGCGTCTATTGAGATGATCATATGGTTCTTATTTTTAAGTCTATTGATGTGGTGAATAACATTTATTGATTTCCGTATATTGAACCATCCTTGCATCCCAGGGATGAATCCTACTTGATCATGGTGCACAATTTTTTTGATGTGCCTTTGTATCCGATTCGCCAGAATTTTATTGAGGATTTTTGCATCTAGGTTCATCAGAGATATTGGTCTGTAGTTTTCTTTCTTTGAGGTGTCTTTGTCTGGTTTCGGAATCAGGGTGATGTTGGCCTCATAGAATGAATTTGGCAGAGCTCCTTCTTTTTCTATTTCCTGAAATAACTTGAAAAGTATTGGTATTAATTCTTCCTTAAAGGTTTTGTAAAACTCCGCTGTATACCCATCCGGTCCTGGGCTTTTCTTGGTTGGAAGTCTTTTGATTGCTTCTTCTATTTCATCTATTGTTATTGGTCTGTTTAAGTTGTGAGTATCCTCCTGACTCAGTCTGGGCAAATCATATGACTTAAGGAATTTATCGATGTCTTCACTATCTTCTATTTTATTGGAATATAGGTTTTCAAAATAATTTCTAATTGTCTTCTGTATTTCTGTAGCGTCTGTTGTGATATTGCCTTTTTCATCCCGTATGTTAGTAATTTGAGTTCTCTCTCTTCTTCTCTTCGTTAGCATGGCTAAGGGTCTGTCGATCTTATTTATTTTTTCAAAGAACCAACTTTTAGTTTTGTTAATTTTTTCAATAGTTTCTTTTGTTTCAATTTCGTTGATTTCCGCTCTGATTTTAATTATTTCTTGCCTTCTGCTACATTTGCTGTTGTTTTGCTCTTCCTTTTCTAGGGCTTTGAGATGAAGTGTGAGCTCATTTATTTGTTGGTTTTTCCTTTTTTTGAGGAATGACCTCCAAGCGATGAATTTCCCTCTTAAAACTGCTTTCATTGTGTCCCATAGATTCCGATATGTTGTGTCTGTATTTTCATTTATCTCTAAGAATTTTTTGATTTCCTCCTTTATGTCTTCTGTAACCCATTGATCATTCAGTAACATATTGTTCATTTTCCATGTGATGTAGGATTTTTCCTTCCTTCTTTTATCATTGATTTCCAGTTTCATTCCATTATGATCAGATAAAATGCATGGTATTATCTCCACCCCTGTATATTTACTGAGGGTTGCCCTATGGCATAATATATGGTCTATTTTTGAGAAGGATCCATGTGCTGCTGAGAAAAAAGTATATCCACTTGATGATGGTTGATATATTCTATATATGTCAGTTAAGTCTAGGTTATTGATTGTGATATTGAGTTCTATAGTTTCTTTATTCAACTTTTGTTTGGAGGATCTGTCCAATGGTGAGAGAGGTGTGTTGAAGTCACCCATAATTATTGTGTTGTGGTCTATTTGATTCTTGAACTTGAGGAGAATTTGTTTTATGAACGTCGCAGCACCATTATTTGGTGCATAAATATTGATAATTGTTATGTCTTGTTGGTGAATGGTTCCTTTTAACAGTATATAATGTCCTTCCTTATCCCTTTTGATTAATTTAGTCTTGAAGTCAATTTTATTCGATATGAGGATGGCCACCCCTGCTTGCTTACGAGGACCGTGTGCGTGGTATATTTTTTCCCAACCTTTCACCTTCAGCCTGTGTATGTCTTTTCCAATCAGATGTGTCTCCTGGAGGCAGCATATTGTTGGATTTGTTTTTTTAATCCATGTTACCAGCCTATGTCGCTTTATTGGAGAGTTTAAGCCATTAACGTTTAGAGTTACTATTGATATATGGTTTGTACTTCCAGCCATGTTTGATTATTTATCTTTTTTTAAAATTTAGTTTGTTTCTCCATGATTAGCTTTCCCCCCACCCTCTGTCTTTACTGAGGTACTTCCCACTGTTGGTTTTGGTTCTTGTTTTTCATTTTTTCCTTGTGTAGTGTTTTGCTCATGATGCTTTGCAATGCTGGTTTTCTGGCTAGAAAGTCTTTTAGCTTTTGTTTATCATGAAAGATTTTAATTTTGTTGTCATACCTGAAGCTCAATTTTGCTGGATACAAAATTCTTGGTTGGCATCCTTTGTCTTTCAGTGTTTGAAATACGTTGTTCCAGGATCTTCTCACTTTTAGTGTCTGTGATAAAAAATCCGTTGTTAACCTTATTGGTTTACCCCTGAATGTAATCTGCCTCCTTTCTCTTGTAGCTTTTAATATTTTCTCTTTGTTCTGTGTATTGGATATCTTCATAACAATGTGTCTTGGCGTTGGTCTACTGTGATTTTGTATGCTCGGTGTCTTGTATGCATCTACAATTTGTATATATGTTTCCTTTTTTATTTCTGGAAAGTTTTCTATAATTATTTCATTCAGCAGGTTGCTCATTCCCTTGGTTTGAACCTCTATACCTTCCTCTATCCCAATGACTTAAGTTTTTTTTTTATGTTATCCCATATTTCTTGGATGTTTTTCTCGTGATTTTTTACCAGCCTTTCTGAGTTGGCTAGACTGTTTTCAAGATGATATATTTTGTCTTCAATATCTGACGTTCTGGCTTCTACTTGCTCCAATCTGTTCGTGATACTCTCATTTGAGTTTTTAATTTGGTTTATAGTTTCCTGCATTTCTAGAATTATTGTTTGATTTTTTTATAATCTCTATCTCCTGATAAAGATGCTTATTTGCCTGTTTTATCTGTTTATGTAATTCATTTTCAATGTGTTCTTTCACTGTTTGAATTTGCTGTCTCATATCCTCTTTAAGATTCCATTCCATCTGTCTAAGGTATTCCTTGAGTTCTTTATTTGGCCATTTTTCTGATGCCTCTAGGTCCTCCTGAATATTTAGGCTGTTCTGCATTGTTTGTACTCCTTTTCTTCCTTGCTTTTTCATGCTGCTCATGTTACTTCTTGTTCTGTTTGACTGCTGAGTTACTGTTTACTCCTATAAATTTATTTGATGTTTGGGAGGAAAGGTATTAGAAGGGAAGGGAAGAAGTCACTAAAGAGAATGAGAGTAAGCAGGTAGAATTCAAGGAAGGGGGAATAAGGAAATTGAAAAGAAATGAAAAGACAAAAGAAAAAACAAGAAAATAAAAAAAGAAAAAAATTTAAAAAAATAATCAAAAAAATTAAAATTAAAAAAATAATAAAAAATATTAAAAAAAAATTAAAAAAATGAAAAAAAAACCCAAAAAGAAAAAAATTTAATAAATGCAGACTTAGAGTTTGATTAACTTCTCTTCCAGTAGGTGGAGCTGTGCCCACTAGGCCAAGCTTCTCTCAATACGCGGGAACCAATCACTGTGCAGCAGCTCCTCCTCCCAGACTGGGCAGGTCTCCAATCCTGAGTGCCTAGGGCCTTCTCTTGTGTCTAGTCACTTCCCCACTTTTCCTCAAGCCAGGCCCCACTCACTGGTGATGCTCACCACAATCCTGGCTACACACCAGGTCTGCTGCTCCTGGGAGCCCTATTTTCTTGAACGACTGGGCATACTCTCCCTGTTTGCCATTCCCTCAGACCCTAAGTTTGTGGAGCTTGGGGCTGAGAACCCTCAGCGAATTTTGCTTGCCCTCCGGTAGCCACGCCCCTGGTAGCTGGTGCCAGAGACCTCAGTTGTCAGCATTGGTGGGAGCGGTAGCAAGGGGTTCTGAGCTGCGGGTCCCGCGCCACTCCTGATTCCCTCGGTCTGACTATCACGCTCACGGGAGAGCTGGGAGGGGCCCTTAAGGTTTCCCTGCTGTGTGGAGAGGGAGGGCTAGGGGGTTACACACCTGTCACCGCTGATTTCAATGAAGTTATCTCCTCCGCTGCATTCTGGTGATGTCAGTTCTCTGCCATGGTGTTATCCCATGAAAATGGCGACAGTTCGTTCCCTTTGCCGGGTGACCGATGCAACGGGTGGATCCTGACTGGCTCTCCCAAGCCCCGTCTCAATCCTGTGGCCACTGCCTATGAAGGCTCGGTTGGTATTAACCTCCGCTGGTTCAGAAGGGCTGACCAGTTGTTTCAGCGGGATCATTTAGTGCTGAGTCACCGCGGTCTGCGAGACACAGGCGAATGGGAGCTTGAATTCGGCTGATCCGGGCTTGGTGTGTGTTCTGAGAGGCCCAGACTGTTCTCCCCAGATCCACGTCAGCTCAGCATTGCCTAGTGATCCTGAGCAAACAGCATTTAGATGGTTTATGACTCCCTATGCCCGCGCAGCTGAAGAGGTCAGAGACTTGATCTCTCCGCACCCGCCGCCATGTTGGATCTCCCTGGTTTCCATTGTCTTTCAGAGCTTGGGTATATGTTGTTTCAGGACCTTCTAACTTTCAGGGTCTGGGTTGAAGAATCTGCAGATATTCTAATTGGTTCCCCCTATATGTGTTGTGGGGCAGGTCACTCAGAAAACACGCCAAGTCCTAGTTTTGTCCAAATTGAAGAATCTTTATTTATCCGGCCAGCCAGAGACTGCTCCCTGCAGGACCCATAACTGTTTCTGCAAGGAACAGCCCTGAGCCTGACCATTTTAAGATATTTAAAGGCAAATCTACATTTGGGTTGATGTAGCTGTAAGCAAGCAGATACAGAAACTGAATTGGGCAGTTAGCGAGACAATGCAATGGTACATTGGTATTTCCCACAGGACTTTCCAGATTGTCATAGCAGCAAGCAAGTAGAAGGGAAGTGGGTCAAAATGACCCTAGTTGAGTACAAATTAGAGAATGGTTACTAACATCTAGACAATCAATCTCTGACAAAGTACATTGCCCAAGAAAAACAGAAAGCAAAGATAACAATTTTACATTATATAAGAATTACTATTTTGCATTGTCAAGTATGTTATGCTAGGTAACTATTAATGAATGCAGAGGATATGGAATCTCAGGGTAAAATGGAGTCTGTTTGGTCATTTCCCATATAGCCTGGCCCATACAGATGTAATTTGATTCTTTTCTCTTGTGGCTTTTAAATTATCTCCTTATTCTATATGCTAGGCATTTTCATTATAATGTGACTTGGTGTGGGTTTGTTGTGATTTTGTTCATTTGGTGTCCTGTAAGCCTCTTATATTTGATTTTCCAATTCATTCTTCATGTTTAGAAATTTTTCTGATATTATTTCATTGAATAGATTGTTCATTCCTTTGGTTTGGAACTGAATGCCTTCCTCTATCCCAAAATTATATCTATCTATCTATCTATCTATCTATCTATCTATCGCTATACATAGGCAAAACATTTTTATTTTGTTTATTTATTTTATGTGGTACTGAGGCTTGAACCTAGTGCCTCTCATATGCAAGGCAAGCACTCTGTCACTGAGCCACAACCCCAGCCCCCAATAATTCTTAAATTTGGTCTTTTTATGTTATCCTATAATTCTTGAATGTTCTGTTCATGGTTTTTTACCATCTTCACTGTATGGTCAACATTCTTTTCAAGATTATATATTTTGTTTTCATTGTCTGAGGCCTTGTCTTCCAAATGGTCTAATCTGTTGGTGATGCTTTCTATTGAGCTTTTAATTTGGTTTATTGTTTCTTTCATTTCAAGGATTTCTGTTTTTTTTTCAGAACCTCTATCTCCTCATTGAAGTAATCTTTTGTTTTCTGTATTTGCTTATGTAGTTCTTTATCAAAATGATCTTTTGCTGTCTATATTTGCTCTCTTATGTCATCCTTTAATTCACAGAACATTTTAATCATGTACATCCTGAATTCCTTCTCTGTCATCTTTTCTGCTGTGCTGGCCATGGATTCAAATAATATAATATTTTCATTTTGGGGGGGCACTTTCTTCCATTGTTGTTTGTGTGTCTTCTCTTCTATTACTGCAGGTCTGAGGTGTTACAGTTTTTATCCTATAGACTTATTATGTCCCTGCAGGTTTTCAATACCTCTCCTTTAAGGGGGAGAACAATGTGAACATATCCCAATACAAACAATATACAACCTTAAGCCAAATATCTGCTATCAAGACATTAACAATTTTGTCACAATATACAGAAATGGTAAGCTCAATTATTACCTACAATATAAACAGTAGGTTTGCAAAAGAGTCTATAGTTTCTGATGGTGGACAAAGAACCAGGGATGAGGTGTAGGACCAGATGTTGAGGGGGTAGGAGGTAAGGATATAGAGTTATTATATTTTAGAAAGCGTGAAAGAGGAATCTAAAGAAGTTCGTTAGTAGCAGGAGAAGAGAGGCAAAGTGATTTTGGGGAGACAAGTAAGTGGGAAGATAGTAGAATACAGAAAACAAATAAACATATATATTAAGAAAAGTAAAAAAAAAGTAAAAAAATTAGAAAAAAAAGAAAAGTAAAAAATGTAAAACTCGGAGATAAAAGAATATACAGCACCACTGTAATTTGCTAGCCAGACATCCCAGTCCTCAGTAGCCTAATTCTTGAAAAGTACTTGGTTTCACAAATGTTGGGGATGTGATCATGGGAAAAGAGAGAGATAGAGAAAAAAATATTGAAGGAAGATACAAGGATTGCTTTTTGTTGCAGATCAGTATCTTTCCAGCTTCCTTTCTCATCCAATAGATAGGGTTGTCTGTTGTTTGCTGGTATTTCCATCCTCAGGATGGTGAAGGTTATTAGGGTGGGAGGGTTGGTCCAAGGATTTCCTTTGGGGCCTGCTTGTGTGATGTGGATGCCTGGTCTTATCTCCTTATATCACCTGTAGACCTCACAATTCCTGGTCTCTAATTTAGTCTCTAAACTGTATTTCACCCTCCTTTCTACTTCACAATCAGGAACCTTTCTCTCTGGAGATCTTGTGGACTGCACTCTGGGAGCTGTGCACCTGTTGCAGAGAGCTGTTAACACCTCATATGCTTCTTCTTTATTCTCAGGAATTTGATCTCTTCTGCTTTTTTATTCTCAGGATTTTTATCTGGTTGTCAATTTAGTACCAATTTCTGATATGCATTTTTCATATCCTTGGGTGAGACATGTCTCTGTATACTTTAGAATTTCATAGTACCCCACCAATGTTTTTTTTTTAAATAGTTCATTTTAGCTCTATATAATATTAGGGTTCATTTTGACATTATATAAGCATGGGATGTAATTTGCTCAAATGTAGTCCCCAGTCCTTCCCTTTTGCCCCTCTTTCTTCATACTCTTGTTCTCATCTCTCTAGTCCACTGATCTTTCTTCTATTTATACTTTTTTTTTAAATTAGTGCTTTGTGGATATACACAAAGATTAGATTCAATGTGGTATGTACATAGGAAAGTTAGATCAAATTAATTCCATTATTCTTCCCTTTTTCTGTTCCTCCTATCTCCTCTTAGATTCCCTTTCTCTTAATGATCTCTCTTTATTTTCATGATTTTTCAACATCCTCCCCTCTTATTTATTGCAGTCTACATCAGTCCTTAGATCTAAAGTGTTTGTATGCATTGATTCTATTTTTTTGCTTTTATTGGTGCATTATAGTTGTACATAATAGTTGGGCTCACTTTAACTCAATAATACATGCCTGAACTTTAATTTACTTCATTTCAGTCCCTGGTGCTTTCCTTTTCCCTCCCTCTATCCCCCTTCCATTGTACTGTCTACCTTCCATTCATTTATATATTTTAATTGTCACTACAGATATATGTCATGGTGTATATATACACAACACATTTTCTTAATTCATTTATCTAATGACAGGCATCTGGGCTGATTCCATATCTTGGCTATTGTGAGTAGCACTGCTATAAACATTGATGTGACCATATCACTATAGTATACTAATTTTAGTTCTTTTGAACTGAGGAGTGGGATAGCTGGGTCAATATGGTGTTTTCATTCCTAGTTTTTGAGGAGTTTCCATATGACTTTCCTGTGTTGTTGCACTAATGTTTACTCCCACCAATAATGTATGAGTGTAAATTTCCCCCCACATCCTCTCCAAAATTTATTATTATTTATAATTATTTATATTCTTTTTTTTGCAAAATTTCTTGTATTCGTTAGACTTGAAAAGTGACAATTTTTCAGAGAAGCACAATTTGTGATATATATATATATATATATATATATATAT
>NW_026000026.1:71945344-71974342 GCF_001458135.2 Marmota marmota marmota
ATATATATATATATATATATATATATAATCCAGTCCTATGAATTACATAGTAAAACACAAAAAGAACATTCTCATATCTCTGTTTCATCGTGGCACACATTTTAGTATTTGAGAAATCCTAGTTCACTTTTTTTTAAAATTTATTTTTTACATACATGACAATAGTGGACTGCATTACACTCATTGTTACGTATTTATAGCACATGTTTTTGTAACTCTGTATATAAAGTATGTTCACACCAAATTATGCCATTATACATGTACTCTTTTTTTGCATAACAATTCTTAATACACATATATACCACAATTTTTCATATCTCTGTTTGTATATAAGGTATGGTCAACACTAAATTCAAATCTTCATACATATATTTTGTATAATGATGACCATCACATTCCCCTATCCTTGCTATTCCCCTTCCCCCTCCCTTTCCCTTCCATCCCTCTTCTCTATCTAGAAATAATCTTCCTCCCATGCTCTCCTTCCCTACCCCACTTCGAGTCACCTCCCTTTTATCAGAGAAAACATTTGGCATTTGCTTTTTTTGGGATTGGCTAACTTCACTTAGCATAATCTTCTCTAATGCCATCTATTTACCTGCAAATGCCATTATTTTGTTCATTTTTAGTGTTGAGTAATATTCCATTGTGTATAGATGCCACATTCTTTTTATGCATTCAAGGATCTAAACCAGAGTCTTGATCCTTGATCCATTTTGAGTTCATTTTTGTGCATGGTGAGAGATAGGAATTCAATTTCATTTGTTGCATATGGATTTCCAGCTTTCCCAGCACCATTTGTTGAGATGCTATCTTTTCTCCAGTGCATGCTTTTGGCACCTTTGTCTAATATAAGGTAGTAATATAAGGTAGTTGTAATTTTGTGGGTTACTCTCTGTGTCCTCTATTCTGTACCATTGGTCTACCAGCCTGTTTTGGTGCCAGTACCATGCTGTTTTTGTAACTATTGCTCTGTAGTATAGTTTAAGGTCTTTGTATAGTGATACCACCTGTTTCACTCTTCCTCCTTAGAATTGCTTTAGCTATTCTGGGTCTCTTATTTTTCCAGATGAATTTCATAATTGCTTTTTCTATTTCTATCAAGAATGCCATTGGGATTTTGATTAGAATTGCATTAAATCTGTATAGTGCTTTTGGTATGGTCATTTTGATAATATTAATTCTGCCTATCCATGAGCAAGGTAGATCTTTCCATCTTCTAAGGTCTTCTTTGATTTCTCTCTTTAGCGCTCTGTAGTTTTCATTGTATAGATCTTTCACCTCTTTTATTAAGTTGATTCCCAAGTGTTTTTTTGTTCTTCTTTTTCTAGGGCTTTGAGATGTAGTGTGTGAAGTCATTTATTTGTTGGTGTTTTCTTCTTTTAAGGAATAAATTCTAGGCAATGAATTTTCCTCTTAGTACTGCTTTAATAGTGTCCCAGAGATTTCGATATGTTGTGTCTGTGTTCTCATTTACCTCTAAGAATTTTTAAATTTCCTCCTTGATGTCTTCTGTAACTCATTGTTCATTCAGTAGCATATTGTTCAGTCTCCATGTAATGCAGGAATTTTTCTTCCTTATTTTATCATTTATTTCCAATTTCATTCCATTATGATCAGATAAAATGCATGGTAATATCTTTACTCCTTTATATTTGTTAAGAGTTGCCCAGTGGCATAATATATGGTCTATTTTTGAGAAGGAATCCATGTGCTGCTGAGAAGAAAGTGTATCCACTTGATGTTGGTTGGTATATTCTATATATGTCAATTAAGTCTAAGTTATTAATTGTGTTATTGAGTTCTATAGTTTCTTTATTCAACTTTTGTTTGGAGAGGTGTATTAAAATCACCCAAGATTATTGTGTTGTGGTCTATTTGACTCTTGAACTTGAGAAGAGTTTGTTTGATGAACATAGCTGCACCATTGTTTGGGGAATATGTATTAATGATTGTTATGTCTTGTTGGTGTATGTTTCCCTTGAGAAGTATGTAATGACCTTCTTTATCCCTTTTGATTAACTTTGGCTTGAAGTCTACTTTATTTCATATGAGTATGCACACACCTGCTTGCTTCTGAACACCATGTGAGTGGTATGATTTTTCCCAACCTTTCACCTTCAGTCTGTGTATGTCTTTTCCTATCAAATGAATTTCCTGTAGGTAGCATATTGTTGGACCTTTTTTTTTTTTAAATTCAGTCTACTAGCCTATGTCTTTTGATTGGTGAGTTTAAGCCATTAACATTTAGGGTTACTATTGAGATATGGTTTGTATTTCTAGCCATATTTGTTTACTTTTGTTATTTAACTTGACTTGGTTTTCCTCTTTGATTAGTTTTTCTTTTAGGATACTACTTCCCACTGCTGCTTTTCATTGTTATTTTTCATTTCCTCTTCATGAAATGTTTTGCCAAGGATGTTTTGAAGCACAGGTTTTCTAACTGCAAATTCTTTTAATTTTGTTTACCATCGAAGGTTTTTATTTCATCTTCAAACCTGAAGCTTAATTTTGCTGGATACAAGATTCTTGGTTGGAACCCATTATCTTTCAGCATTTGAAATATGTTGTTCCAGGATCTTGCAGTTTCAGGATCTGTGTTGAAAAATCAGCCATTAACCTAATTGGTTTACCTCTGTATGTAATCTGATTTCTTTCTCTTGTGGCTTGTAAAATTCTCTCCTTATTCTATATGTTGGGCATTTTCATTATAATGTGTCTTGGTATGGATCTTTTGTGATTTTGCACATTTGGCATCTCGTAGGCTTCTTGGATTTGGATTTTTGTTTTATTCTTCATGTCTGGAAAGTTTTCTGATATTATTTCATTGAACAAGTTGCTCATTACTTTGGTTTGGACCTCTATACTTTCCTCTATCCCAATAACTCTTAAGTTTGGTCTCTTTATGTTATCCCTTGTATATTCTGCTCATGGTTCTTATCAATCTCGCTGTGCTATGTTCTTTTTGAGATGATATACTTTGTCTTCGTTGTCTGATGTCCTATCTTCTAACTGGTCTACCCTAATTTTGATACTCTCATTTGAGTTTTTAATTTCACTCCAGGTGTGCAGCTGCTCCTGATCAACTGAGCGCTATCTCTGTGTTGGGTAGTCACCTGCGTCATCACACCTGGTGAGAAGGGGGAATTGGAAATGGCAACCTGGTCAGTCATATTCCCTCTGATAGCCATGCCCACCAAAGCTGTCTAGATAGGTTTTGAGCTATCACAGCTGGGGGGAGGGGGAGTTGGAGACCAGGCGCCTTCTCAGTAGCACTCCATAGCCATGCCCACCAAAAGCTGGTGAGCATGGTTTTGAGTTATCTTAGCTGGGGAGAGGGGGTGCTGGGAACCACACACCTGTTCAGATGCCCATCCGCGCTGTCAGTGCAAAGTTGACCGAGATAGATTTTCCAAGATGGAGCCTGTCCATTTCCAGTGCCCTAGTGTCTGGTGAGGTGGAGGGTGCTGGGCTGTCCCTATGCTGTGTCCAGATCTTGGTCCAGTGTCCTGTACTGAAGCGGATCACAGTCTGGCGCACTGCAACCTTGGAGGGGCTATGACCTGGACTCCGCTCTGCCACCAGAGACCCTGTGGAAGTGCTCAGAGGGTGGGCTCCGGGACCCCATTCCCGTTGGCAAAGAGCGACTCTGCCTTCCGCAAGTTCTATGTTGCTCTTGCTTCTCCTGTGTACTCTGTGAAAATCCGCTATTTGAGATCCTGTCACACACTGTGAGAAGCTGCAAATTCGTCAGGGCGAGCCAAATGGAGTAACCATCCGATCTCTCTCTGGGATTCACACACAGAGCAGCCAAGAATGGGATATCCTCTACTCCGCCATCTTGGATCCCAGCCCTAGTTCTTATTTATATCTTGATAATTGCTATTCTGAATCTAGTAAGATGAAATTTCAGTGTAGTTTTGATTTGCATTTCCTTGATTACAAGGGAAGTTGAGAACATTTTTCATATTTTTTTTTGGTCATTTGTGTGTGTGTGTGTGTGTGTGTGTTTAAGAAATGTTGGTTTGTTTATTTTGTCCATTTGTTGGTTGTGGATTTGTCTCTGTGTCTTCTATTTTGTTCTACAGATCTTCATGTCTATTTTGATGCTAATATCATGCTGTTTTTGTTACTATAGCTTTGTAGTATTATTTGAAACCAGGAATTGTCATGCCTCCAGCATCACTCTTCTTGCTCAGGATTGCTTTGGCTATTCTGGGTCTTTTATTCTTCCACATTAATTTTAGGACTTTTTAAAATAGTTCTGTGAAGAATGTCATTGATATTTTGATGGAGATTGCATTAAATCTGTGTTATAACACTTTTAGTAATATGGCCATTTTGACAACATTAATTCTACCTATCCAAGAATGTGGGGGATCTTTCCATCTTCTAAAGTCTTCTTTGATTTGTCTCTTAAATTTCTATAATTTTCATTGTAGATGTCCTTCACCTGCTTGGTTAGATTAGTTTCTAAGTATTTGATTTTATTTTTTGAGGTTATTGTGAGTGGGATAGTTTTCCTGATTTCTTTCTCAGGAGAACCACTGTTGGAGAATAGAAAAGTGATATCTATCTCAATGCTATCACTTCTAGAAGTCTTTTGTTGGAATTGTTTTGAGGACTTCTACATCATCAAACAGAGATAATTTGACTTCTTTTTTTCCTATTTGTATCCCTTTAATTTCCTTCTTTTGCTTGATTTCTCTGGCTGGAGTTTCAAGAACTATATTGAATAGGAGTGATGAGACTGGACATCCATGTCTTTTTCCTGATTTTCAAGGAAATACTTTCAGTTTTTCTCCATTTTCCTATGATATTTGCTTTATAATACTGAAGAGTCTTTATAATGTTGAGATAAGTTTCTTCTACCACTTGTTTGTCCAGTTTTTTAAAAATATGAATGAGTATTGGATTTAATCAGACATTTCCTGCATCTATTGAGATAACCATGTGGTTCTTATCCTTGATTCTATTTATGTGGTGAATTACATTTATTGATTTGTGTATGCTTAAAAAAATCTTGCATCCCTGGAACAAAATCCACTTGATCATGGTGTACTGCCTTCTTAATGAGTTTTTGAATGCAGTTTGCAAATATTAAATTTTTGCACCTATGTTCATAAGGAATATGTATCTGTAGTTTTTTTTCCTTTATGTGTTTTGGTCTGATTTTGATATCAGGATTATACTGTCTTCATAGACTCTGTTTGGGAGTGTTTCCTCCCTTTCAGTTTTATGGAATAATTTGAGGAAGACTGGTGTTAGTTCTTCTTTAAAGTTCTGGTAGAACTCAGCCAAGAATCCATCTGGACCTGGACTTTTTAAAATTGAAAGTCATATATATATATATATATATATATATATATATAAAATTTTGTTTTCAGTAGACCTTTATTTTATTTATTTACATGTGGTGCTGAGAATTGAATGCAGGGCCTCACACATGCTAGGCAAGTGCTCTGCCACTGAGCCACAACCCTAGCCCTTTTTGAAAGGCTTTTAATTGCTGTTTCAATTTCATTGTTTGATATTGGTGTACTAAGTTTTCAATATTTTCCTGGTTCAGTTTGTGTGGTCATTGTTACTATGCACTTTTTTTGGAATATAAATTTTCAAAATAGTGTCTAATGATCCTCTTGATTTCAGAAGTGTCTGTAGTGATATTTTCTTTTTAATCTCTAATTTGGATCTTCTCTCTTTTTCTTTTGTTTATTTTGGCTAGGGGTTTATCAATCTGTTTCTCTTTTCAAGGAATAAACTTTTTGTTAAATTGATAATTGTATTGTCCTTTTAATTCTCAACTTCATGAATTTCAGCTCTGATATTAAAATTATTTTCTATCTTCTATTGATTTTGGGGTTGGTTTGTTTTTACTTTTCTAAGGCCTTGAGGTGTAATATTAGATTATTTATTTGATTTTTTTTCCTTTTTAAAAAATTAGGGCACTATATTTGCTAAAGATGTTGAATTTTTTTAAGTGTCTCTTCAGTTTCTTTGCTCATTTATTGATTGGATTAGAGAAATGCAAAATGACACTGAGATTGCATTTCACTCTAGTCAGGATGGCAGTTATAAAGAATACAAGTAACAATAAATGTTGGTGAGGATATGAGGAAAAATGTTCTCTTATACATTGCTGGTGGGATTGCAGACTGGTGCAACCACTCCAGAAAATAGTATGGCGATTCCTCAAAAAACTAGGAATGGAACTACCATGCAACCAGTTATTCCACTTCTTAGTACATATCCAAAGGATTTCAAATCAGCATAATACAATGGTGCAGCCATATCAATGTTTACAGAAGCACAACTCAAAATAGGTAAGCTATGGAACCAACTCAGGTATCCTTCAGCTGATGAATGGATAAAGAAAATGTGGTATATGTACACAATGGAGTCATAAAGAAGAATGACTTTATGACATTTGCCAGTTATGGGATGGATCTGGAGACTAACACACTAAGTGAAATTTCAGTCCCCAAAAGCCAAAGATTGAATATTTTTGCTGATATATGGAAGCTAACCACAATAAGGGGGGGAGAGAATAAAAATTAGTAGATTAGACAAAGGGAAATGAAGGGAAGGAGTGAGGGATAGGAAAAGGAAAATAGTGGAATGAATCTGATATAATTTTCCTATTTATAACAATGAATACACCACAGTGAATCCCATAATCATGTACATCTATGAGAAATGGGCCCAAATTAAAATATGTTATATTCCATGCTTGTTTAACTATATCAAAATGAATTCTACTGTCATGAAAAACTAAAAAGACCAATTTAAAAAAAATGAAAGAATTTGTATGACCCACCCTCTGCAATAATGAAGGGGAGAGAAGTAATATAAGGTTAACTTAATATTGCTAATTACATGGTTTTAAAATACATTCATGATTTTAGGTAGTGGTGACCATTGTATAAAGAACTGCTTATTATGATGTTTTAGACTTTTAAAAAATATCTACCATAATTTTAACATGAGAATTCCTTCAGTACTTACTTGCTTTCTTTATGCACAATGTGGTTGTACATGGATAATGCATCAATATTTCTTTTAGAGTATTTACTAAATAATTTAGTAATTAAAATAGAATTACAAAGAAAAAATAAGATTATGCATTCATTAATATGAACTTTCCTCTTAAAACTGCCTTCATGATGTCCCAGATATTTTGATATGTTGTAATGTGTTCTCATTTGTTTAAAAAAATTTCTTGATTTCTTTAATGATCCATTCCTCATTTAAAAGAGTATTGTTCAATCTCTATGGCTTTATGTGGTTTTTATATTTTTTCTTGCTATTGATATCTAGCTTCATCCCATTATGATCTGATGGAATGCATGGATTATATCAATTTTTGTGTAATTGCTAAGACTTATATTGTGACCTAATATGTGGTCTAATTAGGAAAATGTTCCATGAGCTGCTGATAAGAAAGTGAATTCAGCTTTTTGGGGTGTGTGTGTGTGTGTGTAAGTGAAATATTCTGTAGCTCTCTTTATAGGTCCATTGATTTATGGCATTATTTGGTTAAAAAAATATCTTTATTGATTTTATGTTTGGATGATCTGTCTTTTGGTGATAGAAGTGACTTGAAATCACTCAGTTTTATTACATTAGGGTCTATCTGGGATTTAATGTCAAAAAGTAATTTCTAATGTAATCATATGCATTGACAATTGGGGCTTAAGTATTTACTATTGTTATATCTTCTTGTTGGATTTTTTTCCTTTATCAGTACATAGTGGTCTTTTTTGTCTCTTCTGATTAACTTTTGTTTGAAATCTGCTTTTTAGATATGAAAATAGTCACTCCTGCTTATTTTTAGATTCTGTTTGCAATATATATATATATATATATATACACACACACACACATATATACATATATATTTTACATATTTATAAATATATATGTATTTTAACCATCCTTTATCTTCCAGCTTATATATCTATGTATATGTATATATAGATACATCTCTCTCTCTATATCTATCTATCTATCTATATATATATATATGAGATAAATCTTTTGCAAACAGCTTTTAGTCATGTCTTCTTTTTTAATCCATTCTGCCAGCATATATATTTTAACTGTGGAGTCAAGACAATTTACATTTAGTGTTATTATGAATATATGAGTGTTATTTCCTGCTATTTTGATTTGTTTGCTATATTCTGTCTTGAGTTTCATTTAGTTAATTGCTCTTCTATTGAGTTACATCTATTTTAGAGCTTTGGAGTTTGTTTTGGGGTTCCTCTATGCATGGTATATCTTTATTCTTTGTAGTGATGGCTTTAGTGGTAATGAATTCTTTTAGTCTATTTTTATCATAGAAATTTTTTGCTTCTGAATGATTCTGAAAGATAGTTTTGCTGAGTATAGAATTTTTTTTTGGTACTGAGGATTGAACCCAGGGGTGCTCAACCACTGAATCACATCTCAGCACATTTTATATTTTATTAGAAACAGGGTCTTGCTAAATTGTTTAGGGCCTCACTAAATTGCTGACTGGCTTTGAAATCTTGATCCTCCTGCCTCAGCCTCCCAAACTGCTGGGATTATAGGTATGTGCCATGCCCAGCTGGGTATAGGAATCCTGACTGGTAATTATTTTCTTTTAGAGCTTGGACTATTTTATTACTTGATTTTAGGGTTGAATTGAGAAATCAGAAGTGAGACTTAGTTGTTTGCTTCTAACTGGGGTCTGACTTTTTTTTTTGGTACTGGGGATTGAACTCAGGAGCACTCAATCACTGAGCCACATCTCTAGCCATTTTTTATATTTTGAGACAGGGTCTCACTGAGTTGCTTAGCATCTTCCTTTTTGCTGAGGCTGGCTTTGAACTCATAATCCTCCTGCCTCAGCTTCCTGAGCTACTGGGATTATAGAGGTGTGCCACCCTGCCAGGCAGGACATGACATTTTGCTCTTGAAGTTTTAAATATTATTTCCTTATTTTTTTAAAAAACAGTTGTCAATGGATATTTATTTATTTATATGTGGTGCTGAGAATTGATCCCAGTGTCTCACACATGCTGGGCAAGTGCTCCACTACTGAGCCAAACCCCAGCCCTATTCTATGATAGACATGTTGATTATGATGTGTCTTAGAGAGGTTCTTTATTGATCTGGTCTATTTTGAGGTTCTATATGGATCCTCTATTTGGATGTCTCATTTCTAAGATGGGAAAAATTTCTTCTATTGTCTCACTTTAGTTTAGTTTGTATCTACATGTTCTCTTCTATCCCAAGGTCCCCATCTAGTTGTTCCTACCTAAGTTCTGGTTGTTTGTGGGTCTTTCTCTTACCTGTTCCATGTGTTTCAGTGTTATAGAGGCTTAAATGGGGCTTGTTAATGTATGGAGTGAGGTTTGATGTTACTTGGCTGAGTTGTGAGTGTTGTTCATCAAAAGGATCTTTACTGTGTGAGCTTTAAATGTCCCAATCACTTCCCAGCTCCTCCTTGGAGAAAGGGAGCAAGGACTAGCAATGTTAACTACCAATGCACAGTCTTAAAATACAGTCTGATATATACTTTGATATGTATTAACATCAATTACCACCTGTAAAGAAATGATGGGGTCAGGATTTCACATCAACATCAGCAATAAACAACTTTGAACTAGATGAACTAGTGAATCATGAATGAGTAAAAATCAGCAGGTGTTTGATATGTTGCACACTGTATTAACAATCACAACAATATGAATGGGTAGAAATTACATGAACTATATAATTCTAACAGATAGTGGAATTAAAATTTCTTAAGTGAAAAAAATATGATAGAAAGGAAAGAAAAAGTTTGAAATATTTAAAAATTGAACAGAAGAGAAGTAGGAGATAGGTAAGAGATGATGGCTATAAAGGTGGAGGAGTAAAATTAATTAAAAAGTAACCAAACAAAAAAGGAGAGGGAGAGGGAACAGGAAAAATTGGTTATTAGTGGGGAAAGAGAGTGAAGAAAGGATAAGAAGAGGGGGAAAAACAAGTGGGTTTTGGGAATTAGTTTGTTCTTACCTTGAGATGTAACATTAGATTAATACAAACCAATCCAAAGGCAAACCAAGGCTAAACAATAAATAGATGAAGAAGAGAGCAATTAAAATGAATGAAGAATTATATAAATAATATATATCTATATATAATATATAGATATATCTATATATAATATATATATCTGTATATATTTTATCAAATCTATCTGTGCAGCAAGAACACACACATACACATACACATACACATACATTACATACACCAGCACACAGAATGAAAAAAATAAAAAATAAAAAGGGAGGAAAATGAGAAAATAGAAAAAAAACCTTCTTTTTTCTATTTTTAAAATTTTTATTTGTTCTTAGATACACATGATGTATTTTACAGTAGAATATATTTTGTATATTACAAAATTAGTATTATTCTAATTAAGATATTATTCTTGTGGTTGTACATGATGCAGAGTTAAAACTACACTGAGATTCCATCTCAGTCCAAACAGAATGGCAATTATAAAGAATACAAGTAACAATGAATGTTGACAAGGATGTGGGAAGAAAGGTACTCTCATACATTGCTGGTGGGACTCAAATTGGCACAACCACTATGGAAAGCAGTGTGGAGATTCCTTACAAAACTTGGAATGAAACCATCAGTTGATTCAGTTATCCTACTCCTTGATCTATTCCAAACGGACTTAAAATTATCATGCTAAAGTGATACAGCCATATCAATGTTTATAGTAACTCAATTCACAATAGCTAAGTTATGGAACCTACCTAGGTGCCCTTCAACAGATGAGTGGATAAAGAAAATGGTATATATATACCATAAAGAAAAATGAAATTGTGGCATTGTTGGTAAATGAATGGAACTGGGGGACTATTATGCTGAGTGAAATACGCCAGTCCCACAAAAACCAAAGGCCAAATGTTCTCTCTGATATATGGATGCTAACCCATAATAACGTAGGGTGGGGAGGGGTAGGATAGAAATCCACTGGATTAGACAAAGGGGAATGAAGGGAAGGAAGTGGAGAGGGGAATTGGAAAGACATTAGAATTAATTGGACATAATTTTCCTATGTTTGTATTTGAATACACACCAGGAAAAAAACTTCTTAATGAGAAAAAAAGGCCTTGTTTCCATTGATGTGGTCAAAACTGTTGGCAAGGCTTTACATATTTTATCTTCATGGTTGTGAATTACCCAGGATCAAACCTGGAGTAGAGACATGCCTCTCTGATGGGTTACTTGTGTCTTCCCAAATGATGTGATGGGACACTAGTAACCAAGGGAGCTCTCTTTTCTTGTTCACCAACCTGTATCACCCTAGGCATGGTTCTCTCTGCACCAGTTTTAATCATTCTGGTCCAGACATAATCTGAACCCCACAATGGGTAACTTCTGGGTCAGGCTAGTAACTTCCTTTATGAATTCTCTAATCCAACCTCTGCTTGCTGCCCTGCAGCCATTCAAAAATGGTTCCTGCTACCAAAATGCTGATTCTGGCTGCACTCTTAGCCACTCAGCTGAGTGCTTAATTGATTTTCACTTAACAGCAGTCACCACCATGTCTGGGCCAGTTAATGTCAGCCTCCCTTGCTCTTCCACAGTTTCTCCCAAGCCAATTTTATTCACTTACCTTCCTCTCTCTTTGCCTATGTTCCCTCTTACCTCTGCAGTGGGTTGGACCATCTCTAATATATTACTTCTATGTTCAAATTTTCCAACTTTCTGTGTCTCTAAGATTATTTTGCTTTTCAATATTGAATTTCAGTGAATTCCCTTAGTCAACCACCTTGCTGAAGAGCAGTCTTTTTGACTCATAAATCTTGATTGAGAAACTGCTAGAAAGTGCATCCTTCTTCTGATCTGCTATCTTTTTTATCCCTTTTTAAGATATATGTTATAGTTATAGGATACCTCGTATCCTCCAATAAGCTCATGTGATAGAGAATGAAAGGATATTCAGAGGTGAAATAATTATCAGAGCTATAACCTAACCAGTGGACCAATCCATTTGATAGATTAATAATGGATTACTGGATAGTATCCAGTAATAGTAAGCTAGGCAGGTGAGGTGTGGCTGGAGTAAGTAGGTCACTGGGGACATGTCCTTGGAGATTATATATCTTATCCTTGGTGCTGGGAGCCATTAGCCAAGTAGGTATGACAATTTCCTTGCCAGTGTACCCCATGTTGCTTAGTGGAAGGACTCGCGGAAATAGGACATTTTGCAGTGACATTACATCTAAGGTGACCTTGCTCAAGGACCAGGGCTAATCCGGGTTTAGGGCGTTCCCGGTTTAGGACAATCCGGGTTTAGGGTGGTTCCAGGTTTAAGGTTATTCCTGCTGGGAATAGGGTGTATCCTGCTGCCTGAGTTCCCCTTGAGTTCTCACGGGATTCAGACAGTATTTTTTGGGAGACAGAAGCCCAGTGGGGGTGGATTTGGGCAGAGAACGTGGATTTCCCCAGAACGTGATTGTAGAGTGCTGGTGTGAGTTCGGGAATAAAGAGTTGCTGTTTGAATCTACAAGCTGTGTGGTGGCTCGTGATTTTGTGCCCAGCCAGACTGCGGCACCTTGGCTCTTCTTTCTCTCTCTCTCTCTCTCTCTCCCTTGGGCTTCCATGCTACCATGAGCTAAATAGCTTTCCTCTGCCACCCCTTTCCACCATGATGTTCTGGCTAGTCTTGGGCCCAGAGAGATGGATTTAGCTGACATTGGACCCAGGTCTGAAACTGTGAGCCCAAACAAAAATTTCCTCCTCCAAACTGTTCTTGTCAGGTATCTTGATCACATCAATGAAAAGCTGACTAATACAAAATACAGTCAGCCAATTTATGTCTTGTTTGGGAAATGCTATAGACTGAATACTTCTGTCCCTATACAATTTATGTATTGAAATCTAATCTCAAATACAATAACATTTGGAGGTGGGGTCTTTGAGAGGTGATTAGGCCATGAAGGAAGCACTTATTAATGGGATTAGTGCCCCTATGAAAAAGACTCTAGAGAACTCCTTTGTCAGAATGTTAAAGGGGGTGGTAAAGGACAGAATAAAAAGATGGCTGTTTGTGAGTCAAAAAGGAGGCTCTCACCAGACAATGAATTTATATTTAAATTTTTTTTGTAGTTATAGGTGGATAGCATGTCTTTATTTATTTTTTGTTTATTTTTATGTGGTGCTTAGGATCAAACCCAGTGCCTCACACATGCCAGGCAAGTGCTCTACCAGTAAGCTACAATTCCAGCCATATATATATATGTATATAATGTGTATATATATATATGTAAAATTTGTTCTAATTATTTAAACATGACAGTAGAATGCATGTTGACACACCATATATAAATGGAACATAACTTCTCACTTGGTGTAGAGTTACACAGGTCATGTAATCACATATGCACATAGGGTAATAATGTCCAATTTATTTTACTATCATTCCAACCCCCATGACCCTCCCCTCTCTTCTGTCTAGTTCAAAATACCACTATTATTCTTCACCCACTGTGAATTAGCATCTGCATATCAGAGAAAATATTTGGCCTTTAGTTCTTTGGTATTGGCTTATTTTGCTTAGCATAATATTGTCTAGTTCCATCCATTTACCTGAAAATGCCATAATTTCATTTTTCTTTAAGCTGAGTAATATTCCATTGTGTATATATACCACAATTTCTTTATGCATTCATCTGTTAAAAGGCACCTAGCTTGGTTCCATGTTTTAGCTGTTGTTGAGCTGCTATAAATATTGATGTGGCTGTGTCACTGTAATATGCTGGTTTTAAGTCCTTTGGGTATAAACCTAGGAGTAGGATGACTGGGTCAAATTGTGGTTCCCTTCCAAGTTTTCTTAGTAATATCCATACTACTTTCCATAGTGGTTGCACCAATTTGAACCCCACCAGCAATGTACAAGAGTACCTTTCTCCCCACATTCTCACCAACATTTATTGTTGCTTTTATTCTTTTTTATTATTTATTCTAATTAGCTATAGATGACAGTAGAATGCATTTCAACTCATTGTACACAAATGGAGCACAACTTCTCATTTCTCTGGCTGTACATAATGCAGAGTCATACTGTTCCTGCAATCATACATGTACATAGGGTAATAATGTCCCTCTCATTCCACCATCTTTCCCAACCCACACCCCATCTACTCCTTTTACTCCCTCTGCCCAATCCAAAGTTTTTGCATTCTTCCATAGCCTCTTCCATTATGGATCAGCATCTACTTATCAGAGAAAATATTTGGATTTTTATTGGGGGGAGATTGGCTTATTTTGCTTAGCATGATACAACTCCATCTATTTACCTGTAAATGCCATGATTTAATTATTCTTTAAGCTGAGCAATATTCCACTTTGTATACACACTACATTTTCTTTATTCATTTATCGTTGAAGGGCACCTAGTTTGGTTCCATAGTTTAGCTATTGTGAATTAAGCTGCTATAAACATTGATGTGGCTGAGTCAATGTAGCATACTGGCTTTAAGTCCTTTAGTTATAAACCTAGGAGTAGGATGACTGGATCAAATTGTGGTTCTCTTTCAAGTTTTCTTAGGAATCTCCATACTGCTTTCTCTAGTATTTGCTCCAATTTGCAGTCCCACTATCAATTAATGAATGTGCCTTTTGCCCCCACATCCTCACCAACCATTTATTGTTGCTAATATTTTTGATAATTGCCATTATGACTGGAGTGAAATGGAATCTCAGTGTGGTTTTGACTTGCATTTCTCTAATTGCTAGAGATGTTAAACATTTTTTTCATATCTTTTTTGATAAATTTTATTTTTTCTTCTGTGAAGTATCTATTTAGTTCCTTTGTCCTTTTATTCATTGGATTATTATTTTTTTGGTGTTCATTTTTTTCAGTTCTTTATATATCCTGGAGATTAATGCTTTATCGAAGCTGTACCACATATGCTCTTTGTTACCTTTTCCCCCTGAATATTAATAAAGCATACTTCATTTTATTATACTTCATTTTATTGTGTGTTATAGTTTGGATATGAAGTGTCACCCAAAGGTTCATTGTGGGGATTTTAGGAAATTATTGGATCCTGAGGACTCTAGCCTTATAAATGGATTAATCAATTTGATGGATTATTAATTTGAATTAACTATTGGAAGGTGGTGCAAAATATATGAGGTATGACCTAAAGAATGGAGTGGGTCTTGAGGGTACACCCTTGAGGACTGTATCCTGTCCCCCAGATATCTTTCTCCCTCTTTCTCTCTCTGCCTCCCAACTGCCACAAGCTGAGCAGCTTTCCTCTTTCTCACATTTCCACCATAATTTCTGCCTCACCTCAGGCCTAGAGCAATGGATCCAGCTAACAATGAACTAAAATATTTTATACAGCTAAAGTAAGCTTTTCTTCCTCCAAGTTGTTTATGTCAGATATTTTGGTCGACTAACATATTACCACTGAGCTGCATCCCAGTTTTTAAAATTCTTACTTTGACCAGGATCTCACTAAATTGCTGAGGCTGGCTTTAAATTTGCCATGCCTCATTCTCCTGAATCACTAGGGTTATAGGGATGTGCCATCATGCCCAGCAATATTACCTTGTTTCTTAGACATTGTCATATTACAAATGATTCCACAATGAAGAACTTTGTGTAATATTTAATATTATGAAGCATATATTTAGAGAAAATTCTCAGAGATGACATTGCTAGTTCAAAAGCCAAACATGTTGTTCATTAAAGAGATTGCCAAATACCTTCCATTGTGGTTCTACCATTTTCCCCATTCCTATCAGAATACCCGTTTTCCCACATATTTGTTTAAAGAGTATATTGTCAACTTTTTGATGGTGTGCTATCTGATTAGGAAATATAGTATCTTTTGTGGTTTAATTCATGTTTCTTGTTCTAGATTAAGTTGATAAAGTTTTAATATGTTTAAAGGCCTTTTAAATTATTTTCCTGCTACTTGTCTGTTTATATCTTTGGTCCATGTTTGTCTAATGGATTTTTAGTTTTCAACATTTTTTTCCTTTCTTCTTCTGTTATGGGGTATCTAACATGGATATGCTTTACCACTGAACTACTTGTATTTGTTTTATTTTGATACAGGGTTTTGCTAAATTGACAAGACTGGCCTCAAACTTTCAACCCTCCTGCCTTCGCCACCTGAGTTGCTGGGATTATAGGCATGTACCATAATGCCTGGATTACACATTATTTTGGATAAATACTAAGGAGTTGTTTAGATGGATCATGTGGTGGCATCATTCCTAGTCTTTTGAGGAAGGTCCATAGTGATTTCTACAGTGGTTTCACACCTAAAGTGTGTAAGTGGTCTTTTCCTGTATATTTTTGTCAGTATTAAAATTATCATTAAAAAATAAACATGTCAAAGAATTTCCTTCTACCCTTAAACTTAAAAATATAATTTTATGGTTATTAACATTGTAAAACCGAAGCAAGAGAGAAAACACAATTCTAGCATATTTGTCTTTGTCTATTTTCTGTTACTATAAGAAAATACCCATGACTGAAAAAATTATAAAGAATAAAGTTTTATTTAACTTAAAGCTCTGAGACTGGAAATTCTAAAAGCAAGGCACCAGCATCTGTATAGTATCTAATGAGATCTTCTGCTGTATAACATGGCCAAGGGCATCATGTAGCAAGACCAAGCAAGCATACTTACACTACTATCTCTTACTCTTCTCATAAAATCACTAAATGCTATCATGGGGATCCTACATTCATGGCCTCATCTAATCTTAATTACCTCCAAAAGACCCCCACCTTCAAATACCATTAACATATGAATTTAGAGATTAAATCTTCAACACATGAAATTTTTTAGGATACATTCAAACCATAATAACATTTTACATGGTGATCACATGGACTCTACTCGACTTTGGAAATAGACTGCTGTCATTCTGACTCAGCCCCATAAGAAACATGAATTTCAAATGGCAGAGTGAACTGTCAGATGTTTCTTCAGAAAATGCTAAAAAAGGGCTGAAGCTCAGTGGCAGAGTGCTTGCCTAGCACATATGAGGCACTGGGTTTGATCCTCAGCACCACATAAAAATAAACAAATGAAATGAAGGCATGCGTCCATCTACAACTACAAAAAAATTTTTAAGAATGCTGAAGAGCCAGGTGTGGTGTCCCATGCCTCTAACCACAGCAGGTTGGGAGGCTGATGCAGGATCACAAGTTCAAAGACAGCCTTAACAATTTAGGCTGTAAGAAACCTACATAGACCCTGTCTCAAAAAATAAAAAGCACTGGGAATGTGGTTCAGTGGTTAAGTGCCCTTGGGTTCAATTCCTAGTACCAAAAGAAAAAAAAATGTTGAAGGTTCTGTGTGTCATATTAAATAATTACCAGATTGATGGCAGATGAAGAGAAGATGCCAACATCTTCTATACTTAAAACAACTTATTATAGGTCTAGGACTTTTTACAAAGATGACTTAGAAAAAGTTTTTAAAAATTAGTTCTTTTTATTTATACAGGACAGTAGAATCCATTTTTGACATAATTATACAAACATGGAATATATCCTGTTCTAATTCAAACCCCAGTACTTATCCTTACCCTTCCCTCTCCCCATACCCCACTCCCTTTCTCTATTGATCTTTCTGCCATTTACCAATAGTTACTTTTTAAAAATTAATTTCTTGTGGATATAAATAATGGTGAAATTCAATGTGATTTATTCATATATGTTCATAGGAGATTTATGTCAGATTCATTCCACTGTCTTTCCTTTTCTTATCCCCCTCCCTTCCCTCCATGCCCCTTTATCTACTCCACTGAACTTCTGATGACCCCCCCCCATCTTTAATGTAGGTTAGCTTCCATATACCCGAGAAAACATTTGATCTTTCCATTTGGGGAACTAGTTTACTTCACTTAGCATGATAGTCTCCAAATCCACCCATTTACCAGAAAATCACTTAAAGTCATTTTTCTTTGGCTAAGTAATTCTCCATTGTGTATATATACCACATGTTATTTATCCATTTATCTGTTGAAGGACACCTAGGTTGGCTCCATATGTTACCTATTGTGAATTGTGCTGCTATAAACACTGATGTTGCTGCATTGCTGCAGTTTGCTGATTTTAAATCCTTTGGATATATGCTGAGGAGTGGGAAAACTGGTTGAATGGTGACTCCATTCTTGTTTTTTTTAAGGAATCTTCATAGTGTTTTTCAGAGTGGTTACACCAGTTTGCAGTCACACTAGCAATGTATGATTGTACCATTTTCCCCACATCCTCATCAATATTTATTTATTAATTTGGTACTGGGGATTAAACTCAGGGGCACTTAACCAGTGAGCCACATCTACAGCCCTATTTTGTATTTCATTTAGAGACAGGGTCTCACTGAGTTGCTTAGCACATTGCCATTGCTGAGGCTGGCTTTGAACTCTCGATCTTCCTGTCTCAGCCTCCCGAGCCTCTGGGAAACATTTATTTTTATTATTTTTTAAGTTGTTCTTTTTAGGTATGATTGTGGAGTGTATTTTGACATATTATACATATGTAGAATATAACTTATTCTAATTAGGATCTCATTCTTGTGATTGTAAATGATGTGGAGTTTCACTGTGTATTCATTTATGAACACAGGAAAGTTTTGTCCAATTCATTATACTGTCTTTCCTATTCCCATCTTCATTCCCTTTCCTTTATTACCCTTTTCCAATTCAATGAGTTTCTATTCTTCCCTTGTGTGTTAGCATTCATATATCACAGAGAACATTTTGCTTTTGGTTCTTTGGGATTGGCTTATTTCATTTAGTTTGATCGTCTCCACTTCCATTCATTTACTGGAAAGTGCCATAATTTCATTCTTCTTTAAGGCTGAGTAATATTCCATTGTGTATATGTACCACAGTTTCTTTTTTCTTTTTAAAATATTTTTTTAGTTATACATGGACACAATATCTTTATTTTGTTTATTTATTTTTATGTGGTGCTGAAGATTGAACCCATGGCCTCACATGCGTGAGGCAAGTGCTTTGCCACTGAGCCACAACCTCAGCCCTATACCACAGTTTCTTATCCATTTATCTATTGAAGGTCACTTATGTTGGTTCCATAGTTTAGCTATTGTGAATTGAGCTGCTATAAACATTAATTGGCTGTAATTGTGGTATGCTGACATTTTAAAAAAATATTTTTGTAGTTGTAGATGGACACAATACCTTTATTTTATTTGTTTATTGTATGTGGTGCCAGGAATTGAACCCAATGACTCACCCATACTAGGCAAATGCTCTATCACTGAGTCCCAGCCCCAGCCCAGTATGCTGACTTTAAGTCTTTTGGGTGAGTGAGATAACTGGGTCAAATTGTGGTTCCATTCCAAGTTTTCTGAGGAATCTCTATATTGTTTTCCAGAGTGGTTGCATCAATTTTCAATCCCACCAGCAATGATTGCCACTATTAGGGTCTGTAAACAAGTCAAGATGGTGCCTGGCATTTTGCCAGAGGGAGTGGTTTGTGAAGTAACGCCAGCGAGCCATTAAGTGTGGAGATTCCTTATTGGTTGACTGCTGTATCTAGTTTATGTTAATTAAGATAAGCTGTGTGTAATGTATATATACCCCTCCTGTCCTACAATAAACGGCTCCCACTCCTGCTGTATCAATGTACACAAGTTGCTCGTCACCCCCTGGTTATTTTGCTGCAGCCGGACTGTGGCAGCCAACATTTACTGCATTCTTGATAATTGCCATTTTGACTGGAGTGAGATGAAATCTCAGTGTAGTTTTATTTTGCATTTCTCTAACTGCTAGAGATGTTAAACATTCTTTTATATATTTGTTGACAATTTTTATTTCTTCTTCTTTGGAATGCCTGTTCAGTTCCTTTCCCCATTTATTAATTAGATTATTTGTTCTTTGTGTTAAGCCTTTTGAGTTATTTATATATCCTGGAGATTAATGCTCTATCTGAAGTGTAGGTGGCAAAGATTCTCTCCCATTCTATAGGCTATCTCTTCACACTCTTGAAGAGATTCTTGTTTTCTTTGCTATGAAGAAGCTTTTTAATTTGATGCCATCCTGTTTATTGGTTTTTTAAAATATATATTTTAAAATCACATATGGACATAATAAAATTTTTTATGTGTGCTGAGGATTGAATTCAGTGTCTCACACATGGTAGGCAAGTGCTCCAGCACTGAGCCACAACCCCAGCCCTATTGATTTTTTTTTGTGCCAGGGGTTGAACTCAGGAGCACTCAACCACTAAACCACATCACCAACCCTTTTTTTTGTTGTCATTTTTTAGAGATGGGGTCTCACCAAGTTGCTTAGGGCCTTGCTAAGTTGCTGAGACTGACTTTGAACTCACGATCCTCGTGCCTCAGCCTCCCAAGCTGCTGAGATTACAGATGTGAGCCACTGTGCCCCACACTATTTATTGATTTTTAATTTTATTTCTTGCACATTAGGAGTCTTGTTAAAGAAGTCAGTTCCTGAACCCATATGTTGACGTGTTGGGCCTACTTTTTTTTTTCCTAGTAGGTGCAAAGTTTCTGGTCTAATTCCTAGGTCTTTGTTTCACTTTGAATTGACTATTTTTCAGGTTGAGAGAAAGGGGTTAAATTTCATTCTATTACATATGGATTTCCAGTTTTCCCAGCAGCATTTGAAGTGTTGTTTTTTCTAACATATGTCTTTGGCACCCTTTTTTAGTATAAAATAACCATGTTTTTGTGTCTTTGTTTTCATATCTTCTATTCTGTACCATTGGTCTTTATCCATGTTTTGGTTCTGATACCATGCTCTTTTTTAAATTATTGTAGCTCTGTAGTATAACTTAATGTCTGGTATTGTGATACCTCCTGCTGCATTTTCTTGCTAAGGATTGCTTTGGTTATTTTGGGCCTCTTATTTTTCCAAATGAATTTCACAACTACTTTTTCTATTTCTATGAAGCACTTTATTATAATTTCAATGGAAATTCTATCAAATAAGCATGGAAGTTTTGGTAGGATGGCCAGTGTGACAATATTACTTATGCATATCCAAGAACATGGAAGGTCTCTCCAACTTTTCTAAGGTCTTCTTCAATTTCTTTCTTTAATGTTCTGTAGTTTTCATTGTAGAGATCCTTCACCTTGTTTGTTAGATTGATTCCCAATTATCTTATTTTTTTGAGGCTATTGTGAATGGGATAGTTTTCCCAATTTCTATTTCAGCTAATTCATCATTGGAATATAGGAACATGATTGATCTATTAGTGTTGATTTTGTATCCTGCCTCTTTGCTGAATTCATTTGTGTGTTCTAGAAGTTTTCTGGTGGAGCCTTTTTGGGTCTTTTAAGTGTAGAATCATGTCATCAGTAAGCAGAGAGAGTTTGAGTTTTTAACTTCCTAATTATATCCCTTTAATTCCCATCTTTTTCCTAATTACTCTGGCTAATGTTGAATAGAAGGGGTAAAAGTGATCATCCCTGTCTTTTTCCTGATATTAGAGGGAAATCTTTCAGTTTTTCTCCATTCAGAATGATGTTAGCCTTGGGTTTATTCTATGTATCTCTTACAATGTTGAGGCATGCTCCTTCAATCCTTAGTTTTTCTAGTGTTTTAAACATGAATGGCTGCTGTATTTTGTCAAATGCTTTTTCTGCATCTATTGAGGAAATCATGTGATGCTTGTATTTAAATCTATTTATGTGATGAATCACATTTATTGATTTATTTATGTTGAATAAAACTTGCATCTCTGGGATGAAACCCACTTGATCATGGTGCACTATCTTTTAAATATGTTTTTGTATGCAATTTGCCAGTATTTTATTAAGAATTTTTACATCAGTGTTCATTGAGTATATTGGTCTGAAGTTTTCTTTCCTTGATGTGTCCTTGTCTGGTTTTCCTATCAGGGTGGTTCTACCAGATAGAATGAGATTGGAAAATTTCCCTCCTTTTTTATTAAGTAGAATAATCCGAGGAGGATTGGTTTTAGTTCTTTAAAGTTCTAGTAGAACTCAGCTGAGAATCCATCCGGCCCTGGACTTTTCTTTGTTTATAGGCTTTTGATGGTTTCTTCAATTTTATTACTTGAAATTGATCTGTTTAAATTTTCTGTATCCCCTGGTTCAATTTGGGTAGGTTACATGTCTCTAGGAATTTGTCAATATCTTCAAGATTTTCTAGCTTATTAGAGTATAAAATTTCAAAATAATTTCTGATAACTCTCTGTATTTCAGTAGTGACTGGTAATATTTTCTTTTTTTATCACAGATGAGTAACTTGAATTTTTTCCTCTTTTTTGATTAGCTTTGCCAAGGATTTATCAATTTTGTTTATTCTTTCAAATGATCCATTTTTTCATTGATTTAAAAAATTTTCTAATGTCTCAATTTCATCCATTTTGGCTCTGATTTTAATTATTTCTTGTCTTCTCCTGATTTTATTGTTGATTTTTTCATTTTCTAGGACATTGAGATGTAATGTTAGATTATTTACTTGGTATCTTTCTGTTGTTTTAATGGATGAGCTCAATGCTATGAACTTTCCTCTGAGAACCACCTCATAATGTCCCAGAGATTTTGATATGTTGTATCACTATTCTCATTTACCTCTAAGTATTTTTATTTCACTCTGATTTCTTTTGCTATTCATTAATTATTTAAAAATGTATTATTGGGCTAGGATTCAGTAGTGGCATTTTGGGTTTGATCCTCAGCACTACATAAAAATAAATAAAATAAAGGTATTTTATCTAAAAAAATACCAAAAAAGTGTATTACTTAGTCTCCAGGTGTTAGTTTCTATTTTTTATCTTATGGTTAATTTTACTCCATGTTGATCTAATTGAATGCAAGGTATAATCTCTCTCTCTCTCTCTCTCTGAAGTAGTTTCTTGGTGGCCTAATATATGGTATATTTTAGAAAATGTTTCAAGTGCTGCTGAGAAGAAAGTGAATTTCAGTCATTGATGGATGAAATATTCTATAGATATCTGTTAACCTTAAATTATTAATTGTATATTTTAGTTCTGAGGCTTCTTTATTTAGTTTTTGTTTGAATGATCTATTCAGTGATGAGAGAGGCATGTTGAAGTCACCCAATATTATTATGTTGTAGTCTATTTGCTCCTTAATATTATGAGAGTTTTCTGATTTGGTATTTATATACTCCATTGTTTGGGGCATATATATTTATGATTATTATTTCTTGTTGTTGTTTGGTTCCCTTAAGCAGTATAAATGACCTTATTTGTCTCTTCTGATTGAAGAAAAGAAGTCCACTTTTTCTGATATAAGAATAGTAACCCATGCTTGTTTACAAAATCCATGTGAATGGTTAGTTACTTTTCCATCCTTTCACCTTCAATCTGTGGATGTCTTTGTTTATGAGGTGAGTCTCTTGGAGTCAACATATTGTTGAGTATTTTTTTAAATCCAGTCTTCCAATCTATGTCTTTTGATTAAAGATTTTATACCATTTACATTCAATCTTAGATGATTTTTATTCCCTGTTATTTTGATTTATTTTTAGTTTTTAAGTGGCAGTTAATTCTTCTTTAATTGATATTCTTTTTGTGTATTTCCTCCCTTTGCTGGTTTTTACTTTTATTTTTTATTTCTTCTTCATAAAATATATTATTGAATACGTTTTATAGTGCAGACTTTCTAGTTGTGAATTTTTAGCTTTTGTGTATTATGGAAAGTTTTTGATTTTATCTTCAATTCTGAAGCTTATTTTTGCTGTATAAAGTATTTTTGGTTGGCATCAAATTTATTTCAGAGTTTTGTATACATTATTCCAAGATCTCCTAGGTGTTAGGGTCTGGGTTGAGAAATCAGTTGAGATCCATATTGGTTTGCCTTTAAATGTGACCAGTCATTTTTCTCTAGAACCTTTTAAAATTTTATCCTTATTTTGTATGTTAGGCATTTTCATAATAATGTGTCTTAGAGTGGATCTATTGTAATTTTGTATATTCAGAGTTCTGTATACCTCCTTGTTTTAGTCATCTTTTTCATTGCTTTGATTAAAAGACTTAACGAGAATAATTATAGAGGAGGAAAATTTTATTTCAGGGCTCATGATTTCAGAGGTCTCAGTCCATTGACAATTGTTCCAGGTGAGGAAGAATATCATAGCAGAAGAGTGTAGCAGAGGGAAGCAGCTCACATGATAATTAGGATGAAGAGCAGAGAGGTTTCCTCACCAGATACGAAATATACACCCCAAAGCCTTACTCTCAATAGCCTACCTCCTCCAGCCACACACTACCCCCTTCAGCCCTCACCCAGTTAATCCCATCATATGATCATTCAAATGATTGGATTAAGGTTTTCATGGCCCTATCATTGTTCCTGTAAACCTAATTGCATTGTCTCACACTTGTGCTTTTGAGGGCTTCTCACATCAAACTATAACACTCCTGTATTTTAATTTCCATTTAATTTTTAAGGTTTGGAAAAAATTCTAATATTATTTCATTGAAAAGATTGTGCATTCATTTAGTTTGTATTTCAGAGCTCTCATCTATCCTGATATTAAATTTGTCCTTTTAATGTTATCTATATTCTTTTTTTGGGGGGCAGGCCCTGGGCATTGAACTCCTCAGGGGCACTCAGCCACTGAGCCACATCCTCAGCCCTATTTTTTATTTTATTTAGAGACAGGATCTCACTAAGCTGCTAAGCACCTCACTGTTGCTGAGACGGGTTTTGAGCTCATGCTTCTCCTATCTCAGTCTCCCAAGCTGCTGGGATTACAGGCTTGCACCACTACACCCAGCATTATCCATGTTCTTGAATATTCTGTTCATGGTCTCTTAATATCTTTTCTCAATGGTCATCTTTATTTTCAAGATCATACATATTGTTTTAAATGCCTGACAATCTATCTTCCAAGTGGTATAGTCTATTTGCAATGCTTTCCATTGAATTTTCAATTTGGTTTATTAATTCCTTCTTTTTGAGGATTTCTGATTGATTCTTTTCCAGAATCTCTGATCTCCTAATTGAAGTGATCGTTCACTTCTTGTATTTTCTCTGATTTTAATCCTTAAATTGTCTTCCATCTCATAAAAGAGTTAATGTATGAATTTTCTAAATTTCTTCTCTGACATTTCCTCCACTGTGGATGTCAATTTTTGTTGAGGCATTTTGGTTTTTTTGGAATGGTTTTTTTCCCTTGACTTTTTTATATTGTTTGTGTCTACCCATCTATTAGTATGGTTCTGAAGCAGCAGAGTTTCTACCCTGTGAACTTGTAGTGTCCCTGTAGGTTTCCAGTATCTCAAATATTGTGGGAAGACAAATAATTGCAACAACCAATGCAAACAATACATAGCATTAAAGTAAATACTTGGCTCCTACTGTGATATCTACAATGTTAATTGTCACAATAAACAGAAGTGGTTGTTAGGGTCTGTAAACAAATCAGGATGGCACCTGGCATTTTGCCAGAGGGAGTGATTTGTGAAGTAATGCCAGTGAGCCATTAAGTGTGGAGATTCCTTATTGGTTGACTGCTGTATCTAGTTTATGTTAATTAAGATAAGCTGTGTGTAATGTATATATACCCCTCCTGTCCTACAATAAACGGCTCCCACTCCTGCTGTATCAATGTACACAAGTTGCTTGTCACCCCCCTGGTTATTTTGCTGCAGCCGGACTGTGGCAGATGGTGGCCCATACCGGGAACCCCGGGACACTCGCAGGTAAATGATGAAAAAAAACTGCCCGTCCCTGGATAGGACAGGAGCAAATCTGCTCGTCCCTAGGCAGATAGGGCAAAAGGAAAAATGGCCATTTTGAGAAAATGGAGAAAGTTGATACAGTATGTTTGTGTCTTGTTTTGTCTTGAAATGTTGTATTGTCTTTGTGATGAAAATATGGAAGGGATATTAAGTAAATTGATAAGGGAAAGAAGCACCCCAGTGGAACCAAGAATAGTTAGGGCATGTGTTGATGGAAGCCCAGGAACTCTGGTCAGAAAGAAGAAAATTCAGAGAAGGAAAGATTATCAGGAAAAAAGTTGCAGCAAAAGGCTATTACTGAATACTTTTCATTACCGGAAGGTGCATGAATCGGTGGGGCAGCTGCCACGTGCGCAAGCCGGTCATGGTGCAGCAAGGACTTTCCAAGTGGCGGCAGCTGGCTCTTCCCCGCCCCCTGCCCGGGGAGCAGGACGCCATTGCGAGAGCCCAAATCCAAACCTAACCCAGAGGCACAGTCTCGCAGGCTCTTGCTCCCTGTGCCCGTGGCAGTTTGAGTCCTGAACACTCCCCGGACTCTCCCCAGGGCCATCTGGGGCTGCCTGGGATGCTGCAGGTGGAAGACGGCCCTTGTCCCTGAAGTTTGATCATTTCGAAGGCCAGTAACTGCAATGGTTCTCCCACACCTGGAAGCTAACGAGTAATGAGCACTATTAAGGCTTATTTCAAATGTAAAAAAACCTTGAGATAATGTACTAAATTGTTCAGAAGGTTGTTTTTTTAGTGCCTGCTTGAATACTACAGGATTTTCTTTAGCATCATTGCTGGAGTTCCTGCCTTCATCCCAGTGCCGATGAGGACGAGGGTGAAAGAATTTCCAGTGTTGCTGAGAACAGGACGAAACTTTGGATCAAGCTAGCTGCCTGCAGAACTTACCTGGACTGTGATTTAAGCTAGCTGCCTGCAGAATTTACCTGGACTATGATTTACCTGGACTGTGAGTTAATCTATTGAGACACTGCTTAACCTGGACTGAGACAACAAACTGTAATCTACAACAAATTGTAACTTGGTATCTTTGCTAATGGTGTCATTGCTGGTATAATTTTTCCAAGGGCTTCTTGCATGGAGCCATCAATTGGCTTGGTATTGTGGCATTTTGTATCTTCCCCTTCTGCTTGTAGCAGACTGTTTGTGGTGTTTGTGTAAAAACCATATGGTCTTTATTTAAATTAAACAAAAGGGGGGAAATGTTAGGGTCTGTAAACAAGTCAGGATGGCGCCTGGCATTTTGCCAGAGGGAGTGATTTGTGAAGTAATGCCAGTGAGCCATTAAGTGTGGAGATTCCTTATTGGTTGACTGCTGTATCTAGTTTATGTTAATTAAGATAAGCTGTGTGTAATGTATATATACCCCTCCTGTCCTACAATAAACGGCTCCCACTCTTGCTGTATCAATGTACACAAGTTGCTCGTCACCCCCCGGTTATTTTGCTGCAGCCGGACTGCGGCAAGTGGTGGCGTCAGCAATTGCTCTCAGTAAAAACAGAAATTAATCATGTATTATATCTGGCATTAAATCAAACAATAGGTGCCAACAATGGCATCCGCAGCAGTAATAATTGCAACAGCATTGATGGTGGGAGAAACCATTATATAAACCAATTAGTGATAAAACATGGTAAAAATAGCTTATTTAGAGGGAATAAAATGCAATAAGTGGGTAGAAAAGAGTTTACAAATTCAAAAGGTGAACAGAGAGAATGCAGAAGAGATGTAGGATATGATGGTTATGAGGAAGGAGGAGAAAAATGAAAGTAAAAAATTAAAGGAAGAGTGAAAGTAAGAATAATAGAATTTGGATATTGGCACAGAAAAGAGATAAGAGAAGCAGAAAAATGAAAAACAATTCAGAATAAAATCAAAATATATACTAAACAAAAACCCTAAACCTGAAAAGGCAAAGAAAAATAACTATATTTAAAAAATGCTACAAATGAGAAAAAAGAAACAAATATATATATGTATAAATATCCATGTACCATTCAGCATGCATGCATGTGTGCATGTGCACACACATACACACACACACAGACAATAAAAAAGAGAAGAAAAGAGAAAAAAGGAGATTTTTTAATGAAAAATGAAGAAGTTGTTTCCACTGAGGTGGCAAAATAGTTGAGAATATGTGTTCACTGTCTATGCTTAATCATATTTCTTTCCATTTCTTCTTGAGGTAGGTACTGAATATGAGCATAAGGGCTGAGTTCTTAAAACCCTTCTTCTTTTCATGTTGCTCACCATGTTGCCTGTAGGAGTACAAAAATTCTCAGCTTCTCTTCTTGGCAATATGAGGTAGGATAGAATGGGAAGTACTGTAAGCTGGAGTTTTTGCTACATAGACCAGTTCAAGGCACTCCCAGGGTGGAGCCACTATAGAGTCCTGTGAGAGGTATGCTCATAGGTGGAGTTCCTGAAGGTGGAGCTTAGGTCTAGCCAGACCCCAGGTGCTTTGCTAGGTGGTGACTGCTCTGTAGAGATTATATCACTGCACCTCTAGTGCCCAGCAATTTCTGATCTCTGCTGGGATACTGTACCCCCAGAGTCTCCCCAGGGTTCACTCATGGGGTAGGGTAGGCAATCCTTTGATCCCTTTGCTGCCCATGGACAGTGCCTTTCCAGTCTTCCCAGGCATAGTCCCTGAGCATATTAATACCTGCCAGTTCAAATTCCCACAGGACTCAAAGATAACGCCAAGGTCGCGGGTTCGATCCCCGTACGGGCCACCAAATGCCGCAGTCTGGCTGGGCACAATCAGGAGCCACTTGTCAAAAGAAACTAACTTTATTTTTAGAACCACACACGCCAAACAAAACAGCCTCTCAGGAAAAATCCTCAGAGCCTCAACTGCCACCACCGGCTTTCCACAAGCCTCTCTCCACCTCCCACAATCCTCCTGCTCTTGAGGCCATGATTTCAGTTCTTCACAGGGGAGGCAGTCTCAGGAGTACATAATATGGTCTCCTAATAACTTTTGAAAGTCATTAAGTGATTTGAGTTGATCTACTCGTATTTGAATTTTTGGTGGCTCGCACGGGGAGCGACTGAGGGTAAGTGAACTGCTCGCCCCTGAGGGCAGGGCAAGAGGATGGGTAGCCATTTTAAGATTCTTCTTTTGTTATTTTGTTTCACTTTTGTTTTAAGTTGCCTGTCCCTGGAGATGTGTAAGATGGAAGAAAAACCGCTCACATCTGAGGAACAGATAGGGAGAAAGGACGGATGGACATTTCAGGAGG
>NW_026000026.1:71976460-71982841 GCF_001458135.2 Marmota marmota marmota
ATTATAATCTAGAGATAGCAATAGATAAAGTACAATTAAATTTTCCAATTAATTATTTAGGAGTTCTATTATCCTCAACCATGGTCCGTCCACCAAAAATTCAAATACGAGTAGATCAACTCAAATCACTTAATGACTTTCAAAAATTATTAGGAGACCATATTATGTACTCCTGAGACTGCCTCCCCTGTGAAGAACTGAAATCATGGCCTCAAGAGCAGGAGGATTGTGGGAGGTGGAGAGAGGCTTGTGTGGGAGAGAGAGGCTTGTGGAAAGCCGGTGGTGGCAGTTGAGGCTCTGAGGATTTTTCCTGAGAGGCTGTTTTGTTTGGCGTGTGTGGTTCTAAAAATAAAGTTAGTTTCTTTTGACAAGTGGCTCCTGATTGTGCCCAGTCTGGGCACAATTGCTCACACTCTGCCAGGCATAGCCAAAGACATGCAGCATAATTATGTATCTGTCCCAGCTCAGATCTTCTATTTCCCTGCCCCTGTAGCAGCTGCTGCCAGCATGGTTACCTCAAATGGCTCCTGCCTCAGCTGTCCACAGACAGTTGGGAAACACCAACTGTACAGTATAGTGTACAGTATAGTGTACAGTATAGTAAAGAATCTAGTTCAGCCTAGGTCAGAACGCCCCTCAACTCTCAGGATTTTCTGCACTAAATCTGCCAGTTGTATTTTCCAGTGTTTTCCCTTACTCTGTGCCATTGCAGTACCACTACTGCTGTTGCCACTGCTACTGCTACTGCGTTGTTCCAATGTGATCTCTTTTCTTTGTTTAATGTACCCAAATTTCTAAGTCTCTAAGGCATTCTGACTGTCCAATATTGAGTTTTAGTAAAATGCCTCTTTCACTCACCTCACAGTACTCCTGCTCCTGTAATCCCAGGTCACAGAACAATAAGAAATACAGTCTTCTTCTAACCTGCCATCTTGATGGATTTTAGAAAGTTTTGCTCATTAAGGAAAGGGGACTCTGGATCTCAAATTCCTAAGTTAAAATTTCCCTTAAGGTTTTTTGACATTTCTTCCATTACATCCTCAAATTCATAGAAACACTAATTCCTGCTGAATATAGTTGTAGTAGTTGCAATAGCCACCATATAGAAAGCAAATTTTCCTTGGATAATCAGGGGAAAGTTTTGTTATTTTGGTTGTGCTTTAAAACCCCTATATAACATTGGTTTGTATGCTAAATTTAGCATTTAAATACAAATAGACTTTATTTATTAATAAAGTTTATTTAAAACTTTTTATTAGTGTATTATGGTTATACATAATATTGGGGTTCATCTTGGCGCAATCATACAAGTGTGGATTATTCACTTCAGTCCCCAGTACTTCCCCTTTTCCTCCTCTCCCTCCCCGTGTCCTCCTTTTTTTACTCTACTGATTTTTCTTCTATTTATTTATAGTTTCAATATTAGTGCTTTAGAGATAAACAGTGAATTTCAATTTTATGTATATTAGAGCAGTTTTAGGGCAAAAAAAAACTTGAATAGAAGTTGCAGAGAGTTCTCCTATACTCCCATGCTGTCCACCCCAGATTTCCCCTTTTATTGACATTGTTTGTTTGGATTATTTATTGTTTTAATGTGAGACATTTGTTACAATTGATTTTTCAACACCAATACATTATTATGAACATTAAATATGCTTTAGAATTTGATTTTTTTTGTATTGTAGTGTTATGTACCTACCATTACAGCATCATTTGGAACAGCTTTACTGCCCTAAAAAGCCCCTAAGCTCAACCTATTTATCCCTCCCTCACTCTCCCTCAACTCCTGGCAATCCCTGCTTTTTCAAGTGTCTTCAGTATTTTGCCTTTTTCAGAATACTGGAGTTATACAGTAGGTAGCCCTTCAGACTAGCAATGTTATCCTTTCCATATGTTTTATGTCTTGATAGCTCACTTCATTTTTCTGCATATTAAAAAATTTTCAACTGACACATAATAGTAATACACATTCATGGGGTACATGTAACCTACCTTCTTTCATTCCTTATTTCTCTCCTAGCTTCCTTACTTTCTTTGCCAGGGTTTGAACCTAGATTCTTGTGCACGTTAGGCAAGCCCTCTACTACTGAGCTACATACTCAGCCCAATGTGTAATATTTCAGTGCATGTATACAATGTGTAATTATTGGATCAGGGTGACTGTTATGCATATTGCTTTAAACATTTGTCATTTCATTGTGTTAGGAACACTCAAAATCATCTCTACTGTCTATATTGAAATACATGATTTATTATTGTAAATTATAGTTACCTTAATGTGCTATAGAACATTAAAAGTTATTCCTCATATCAAACTATACTCCTACACCAGTTAATTATCCTCCCTCCTTCATCTCCTCCCCCACACTGTTTCCAGACTCCAGAACTACTATTATAACCTCCATGTGAAGGATATCTGCTTTTGGCTTCCATATATAAGTGAGAATATGTGGTACTTCTCTTTCTATTTGACTTATATTTTCAGCCAATCCAGCAAACACTCAAGTGGGCCTAAACATGATTCATGCAGCTTCTTCAAAGTGAGCAAGCAGAAAGCTCTGGTGTTATCCACTTGGTGTTAATTCTTCAGGCACCAGAATGCAAGATCTACTGAGCCATGATATCTTCTACTGAGATTTCAAAGGAGAGCTTAAGAAGTTAGTCAGAGGCCTGTTACAAGGACTGAGCTGCTGCAGATATTCTCTTTGAGAATTCCCAGTGGAACCACGGAAGATGGACAATCACTCTTGAGATCCCAGGAAGGTCCAGCTATTTGCAGTGTGTAGTGCCAGCCTGGAAAAGCCACAGTCATCAGATTGCAAAACCAACCCATGAGAACAGCCCTGAAGGCTATGATTAGCAAAGCTACAGGTGATAGGCTTTCAAAGACGTTGAGGGATCACTCTATGCCTCAGTATGCATAGGATGCTGGACTTAGAGCTTCATTAAAAGTTATTATATATATATGCTGGACTTAGAGCTTCTCTCTCTATATATGTATATCTGCCTTGTTGTGTTTGTCTTGCTGAGAGGCTTTTGGTCTATACTTAGAAAAGTTCCAACATTATATTTTAGAAGAATGTAACTGGTTTATAACTTCATAGACTCATAGCTGGAAGGAATTTGCCTTGAGTCTCAGATGGACTTTGATTTTTGAGGGTTACTGGAAGTAGTTAAGATTTTATGGTTCTTGGGAATTGGATGATTGAATTTCACATTTGAGAAAGACATAAACCCTTGGGGGGGTTAGGGGCAAAATGTTTTGGTTTAGATGTGGTTTGAGTGTGTAAAGTTTCACATGATAGGAACACCCCCAGTATGGTGGTGTTGAGTTGGTGGAAACATTAAGAGATGGAATCTAGTGGAAAGTCAATAGGTCATGGGATAACTGCCCTTGGACAAGATTAGTTACAGGCTTGCAGAGTAAGTTCTTACGAGAGCATATTGTCATAATTAAGGCCACCCTGCATACTTGGCTCCTTCTTCATGAGTTCAGTTTCTTTTTCCTTCTCCATCACATTGTGATACAGGAAGGGAGGTCCCTCACCAGAATCCAAAAGATGTGGTTACTGAATCTTGCACTTTGAGCCTCTAAAACTGGGTGCAAAATAAAACTCTTTTTTATTTTTGAAGAGACAAGTTAGGACTTCTTCAAATTTTAAATCCTTGTCCCCCAAAAAAGAAAAGGAATAGGCAAGTCATAGACTAGTGCTAAAAGCACACTTATAGCAAACAACTCACTTTTATCATATAAAAAGAGCTCTTACATTGGGCCAGGTGCAATAGTGCACACGTGTAATCCCAGCAGCTTTGGAGGCTGAGGCAGGAGGATCACAGGTTTGAGGCCAGCTTCAGTAACTTAGCAAGGCTCTAGGCAACTCAGTGAGATCCTGTCTCTAAATAAAATATAAAAAAGGACTGAGTGGTAAAGTGCCCCTGGTTTCAATCCCTGATACAAAACCCAAACCAAACCAAACAAAAACAAAAACAAACCAAAAAAACCTCTTACAACTCAATAATAAAAAAAACAAAATTATAATCAACATGAGACTTCAATATAAATTTCATAGATGGTTAATATACACATAAAAATTATTTTCTCTTTGGTAACCAGGGAAATGTAAATTAAAATGAAAAAAAGGTAGTGGTACACGTTCACTAGATTGGCCATAATTAAATGGATTGAAAACTCAGAATGTTGATAAAGATGTGAAGCAAATGCAATACTCATCTTACAGATCAGAGTGAAAAATCGTGCAGGCATTTTGGGACAAGTATTTGGTAGTTTCTTGTTTTCATTTTTTAATTGGTGCATTATAATTGTACAAGATTGTGGGATTCATTGTTACAAATTCATACATATACACAATGTAACAATAGAATTTGGCCATTATATTTCCCCAGTATTTCCCCTTTTCCTCTTATCTTCCCTCCCTACCCTGATCCCTTTACTCTATTGATATCTCTTTGATTTTCTAATTGGAGTGAGATGAAATATGTATTGTTTCAATTTTTATTTCCCAAATTACTAATTATGTTGAACATTTTTTCATATATTGGCTATTTATATTTCTTCTTTTGAGACGTGTCTGTTCAGTTAATTTCCCTATTTATTAGTTGGGTTGTCTTATTTTTGGTGTGTAGTTATTTAAGTTCTTTATATATTCTGGATATCAATCCCCAAAGATTTTCTCCCATTCTATAGGTTTTATCTTTGCATTCTAACTTCCTTTAATGTGCTTTTTAATTTGATGTCCTCCCATTTATTGATATTTGCTATTATTTCCTGAGCTTTATGAGTCCTATTTAGGAAGATGTTTCCTGCACCTATCTTTTGTTTCATTTTTTGGGGGGGTTACCAGGGGTTGAACTCAGGGGCACTCAACCACTGAGCCACATCCCCAGCTCTATTTTGTATTTTATTTAGAGACAGGGTCTCACTGAGTTGCTTAGCACCTCACTTTTGCTGAGTCTGGCTTTGAACCTGCAATCCTTCTGTCTCAACCTCCTGAGTTGTTGGGATATTTTGGAGTATTGAAACTACATTTTCACAAGGAGTTACATAGGTTATGGTCTAATTCCTAGGTTTTATTCATTTTTGTGTTGACATTTGTGCTGCATGAGAGATAAAGATCTAGTCTCCTTCTGCTACATATGGGTAGATATTTCCCTCAGCACTATTACCAAAAAGGCTTTTCTTCTGCAACATATTTTTTGGAACCTTTGCCGAGGATCAGATGACTGTATATTTGGGGTTTGTCTCTGTTTTCTATTCTATTCCATTGGTTTATATGTATATTTTTATGCCAGTCCCATGCTGTTTTTTAAAAATATTTTTAATTGAAAATGATATAAAAACTTCATTTTATGTATTTATTTTTATGTGGTGCTGAAGATCAAACCCAGTGCCTCACACATGCTAAGCAAGTGCTCTACTATTGAGCAACAACCCCAGCCCCCATGATGTTTTTGTTACTATAGTTCTGTGGTATAATTTGAAGTCAGGTATTTTAATGCCTCTGGTTTTGCTTTTTGGGGTTAGAATTGCTTTGGATATTTTTTGTCCTGCAAATAAATTTAAGAACTTTTTTTTCTCTAGTTCTATAAGAAATGTCATTGGTATTTTGATGGGGATTGAATTGACTCTGTATAATACTTTTAGTAATATGGTCATTTGACAATATTGATTCTGTCTATCCATGAACATGGAATGTCTTTCCATCATCTCGTGTATTCATCAATTTATTTCTTCAATATTCTATAAATTTTATTAAAAAGGTCTTTGATCTTCATGGCTAGATTTATTTCTAGGTATTTTTTGGAGGTTGTGAATGGGATTTTTTTCCTGGATTTGGTTTGTTCTTGTTTTTCAGGGGCTCAGAGATGCATCATTAGTTTGTTTATTTTGGATTTTTCTGATTTTCTTATGCAGGAACTAGAAGCTATAAACTTTTCTCTTAGAACTCCTTTCATATGTCCCAGAGTTTCTGATATGTTGTATTATTATTCTCATTTGACTCCGAGAATTTTAAAATTTCTCCCCTGATTTGTTATCACCACTTCATTATTCAAAAGTACGTTGCTCAATAACCATGTGTTTATTTAGTTTTGGTAGTTTTTTTTCCTATTGCTTTCTAGTTTCATTCATTAGGCTCAGATAGGATGCAAAAACTATACATTTTTTGGGTTCCTTTTAATTATACATCACAGTAAAATCCATTTTTGACATAATTATAAAAGCATGTCTTGCTGCATCCTGCACAGTGAATGAACAGTTCCCCAAACACAGGCAGTGGGTCAGAAAAGAAGATTAGAAATTATGAGAAATAATAATAAATAAAGACAAAGACTCAATCATAATTTTTTTTAAAGAGAGAGGGA
>NW_026000026.1:71985057-71991862 GCF_001458135.2 Marmota marmota marmota
ACATTTTTTGGACACATATGCCTTTCCGCAGCACTAAGTCCTGATGAATCCAAATTTAAAAAGTTTGGAGTAAAAAGGGCTATTTTAAGTTTATCTTTGGGGGATTTATACCCCTTCCTAATCCCCTCTTTTTGCTTTAATAAGTACATTTTAATAGTTTGATGAGCCCTTTCAACTATGCCTTGTTCCTGTGGATTGTATGGGATTCCTGTTATATGAGTAATGCCAAATGATGAGCAAAATTGTTTAAAAGAGGTAGAAGTATAGCTGGGACCATTATCTGTTTTTAACTGTTTTGGAACACCCACAGTGGCAAAATTTTGTAAGCAATGAGCTATAATATCTTTAGTTTTTTCTCCAGCATGAAGGGAGCCCATCAAAAATCTGGAAGAAGTATCAACTGTAACATGCAAATATTTTAATTTTCCAAATTCTGGCAAGTGTGTGACGTCCATCTGCCAAATATGGTTAGGTATCAGTCCTCTAGGATTGACTCCAAGATTAACTTGTGGTAAAAAGGTCACACAATTTTGACATTGTCTTATTATTTGTCTAGCTTGTTCCTTAGTTATTTTAAAATGCTTTTTTAAAGTATTAGCATTGACATGGAACCTTTTATGAAAATTTGTAGCTTCTTCAAATGTAGAGAAAATAGGTATGTCATGTGTAGTTTTATCTGCTAAATCATTACCCAAACTAAGGGCTCCAGGCAATCCTGTATGTGCCCTGATATGTCCTATAAATAATGGATCTTTTCTGTCCCAGATTAAACTTTGTATAGTGGAAAACAAAGAGAAAACAGTAGAGGAAGGGAAAATCCTACCAGCATCTTCAAGGGATACTATAGCATTAACTATATACTGACTATTGGAAAATAAATTAAATACAGAATCTTTAAACATCACAAAATCTTGTAATACTTCATTAAGCTCTACCTTTTGAGCTGATTGTTTGGGTACTAAAAATGTAAAAGTTTGATCAGGGGTAACTACTGCTGCTATACCATTATTTGACCCATCAGTGAATATATTTGGAGCATTCATGATACGTGTTTTTCTTGTCATTTTTGGAAAAACTACAGGATGCAAAGATTAGATGGTAAGTGATTAACAAATGAAACATTAGATTTGCACATGATTATTATTGCCCAAGTATTTAACTCATTAGCTAACTCATCAATTTGATCCATAGTATATGGAGTAATAATTTTATTGGGAGAAATTCCAAACACTCCCTTTGCTGCTTTTATTCCTTTGAGTATCAATTGTCCTACAGCCTCAGGATACCTAGTAGGAATAGTGTTAGGAGAATAAGATAAATGTATCCACAATAATGGACCTTCTTGCCAAAATACTCCTGTAGGAATATTTTTTGTTGGTAGTACAATAAATAATAAAGGCAAACTTATATCAATTCTATCCAAATGCATATTTTCCATATATGTTTCAATGATTTTTAATGTATTTCTTGCTTCAGGCATTAACATGTGGGGTGAATTTGGATCTGATGGACCTTTTAGGATATCAATAAAGGTCCCAACTCTCCTGTTGGTATACCTAGATAAGGCCTTATCCAATTTACGTCTCCTAATAACTTTTGAAAGTCGTTAAGTGATTTGAGTTGATCTACTCATATTTGAATTTTTGGTGGACGGACCATGGTTGAGGATAATAGAACTCCTAAATAATTAATTGGAAAATTTAATTGTACTTTATCTATTGCTATCTCTAGATTGTAATTTTTTAATAAGTTTGTAAGTGTGGCATAACATTCTAGCAATGTGTTTTTATCTTTGTGTGCTAATAATACATCATCCATATAGTGAAATATTTGTAGTTCAGGATTTTGATTTCTACATGGCTGGATTGCTTTGTTAACATAAATTTGACACATAGTTGGGCTTTTAGCCATCCCTTGAGGGAGTACTTTCCATTCATATCTCTGATCGGGACCATCATGATTCAGTGCAGGGATAGTAAATGCAAAACGTGGACTATCCTCAGGATGAATTGGAATTGAAAAAAAAAACAATCTTTAATATCTATAGCTAAAACATACCAGGTTTTTGGCAAAGCAGACAATTGAGGAATCCCTGATTGAGCGGGTCCTATAATAACCATCTCATTATTAATGGCTCTTAAATCTTGCAATAATCTCCATTTACCAGATTTCTTTTTAATGACAAAAATGGGAGTATTATGGGGAGATATGGAAGGTTGTATATGTCCCTCCGCTAATTGTTGTTTGACAAGGTCATGGGCTGCTTGTATCTTTTCTTTAATCAGGGGCCACTGAGGAACCCATACTGGTCTTTCTGATTTCCAAGTAATTTTTATTGTCTCAGTGACCCCTTCTGAAAACCCAATACATGTCTATTTATTCCTTGATCTATTTGAATTGGTGCTGCTATACCTTGTTCTTGTTCTCCTAATCTTTTTCCTTTCCTAAAACCTTGTCTAACCATAATAGTAGGCACATTTGGGTTGATGTTATTTGTTAATGTCAAACCTAATTGATCCAGGACATCTTGTCCCCATAAATTTATAGGAAGATGATCCAATACATATGGCTGTATAGTTCCTTCACCTCCTTCAGGATCCTTCCAATCTAATACCATTGCACTTCTATGAGGATTAGTCACCACTCCTAGGCCTCAAAGCATTTGAGTGGCTTGTTGTAATGGCCAATGTTTTGGCCAATCTTGACGAGAGATGATGCTAAGGTCAGCACCTGTGTCCAGTAGCCCATTAAATTCATGTCCTTGAATATTTAGTTTTAGCATTGGGCAAGAATCTAAATTTAAAGAAAGCATAGTCCAATCTACACCTGTGGAGCCTAATCCCCTGGAATCTCTTTCTATATAGTACTACTGGAAAATTTATCATGCAGGCTGGGTATTATTAATAACTGTGCTATTCTATCTCCTGGTGAAATTACTGATAAACCCCTTGGATAACTGGCTATAATTTTTATTTCACCTTCATAATCAGGAAAAATTACCCCAGGACTTATCATAAGTCCTTTTAGATAGAAGAACTGCATCCTAATAATAAGCCTACTGTTCCTTGGGGAAGAGGTCCTTTTACCCCTGTGGGAATGATTTGAACTCCCATCTCTGGAGTTAGTACTGCTCTGGTGGAGGTGCAGATGTCCAACCCTGTGTTTCCTCTGGTTTGTCTGATGAGAGATCTAATGGATAATGTGTCCTAGGCACTACCCTGATTGTGTTGCTGTGTTCCTCCAGTGCCCCGTTATATTTGTGATCATGGGCCCCGGAGCATTGGGCCCCCCTGTCCGTTTTTTGGCAATGGAGCCTGATGCCTTTCTCCATGATATCGTGGATAAATACCTGGTCCTTGTCCATTTTTTGATAAGGGAGTACCCTCTATGGTGGTTTGAGAACGGCATTCATTAGCCCAATGTCTCCCTCTATGGCATCGTGGGCAAATACCCGGTATTCTATTTCTTTGATACCTAGTTTTGTTAAACCCTCCTCCTATGGGGCAACTCCTTTTAAAATGTCCTGTTTGTTCACAATCATATCATGTTTTTGGCCTGGCATCTAAAGCCTGTTGTACTGCAGCTGCCAAGACTTGCCCCTGTTCATTAATGTCTCTACATAATTTAATATATGTGTTTAAATCTTCATGTTTCCATGGTCTAATGGCCTCCTTGCACCAACGATTTGCTTGCTCATAAGCCAGTTGTTTTATTAATGGCATTGCTTGTTCTGTATTCCCAAAAACTCTGGTGGCTGTTTGAATAAGCCTATCTACAAATTCAGCATAAGGTTCATTAGCTCCTTGTATTTCCTTAGATAATTGACCTTGTAAATCTCCATGTCCTTGTAAAGTCTTCCATGCCCTAACTGCATCTGCAGCAATTTGTGAGTATATAGGAGGATCATATCTAATTTGTTGCTGCTGATCCTCATATGGTCCCTTTCCTAACAACTTATCTAGATTTCTCTGAGGATAACTGGCTGCTGCATTTTGCCTAGCCGTCTCCTTGCAAAATTCCTCATTGGCAACCTTCCATAACAAATATTGCCCTCTATTTAGCATAGCTTTACACATGCTAGTCCAATTTGCTGGTGTCATGTCCAAGTTGTTAATGGATTTGACCATGCTTACAGTGAAGGGTGCTTGAGGGCCATAGGTTTTTACAGCCTCTTTTAGCTGCTTCACAGTTTTGAAATCTAGAGCATGGTGAATTCGCTGCCCTCCTGCCTGCTCAAGTACAGGGCATGCTAATCTTTGAGGTCCTGTCTCGGGATCCCATCTATCAGCTACGGAGGTTGGGGCTCCCCCAGCATATGTTGTCTCCATAGGTAGAGCTGTTGGTTGGACCCTTACGCCCTCTGGTGATAGAAAGGTGTTAGTAGCAGCCTCCTGTTGTAACTTTTCCCCTGATAGCCCCTTTTCCTTTAAATTTTCTTCCTCTATCTGACTAGCTCGAGAGACCTTCTCTTTTACTTGATCTAAAATGTCTTCTACCATAGTCTGAACCTCTAACAATTTACTTAACACTCTTTCAGTTTGTTTTTTACTAATTTCTGATCCCATATTTCTACTATAAAGATAACACAAAACAAAACCGAAACAATCCTCAACAGCAAAGGTCTATATACAACTGAATACACAACTTAACTTAACCATCATCATCTCAGTGGCTCACTGGCGTCACCTCTCAACCACTCCCTTCTGGCAAAATGCCATGCGTCATCCTGACTTGGCTGTGGCCCTCAAAAGGAGATATTTATTAAACATTGCTATTTTGATTATTTCTAATGTTTAATTTGATTCTGTTTCTTATTTGGTTAGCCACTTTTCAAATTTTGAAGACATGAGATTTGTTGTTTTGTGAGTTTCAGAACTTGTTTTTTATTTCTTCTATGTGTACTATTTCTTTAAGCTTTTTCTGCAGTGCTAACTTAGTAATCATGAATTCTTTTAGTATCTTCATATCTTGAAACGTTTTTATTTCCATTTTTAATTTTGAATGGTAGCTTTGCTGGACATAGCAGTCTTAAAATATATATATATTTAGTTGTAGTTGGACACAACACCTTTATTTCCCTTGTTTATTTTTGTATGTGGTGCTGAGGATTGAACCCAGGGTCTCTCATGTGCAAGGTGAGTGCTCTACCACTGAGCCATAACCCCAGCCCCTTGACATAGCAATCTATGGCTATGGCCATCTATTGGCCGTTATTTTCTTTCAGTCCCAAGTCCTGGATTCTAGAGTTTGTGATAAGAAATTGGAAATAATTCTAATTGACTTTTCCTCTAAATGTGGAAAAACTGACATTTTTCTCTTGGGCCTTTAAAAATTCTCTCTTGTTCTGTATGTTAGAAATTTTAATATTATTGTGTCATGGAGAGATTCTTTTCTTGTCTATTTGGGGTTCTGAATGCATCCTATATCTGGGTGCTCACCTTATTTTCAAAGTTTGGAAATGTTTCTGTTATTATTTCCTTAAAGATGTTCTCCAGGCCATTAGCCTCACAACTTGCTTCAATTCCAATGATTCTTAAATTTGGTCTCTTAATGTTGTCCCAGAGTTCTTGTATATTATAGTTATTGTAATTTTTATTCTCTTTTCTTTAATAATGTCTGAATGTCCAAAGCCAGCCCCTTTGTCTTTCAGCTCAGAAGTTTTGTCTTCATCATGGTCTTCTCTATAAGAGATACTTTCAAGTGAGTGTTTTAGTTGATTTGCTGTCATTCTTTTCCAAGATTTTCTTTGGGTTTTCAATATCTGTTTCCTTATTGAATTTATCATTCATATCCTCTACTGACTTCCTTAGTTGTTTTTCTATGTTTCCTTGGAATTTTTAAAATAATTTACATAATCATCTTTTTGATTTCTTTTTCATGCATTTCATCCACTTCAATATTTTTTGGAGTCAGCCACTCTAATGTGTGGGCTTTTGTAGGACAGAGCCTTCTCTTTCCAAAGTATATTAGAGTGAACTAGATGGAGACACCCCTATAGGTGTTTTATCCACAGACTTTGTGTTTATTCTCTTTGTTTTTGCTGTAGGAGTTGAAATCCATTAGTAGGACTTGAGAGGCCTCCTCAAGCCATTCCTACTTGATACCTGGTCATTTAGTTTGGGGGTTTTGTCTTATATATTCTTTGTATTAAATTTTTGCTAAAGTTTGAGCATGGCAAATTAATGTGTAGAGTAATATGCATCATCTCTATGCTGGGTATGGCTCAGCAGCAGAGTATCTATTCTATGAATTTGTTCTACACAGCAAAGGAAATAATTTAGGAGCCTGAGGAGAGAGCCTACAGAATTGGAGATCTTTGGATCTTTGCAAGCTGCTCCTCTGACAGATGATTAATGTCCACTGTGGTGAGCCGCTTCTGCCGTTTATGCAAATTATGGTCGCCATTACAAGATGGCGCTGGCTCCGCTGTGGTCTGTGACAAACAACTCCTTATTTGGGAGAGTTGGCGCATGACTTTTCATCACCCTATGAGAAAGCTCCACGTGGCTGCTTTGCATTGGGGCTTGAGATGCTTTATTAAGGCTGGGAGGGGCATCCGAGAGAGAGAAGAAGAACTATCAAGGGCCTGAAATAAACTACTGAAAGAAGATTCCTGAGTGTTGTGTTTTCCTTGCGGGCAAGAAGTTGCGACAAGTGGTGCCGAGACCCGGGAACCAGAACTTTCAGCAGTCAGGGGGGTGCACCGTAGTCCCAGGTAAGTGGGATCCACGATCAAAGCGGGAAATAGTCCCAAGTAAGTGGGATCCGCGACCAAAGCAGGGCAGCAGCTGCATTGTGTACTTTC
>NW_026000026.1:71994020-72000844 GCF_001458135.2 Marmota marmota marmota
ATGGCAACTCGCCTCAAGTCTGGCTTGCGCATCTTAAACAGTAAACCTTTGTCATGGTCGTTGCACCCCAAGTTATTATAATATTGCACTGGGATTGACATGACCTTCCTTGCTATTCTCTTAGTGTTGGAAAGCCCTTGCACTCTGCCGGTCTTACTGCCATTGCACGCAGATGGGTTTCCACACTAGTGCTTTTCTATCGTCTTAAAGTCCGTGCCTTTCTTTCAGAGTGCTGTCAACTTGTTTGTCGTTATAAACAGCCACAGTTCAGCCTCAGTTATCCCCCTTCGTCCACCATCGCCACGATACAGGATGCGAGGCAAAGCACTGCACTTGAGTGATCCTTGACGTGGACCTCAAGGAGAGCATGTCCTATTGCATGCGGGTTAGACGCGTCCACTCCCCGCCCCACGAAAAAAGGCGTCGGCTGATATGGTCTCGGATCTGGGGAAGGGCCCTCCTTAAGACTGAGCCATACTATGCAGCCACTTCTGCACAGTGGGATAGGACCTCTACTCTTGCCTGTATTGTTTTAAGAAAACAGAAAGGGGGAACTGTGGTGAGCCGCTTCTGCCGTTTATGCAAATTATGGTCGCCATTACAAGATGGCGCTGGCTCCGCTGTGGTCTGTGACATACAACTCCTTATTTGGGAGAGTTGGCGCATGACTTTTCATCACCCTATGAGAAAGCTCCACGTGGCTGCTTTGCATTGGGGCTTGAGATGCTTTATTAAGGCTGGGAGGGGCATCCGAGAGAGAGAAGAAGAACTATCAAGGGCCTGAAATAAACTACTGAAAGAAAATTCCTGAGTGTTGCGTCTTCCTTGCGGGCAAGAAGTCGCGACAGTCCACAATATATAAATAACTCAAAAAAACTTTACAAAAAATCAAACCAAATAGCCAATTAATAAATAGGCAAAGTAAGTAAACAGACACTTTTCAAAGGAAGAAATTACAAGGAGCCAAAAATATATGAAAAAATGTTCAACATCCATAGCAATGAGGAAAATGCAAACAAAACAAAACAAAACAAAACAAAAAAACAAACAAAACTACATGGAGATTTCATCTTACTCCAGTTAGAATGCCAATCATCAAGAATACAATTAATAATAAATACTAATGATGATGTGGGAGGAAGGTAAAATCATATATTCTTGGTGGGACTGTAAATTAGTACAACTACTCTGGAAAGAAGTATAACTATTCCTTAAAAGACTAGGAATAAAACTATTATATGACCCACCTATCTTACTCAGTATTTATCCAAAATAACTAAAATAAGCATACTATGGTGGCACAGGCACATCAGTGTTTATGTGGCAAATGGATGGAACTAGAGAACATCATGATAAGTGAAATCAGTCAGACTGAGAAAGTCAATGGTCCAATGTTTCTCTCATAAATAGAAGCTAGAACAAAATAAGGGGAAAAGTGTGTGTGTGTGTGTGTGAATCTCATGAAAATAGAAGTGAGATAAGTGGAACAGAGGAAGGGGGTTGGTGGAATCAAATTGACATAATTATGGTATGTTCACATAAATATATCATAATGAATTACCTTTATATATACCTATAAACCCCCAATTTAGAAAACTATAAATAAATAAAAGGAAGGGGCAAGTATAGTAGAAAGGGGAATGGGGGGAGGATCGAGGAGAGAGAAAGAGAAAGTTCTGGGTACTGAAGCTGAGAAAATTATAGTCCATAATGTATAATTTTGTCAAAATAAGCCCCACTATTATGTATAACTATGAATCACTAATACAAATTTAAAAGAGAGCAGGGGAAAAATGCAAAAATGTGCCAAAAAGTACCTGGTGCCTAGTATGATGTTGGCAACATGAATTAGTGCAGAAACAGGAATGGGAGGAGAGCAATTGTCATAATCAAAAACAATAGCCACGAGCTAGTACTGGCATTAAACAGCAAGTGTCAACTATGCTATCCATTGCCGCAGTCTGGCTGGGCACAAAATCATGAGCCACCACACAGCTTGTAGATTCAAACAGCACCTCTTTATTCCCGAACTCACACCAGCACTCTACAATCACGTTCTGGGGAAATCCACATTCTCTGCCCAAATCCACCCCCACTGGGCTTCTGTCTCCCAAAAAAATACTGTCTGAATCCCATGAGAACTCAAGGGGAACTCAGGCAGCAGGATACGCCCTATTCCCAGCAGGAATAACCTTAAACCTGGAACCACCCTAAACCCAGATTGTCCTAAACCGGGAACGCCCTAAACCCGGATCCGCCCTGGTCCTTGAGCAAGGTCACCTACATGCAATGTCACTGCAAAATGTCCTATTTCCATGAGTCCTTCCACTAAGCAACATGGGGTACGCTGGCAAGGAAATTGTCATACCTACTTGGCTAATGGCTCCCAGCAATCCATAGTATAATAACTGCAGCAACATTAATGGTAGGTGCAAGACTTACTGTAAACCAAATAACTACAAAAGGTGATGAAAATGCAGTTCATTATGAGAAGAAAATGTGATAGGAAGGGAAAAGAAAGTTTGGAATGTAAAAAATATAAACAGAGAAAGTAGAAGGGATATGGCAAATGGTGGCTATAAAAAAGGAGGAGAAAAAATAAATTAAAGAGCAGAGTAATTGGAGAGAGAACAGGAGAATTTGGCTGTTCAAGGAAGAAGAAAGGAGATAAAGAGAAACAGGAGGAAAAAAACCAAACACACAAAAAACACCTCTACATATGAGAGAAAGATTAGAACATCACAAAACAGATATTTAAACAAACTCTAACCCTCAAAATACAAGGAAAATGACATTTGTTTTAAAATGCTGCAAATGAGAAAAAGAAGCAAAACTATATTAAAATAAATGAATACACACATACACACACCCACAAACCAATTAGCACAGAAAGAACACCAAAACCAAATAAGCAAAGAAAGAAGTTTCTTTTTAAAAAAATTTTTTTCTTAGTTGTCAATGGACCTTTATTTTATTGATTTATTTGTGGTGTTGAGAATCTAACCCAGGGCCTCACACATGCTAGGCAAGCACTCTACTACTGAGCCACAACCCCAGCCCCAGAAAGAAGTTTCTTATTGAAAGAATTTTCTTCACTGAGGTAGTCAAAACTGTCAATGCGAATGAGTGATCACTGCCTGTGCTCAACTGTCCTTCCTCTTTCTTCTTGAGCTACCTTTTTGAGAAAGGTTTGGTGTTGTTAAGCCTTCCTCTTTCTGTGTTGTCCACTGAGCTCTGCCAGCTGGAGTGGCCTAAAACTGAAGCTGCTTGAAATAGTTTTCAACTTTCCTTGACACCAGTATAAAGTAGGATGGAATGAGAAGTACTGTTATTTGGAGTTTCATCTGGACAGACCAGATTGATGCGCTGCCAAGTGGGTTGCTGTAGAGTTCTAAGAGGGGAATTCCAGGAGCTGGGCTTATCTCTAATCAGGCTTTGAACTTTGTTGGGTGGTGTGTGCTCTGGAGAGATTAGAACATTACATCCCTAAGGCTGGGCAGATGATGATTTCTGCTGGGAGTCTGTGTTTTAGGAGCTTCCTGAGAATTCCACTCATGGGGCAGGGGAGGCAGCCATCTACAGGTCTTCTGCTGCCTATGAATATGGCCTTTCCAGGATCATCCCTGAATGTAATTATGGCCACCTGTTCAGTTCCTGGACCCTCTTCAGCTGGCCACATGAGCTCCCTGACTCAAAGGAAACGCTACTTGCATACTCTTCCATATCTCCGACTTGAATTCCCTCTGCCTGTTTCACTTACATTCTTCTAAGTACACCATAGCCTACATGGTATGTGCTTTCTAGGACTGTAAGACAATGTTTTATGATCTCTTGTGCTCCCACAACAGCAAGCTGAAGAGTGGCCTCCCCTAGATGACTTCCTGCTTCAGCTCTCTTCTTGCCAGTTGAGAAACACAGAGAGCACTTTTCAAACACCAGTTTGCTGTGCAACCTATGGATCAGGTTCTTCTTCTGTTCTACAGGTATTTCTGTGCCAAATTTACACATTGTGTCTCTGTTTTAATCCCTTCTTTCTGCACTGAATCAGCACCGCTCCTGCTGCCCCAACTGTCTTGACTCTAGTGTGATCTTTCCTGTTCTTTGTTCAATGCACTTGAATTTCTGAGTCTTTAACAGACTTTGATTGTCCACTACTGAATTTCAGTAAATTCCCTCTTTCACCCACCTCACTTAGAAGCAGTACTTCCATTGCTTGAATCCAGTGTCATGGAGGAACTGGAAATGCAACTTTCCTCTAATCCCACCATCTTAAACCTTTTTGGCAATTTCTTATATTCAATAAACATCTACCAATCATTCAGCCATTCCTACATTTTACTTTAAAGATATGAAATCAAAATGTTGACAAAGAAGACTTGTTCAAAAAAGCTCATAGCCACAAAATGTTAAGGCTATCATGGGCTGTTTATGAACTTTGTCAGCACTGCAGCCTAGTGAATAGGAACATTTGGTGTCTGGGAACCTCCAGTGGACATTTTCTCCATGCAAGATTGCTCAGAGACATTTTGAATTCCTATTCCACTCTGCCATGTCCCACACAGCACTGTAAATGGGCGACCTGTAGTTGCACAGCCCCTCTGAGATAGGTGTAACCTGAGAAGATGCCAATCAACCTGCTGACTGCAAGACATCATGAAGCAAGACTCCACCCTTGAAACCTTACCCCTGCCCAAATGTATCCACCCTTATCTAAACCTCTGGAGAAATTTTCTATTGTCTAGCTCCAGCTCTTGTGTGGACTGGATGTAGCAGGGGCTCTGCTTTTGAAAATATTTTTCTGACTCTTTGTCTTTTATTCTTCAGTAATTGTTCTAGAATTTAATTTCTCAGGTGGCTTACACCCTCCTCAGCAGGGGGGACCCCCCCCAATTGAGGTGCTGGCTGTATTCCCATAACAAAATTTATTCATAATGCTAAAAACTGGGGAAAACACAAGTATTTCTTTATTAGCTTTTCACCATTGTGGGAAAAAATACCTGGCAAGAACAACTTAGAGGAAGAAATTTTTATTTTGGCTCATGGTTTTAAAGGTCTCAGTCTATGGTTGGCTAACTATATTAGCCATGTTCTGAACCTTCATTGAGGCAGAATATAATGGTAGAAGGGTGTGGCAGAGGAAAAGCTTCTCAGCTCATGGAAGCCAGAAAGGAGAGAGAGAAGCTGGGGACAAGATACAATCTCCAAGTGTTGGGACCTCTGCTGACCACGGAAATGCAATCGCTGGGGAAAGAGGAAGAAAAACCACTGTTGGGAAATCCCCAGTCTTGTGATTCTGGTTTTGTGATTCTCCATGTACCTGACAGAGCTTGAGAAATGGCTTCCATATACGTGCCTGAACGGCCCCAAGATATGGCTTCCGCAAACATAAAGAATAACAACCCAGCAATGGGGCACACATACCTAATGGGGTATTGTTTCTGTAACTGGGGTAACAGGGCTCTGTTTCTGCAACTGGGATGCCTAGGCTACCCCAATCTGGGGGACTCTCTGATCTCTGATTGGCCCCTGCCTTTGCCCCCACCTCCCTTCTCCTCTCTCTATATAAGTCCTCTCCCTCCACAATAAACTGAGTTGCTGCACCATCTCGGCTGACTCAACTCCCGACTCGGTGTGATTTTTGCCAGGCAGGGTGGCGGGCCGGGTCGCGACACTCACCCTCTCGCTCAGCCCAGAGACACTCACTAGCTGGTCTAGTGATTCTCCTCAACCTCTGTCGGAGGGCGGTCGGACATCCAAGTGCACACCCTTAGTCACCTACTTCCCTCAGCCATGTCCCACTTGCCTCCAGTTACCACAGTTCATTCCAATTATTAATCCACCAAATGGATTAATCCACTAATGAGGTTACAGCTCTCATCATTGCCTAGAAGCTCAACCTCTGAACCTTTCTATATTGGGAGTCATAATTTCAAAACATGAGCTTTGGGGAGGATATTTCTAGATTCAAAACATAAAATTCCATCCCTTATCACCCCAAATTTTAGATCTGTCTCACAATGTAAAATTCATTTAGTCTGTCCCCAAGAATCTCTGTAGTCTTAATAATTTCAGCAATGTTCACAAGTCCAAGTCCAAAGTCTCCCGTGAGACTCAAGGCAAATTCTTAACTATGAGCCCCTGTGAAAATCAAAAGCCAATTACACAATTCCAATATACAATGACACAGAGTAAACATTCTCATTCTACAAGGGAAGAGTTGGGGCATAGAAGAAAGGAATGGAACTAAAGCAAGACCAAAAACCAGCTGGGAATATATTAGGTCCTGTAGCTCCCCATGGCCTTGCCAGTTGAAGCCCACATGACCTCTCTTTTGGCCAAGATTGACTCACTTCCCACAGATTTCTTTGCCAGACATTCCATTTTCCTCACATCTCCTAATTCCAGGGGTTTCCACTGCAGCTTCAGCTTTACTCTCTTCTACCATTGCCCTCAGAGGCTGCCTGAAGGGATTCCAACACTGAAATACTTTTCATGGCTTCTCAGGCCTTGAAATATTAGTGAAAGCCTCCATGACTCCTTACTTCCAGCTTCTCCATTTCTGTCAAACCAGCACCACATGAGCAGAATCAAGTTCTGTCACCAGCCCAAGCAATGCCTGGGGCCCCCTTGAATCATGGTTACTGTAAAGAATGGTGGAAAAAGTTCCGTAAACTCAACAGGCCAAAGCAACCGTTTACCTGTCCAAGATTTTATTAGCAGGACAGTCGCAGAAGAGAAGGGGGAAGAGAGAGAGAGAGAGAGAGAGAGAGAGAGAGAGAGAGAGAGAGAGAGAGAAGAGAAGAGAAGAGAAGAGAAGAGAAGAG
>NW_026000026.1:72007382-72009933 GCF_001458135.2 Marmota marmota marmota
CTTAAACATCCAGCAAATAAGTTTCAACAGCCTTATATTAAGAGTACTGGGCTTTAATGTATATCTCTCTATCCTGTAGGTGATAACTCCTTATCTTAAATTAACCCAGGTTGTGTGTTCTTAAATCAGTACCTCTGCAAAACATTAACAGGGCAATCTTTAGAACATTTATAAGGAAAGTACAAAATAAAATTAACAAGAGTAAAAACATATTTAGTTCATGTAATAGCTACCTAGAATTTTGGCAGAGTTATACATTATAATCCCCTGTTTGAGATCCTGGTAATCGTGACAAAAACCCAACTTTTGGACACAACTTTAACTGTACTGAAATCTGGCCTACTTCTTCCATAGTCACTTTCACATGTAGTGAGATGGGACATAGAGCCTTATCTCAGGTAAGGCGGGGTTCTTCATAAATCTTAAGTACTGTAATTCTGAAGCTGATCTTTGCTTTTTGACATAATTTTATAAAGCCTACATAAATTGTTGCTCAAGTTCACATGAATATTAGCTAACACAATATAATATCACATCTAAAACATGGATTAAAGAAAGGCTTAAAGCTTTTAACATTTTGTAGAAAAGTAGCAAAGTATTTTTGCGTTTTACAATAAAACCTTCACACAGATTAGGCTCTCATTAACTTAAAAATACATTTAAATTGTATCTCAGTGTAAAAAGTAACATAGAAATTTACATATCTTATTGATAACAAGTCCAGTTATAGAACACAAATGATATAAATAAATCTCCAACATGTTTTTCTTTTAAGCCTAAAATTACCATACAACTTTAGAACACCAGCTTGATATAATGCTCTTTTGTAGCTTCTACCTTACAGACTTGTATACCTGGAAGATATGAACACATTAATGGCACCACAATTACATTGATGTTTTTATATTAACCAAATTTAGCTTTTAAAGAAATAACATAGCACAATTCTCTAAAACAACAGCACTTGTTTAACCAGCTGTTTAATTTCTTTAAGATTACAACCAACTTACACAGACCTTCTTTATATCACTTACTTAAAACCTCTTACTTAATCATACAGACTCTTATCCAGAAACACATTTTCTCTCTATTAAATCCATACCTAGAACCTTTTTAGTTTCTCTTTTTCATCTATTAACCTCCTTCTGTTCACATTTTGAAACAATACTTGTAAATTTTTGAATTTAAGCAGATTATTTCATAGACAACATTTTATTAGGTTTTTTTGAGCACCTAGAAAAACTTATAAGCTTAATTTTAAAGACATCTTTTGCCGCAGTCCGGCTGCAGCAAAATAACCGGGGGGTGACGAATAACTTGTGTAGATTGATACAGCAGGAGTAGGAGCCGTTTATTGCAGGACAGGAGCAGTATTTATACATTCCACACAGCTTACCTAATTAGCATAAACTAGATACATCAGTCAACCAATCAGGAATCTCTACACCTAATGGCTCGGTTTTGTTACTTCTCAAACCACTCCCTCTGACATTTTGCCAGGCACCATCCAGACTTGTTTACGAACTTTAACATTCCCCTGGCAAAATGCCAGGTGTTATTTTGACTTGTTTACAGACTCTAACAATCTTTACTTTTATCTGTTTACCCAATTTAAATTGAACCATTTGAATCACGTGAATCAAGGATATTTGGATCCATTTTTTAAAATTTTTCATGAGCGCTCCTCATATATCTGCCAACTGTCATATAATTGCATGATATATGGATATATGCATACAGACATACAGACATACAACACATAACACAAGTGTGCACACATACACAAGGCCTTGTAGCTGTTTTTTCAGGTGAAATCTCCATTGCAATGTTTAAAAACTCCACAGTTGATCAAAAATAGAACTGATCAGAAAATATTAACTTGTCTGTAGGATCAAAATCATGAGCTCAAAAAAAAAAAATACAGAATCTAAGAAAAAGCAAGAGTCCTAAAAAAGATGACTGGCCAGTAATTAGTAAATACCGTACAATTTACTTTTTGGTTTGGTCTAGTTTGAGTTCAGGTAAAAAGATACTTTTACTTTTTTTTCCCTTGGGCCTCAGATCTGTCTCCTGAGCTCCAGGCTTCTTCTATTTGCATATCAACATAAGTCCTGGCTGAGGTCTGGAAGGAACTGGGAAAACTGGAATTCTGAGCAGAAACCTCATGCCTAAGGCCTTTTAACTATAAGTCACAATTTTCAGGTTTGGATGTTGAAAATTATGATACAAGTTTAAGATGCAATTCTCAAAGTTTTATATCTTTATATCTTTCTACACTAGAAAAACTTGCTCACACAAAACTGAAAATAGGATCTTTCTTGATAATATAAAAGCCACCATCAGAAGAAGTTCCTTCAGGATCATTAAGCTACTTTCTTTGTTCTGAAGTTCCTAAAGTAGTATTAAGTTATATTAAATCACCTGAAAAAATTTTAAAAGAGAACCACACACTACCATGTATATCCAAAATTAAGCTTTGAAAATTCCCAAGACTGTTGCTAATTAATGTCATTTCAATAAGCCAGACCAACGTTTTAATTTAACACTTTTT
>NW_026000026.1:72012688-72016258 GCF_001458135.2 Marmota marmota marmota
ATTGAAAAAAAAAAAAAAAAAAAAAAAAAACCGAATGTGGGTGCTGGCCCCAAGCCAACTAGGGCCTTCCCTTCAGACAAATGGATTGGGGGAGCATCCCCTTCAGATTGGGTCTGATGACCCCAGATTGGGAGATTAGTTACACAAACACTGAAAGTAACAACATAGACAATAAAGATAGACAGTAAACGTTCAACATGAGTTTGAGACAGAGACCAGAACTGAGTAGCTGGCAAAACCTGATGGGCTGGCAAACCGAATCTGAAACAGAATACAACTGAGTCGAGGAAACTATGGTTCCTCGATTTCCTGAGTCCTCTGGAGCATCTCCCAGGGACGTGGCCTGTGGCTCTGTGACACGTCTGTCAGCCACCGCCAGAGAGAGCTCACGCTCTTCACCGACAGCCACTTTGCCAAGCCCTAACCTGAAACCCGAAACCATAAAGAGGCACCTTACTTACCCCGAGAGGAGCCCGTTGGGGTCTTTCGTCCGCCGCTGCCGGATCTCGCTGGGGCCTCCAGATGTAAAGGTCAGGCGAACGTTGGAGGAAAAGACCACCAAGAGACTGTCTCATGCAACAGCAAAGGGTTTATTGGGGGTCCAGCATGCTGGGGCTCCAAGCCTACCTTGAAGAGGTAAAGAGCAAAGAGCCCCGAGAACAGCTTGAGCAGAGCTTATATACATTCTTTGAAAAGGGCAGGGACTTCACATACAGCATAACAAATCACCTCACGCCGCGGGAAAATCAAACAACAACTCTAAAACATGATTAGCACATTCACTGGCGGGAACAAGTTAGGTAGGGGTGATTGGTCAGTACAAAAGGGGTATTCATTTGAACTGATTGGTTTAAGCCAAGAGGGGTGTATGTGCTGAACTACATGGTTTCCCAACAGGTTATCAACTACCATAAACTACTGGGAGGGTTATCTGGCATCCCAGGTATTTCCCTGTCTCATGCTGATTGGCTGCTAGGGGCCTGCTATGGATCCCCACTTAGCCTGACTGAGTCAGGGACACCTGGCGCAGCAGATCTCCTGTAGATAAACAACTTATCAGGGTGGGAATGTGCCTAGGAGTGCTCTGTGGGTTTTTCCAAGGACAAAGGCCATGTCCCTTCCTTGGACAGCTTTGCTCTGAGATAGAGGCTGGTTTTTCAATTTTATCTTCCATCCTGAAGATTAATTTCACTGGATACATGATTCTAGGTTGGAACCCATTTTCTTTCAGCGTTTGAAATATGTTGTTCCAGGATCTTCTAGCTTTCAGAGTCTGTGTTGAAAGATCAGCTGTTATCCTGATTGGTTTACCCATAAATGTAATCTACTTCCTTTCTCTTGTAGCTTTTAAAATTCTCTCCTTATTCTGTATGTTGGGCATCTTCATTGTAATGTGTCTTGGTGTGGATCTCTTATGATTTTGCACATTCGGCATCCTGTGGGCTTCTAGGATTTGGAATTCTGTTTCATTCTTCAAGTCTGGGAAGTTTTCTCATTATTTCATTGAACAGATTGCTCATTCCTTTGGTTTGGACCTCTATACCTTTTTGTATCCCAATAACTCTTAAGTTTGGTCTCTTTATGTTATCCCATATTTCTTGGATGTTCTGCTCATGGTTTCTTAACAGTCTCACTGAGCTGTCTATGTTCTTTTCAAGTTGAAATACTTTGTCTTCATTGTCTGATGTTCTATTTTCTAAGTGTTCTACTCTGCTGGTAGTACTCTCATTTGAGTTTTTATTTATTTATTTTTTCATATTTAAAATTATATTTTATCATGGCAAGAGCATTGAAACAAAATCTACCCTTTTAACAGACTTTTAAGTGTACAATACAAAATGGTTAGCTACAAGTATGATGTATAGCAGATCTCTAGAACACACCAGGAGCTGGTGGAGGCAGGGGTGAGTAGGAAGAAATGCGGAGTTGCTAAAAATTATGACTTTTTTTTCTGATTTCAAATGCTCAGAACTGAGTTTTTTTTTTAACAGATGGAAGGAAGTGTTTATTTCATAGTGGTCTGTGCTTTTCCTGTGCAATGCTGCACAGACAGCCAGGATATGGTATAGAAAGTACATATTAACTATAAGTGGGGGAATAATAACTACCTATATATCTCCATTTTTAGACTGTTTAGAAATAATACCAAGTTGGTTCTTCCTGTGGTTATTCACAAGAGTGAGTACAGGTTGAACATCCCTACTTCAGAAATCCAAATTCAGAAATGATCCCAAATCTGAAACTTTTCTTGGAGCATTTCCAATTTCAGAGCTTTGGATTATTGGTACTCAACTAGTAAAGTCTTTGCAAATATGCCCAAATTTGAAAAAATCCAAAGTCTGAAATACTTCTGGTCCCAAGCATGTTTGGATAAGGGATGTTCTACCTGTATTCACTAACATCTTTGGGCTGGAGTGTCTTTAAAAAGTCTGTGTAAGGCAACAATAAATGTTGGCAAGAATGTGGGGAAAAAAGTCTACTCATGCATTGCTGGTGGGACTGCAAATTGGTGCAACCACTATGGAAAGCATTATGGAGATTCCTCAGAAAACTTGTAATGGAACCTTTTGACCCATCAATCCCACTTCTGAGTTTATACACAAAGGACTTAAAATCAACGTGCTATAGTGACACAGGCACATCAATGTTTATAGCAGTTCAATTAACAATAGCTAAACTATGGAACCAACCCAGGTGCCCTTCAATAGATGAATGGATAAAGAAAATGTCATATATATGATGGAATATTACTCAGCTTTAAAGGAGAATGAAATTATGATACTTGCTGGTAAATGGATGGAACTAGAAAATATCATGGTAAGCGAAGTAAGTCAATCCCCCAAAACCAAAGACATAATGTTTTCTCTGGTATGTAGATGCTGATTCACAATAAAGCAGGGGGTGGGGGATAATAATGGAGTTATTACCTAGGGTGTGCTAGGTAATAATAGAGTTACTTTGGATTCGGTGGAGGGGAGTAAAAGGAGTGGAAGGGATATGGGGATAAGAAAGATAGTAAAATGAAACAAACATTATTACCTTCTGTGTGTATATATATATATATATATATATATGTAGATGACTGATGTGATTATACAACATGTACAATTTGAAAAATGAGAAATTATACCCCATTTATGTAATGATATATCAAAGTACATAAATGCATTCTACTGTCATATATAACTAATTAAAACAAATAAAAAGATTTTTTAAAAAGGCTATATAAGCAGTGTATTTTCTTTTTTTAAATTTTTTTATTTTTTTAAATTTTTATTGTTGGTTATTCAAAACATTACATAGTTCTTGATATATCATATTTCACACTTTGATTCAAGTGGGTTATGAACTCCCATTTTTACCCCGTATACAGATTGCAGAATCACATCAGTTACACATCCATTGATTTACATATTGCCATACTAGTGTCTGTTGTATTCTGCTGCCTTTCCTATCCTCTGCTATCCCCCCTCCCATCCCCTCCCCTCTTCTCTCTCTACCCCCTCTACTGTCATTCATTTCTCCCCCTTGTATTATTTTTCCCTTTCCCCTCACTTCCTCTTGTATGTA
>NW_026000026.1:72020971-72081540 GCF_001458135.2 Marmota marmota marmota
ATATCAATAGTACATCATCTAAGCACACGTTTTCCTTATTACTACATTTATAGCTAGACTCTATGTCTACAAATGTTGGTTTCGATTATCATTTACAAACATAGTCATTAGTTTCATGAAAGGCATACCATTTCTGGTAGTTTGAAGAAAACTGAATTTCAGGTGTAGGATGTTATGTTTATGGGGAAAGGAGTGAGGGTATGGGGTTAGTCTAACTTAGTAACTTTGGAAAGCTCTAACCAATAGATGGGTAATTTATGGAAGAATGTATAGATTCAAATTCCTATCTGTATTTGTAAGATTACCCTACTTATAAATAGTAAAATTTAGGGGGTTGCAAGTGGGATAGAGGGAGTAAGAAGGAGAAAAACAAATAACAAGGAAAGAAAGAGAAAAAAAGAGTGAGAAAAATAAAATAAGAGAAAAAAGAAAAGAAATAAAAGGGGGGGAGGGAGGTGGGGCATATGCAATTCCTCTATATTATATTATTCTGGTGATTCAGTTGTTAAAGACCTTTTTCATGCACAATTCTTGGTTTCACATATGTTGAGGTTGCAAGAACCAGAGGGGGAAGGGTACAGGAGACTGGATGAATGGATGAAAAGAGAGAGAGAAGGAAATAAAAAGAAAGAAAAAAAAGTCTCTCAGAACTCCGTTTTCTTTTCTTCTAATTGGTGGCATTGTCTATTCCTAGCTTGAGTCTCTGGGTTCAGGGTGGTGGTGGTAGTCAGTGTGAGAGGACTTGAGCTTCCACCTTTGGCCTCTCTACTCTTATTCTCTGAGATGTAAACCAGGTGCCTGATCCGCTGCAGAACCGAGCTGGTAGCCACGCCCATCGGTTGGTGGGTTTTAAGGGTTGGTGGGATTTTCCAAGATCAGTTCCATCAGTTTTTCTCATAAGGTGTTTGATGAGGTGGGGGTGTTGGGGAGACCTTATGTTTGTCCAGAGCTCGGTCAGGTGACTGCACGGGTGGGCGGCTGGGCCCTTCCTCCAGTTGGGGTGGTCTGTCTACCAAACGGGTGGGCGGCTGTGCCCCTTCTCCAGGCCGCATGGTCTGCCTACCATCAGTAATACATTTCTTAAAGGAGCTATATTTCTTTTCAGTGAATAGTGGCATTTAGAACTACATGTATTAACAGCCTTAGTGCCTAGTACATAAGTGTTTAATAATACCATTGATTAGGTAAATTTCTATAATGAAATTTATATTTGTGCTGGCCTAATATTTGAAGTTTTATTTTAAAAGTCCTTTCTTACCCCTGTGTCATAAGGTATCCTCCTGTGTTTTCTTCCACCAACTTTATCGTTTTGTTTTCATGTCAGTTCTTCTAGCCACTTGGTGTCTATATTTGATTATAGTGTTATTTTTATCTTTTTAATACATAATATATAAAGTTTACTCTGTTTGAATAGTTTGTCCTTCCAAAATTCTTGTTGGGGTGATTAGCCATGGGGCCTATGCCCTCATTGATGGGATTAGTACCATTATAAAGACTTGAAGGGGTTAATTCATTCTCTTTTGCCCTTTTTTAAAGTGAAGACATGACATTTGTCTCTTCTGTCTTTTCTGCCACATGAAGAAGTTGTGATAAGACCCCCAAACCAGGATCTTGCTGTGGCTAGTGGTCAATCTAGCAGATTCCTGTGAGGGGGGAAGGGAAATAGAAAAAACAAAAATTCACACACGCTTTTGAAGATACAGCTGTGGTCATGTGGAGCATTGCTCTCTGATGGAGAAGCAGGTCTAAAGAATTATGCCAGTACCAGGTGTTGTGGCACACACCTGTAATACCAGTGGCTTATGGAGCTGAAATAGGAGATCACAAGTTCAAAGCCAGCCTCAGCAAGGGCAAGGCACTAAGCAACTCAGTGAGACCCTGTATATAAATAAAATACAAAAAGAGCCGGGGATGTGGTTCAGTGGACAAGTGCCCCTGAGTTCAACCAAAGTACCAACAAACAAACAAACAACAAAAAAAAAGAATTATACCAACAATCTTTACTTATAAGGTGACTCATTATCAAGTTAAAGACTATGCAAACATTATGCATTATTCTTTGTATTCAGGAAAGTTACAGGGTTAACAACATTATGTGGCTTTCTCATAGTTGCATTCTACATTTGCATTGTGCAACGTTAAGAAGTTTGTGTAGCTCTCAAGAAAATTCATGGTTTGAAGTTACTGTGAGACAGGAAGTTTCAGGAGTAGTGGAGCTGGTGAAACATTGTGGTTGTCTAGGAAGAAATTTCCTCTATTCCCAGGAGCTGTGTGCCTGAGATCAAGGTTTAGGCTGATAAGATTCTAGTACAGAACCTCCTAATGGAGGGCATTACCATAGCAGCTAGGCATCCTGTACCTTTGCACAGAAACTTTCCCACAGCCAGGAGGTCATCAGAGACCCCAGTCTCAGACACTGCTTTCCCATTCACTGTAACCACTTTCCACAATAACTGAATGTGTTGATGCAATCAAAGATCTTTGGCTTCCCAGCTTCCAGAACTGAGAATAAATTTTTATTATTTATAAATTACCTAGTTAAAGGTATTTTTGTAGCAGAAAGAACAGAATAAGATAATGAGCAAAACAAAGTTTTTCCATTCCCATCTACACAACAATCTATCATTTATCCATTGATTTATGTTGCAAATTTTCCTTATATTAATTTAAATGTATTTAAAATTTTTTTGTCCTATGCCATTGATCTCTTTTCCTATTCTTACATTGGCAACATATTTCTTTTTCTATAGTTTTGTGGCACAACTTAATAGCTCACAAGTCAAATTCTCCATCTTTTTACTTCATTTTCAATGTTGACTTAAAATTCATTGGATTATGCATTTCTGTTTAAGTGTTAAATTAAGATTCTCCAATAGTCTTAAAAATCCAACTGAAACATTGATGTCAAGGATTTTTGGTTTATACTAACTTTTGGAGTGTTATTGTTTAAGTGTAAGGTGTCCCCTAAAAGCTCCTACAAATGTAAGAATATTCAGAGGTAAAATGATAAGGTCATCAGAGTTGTAATCTAATCAGTCAATCCTAGCTTGAATGGACTGACTGGGTGGTAACTAGGCAGATATGGGGTATGGGTGGAGAAGGTGGATCATTAGGTCATGCCCTGGGAGGCTCATTATCTCTCATTTTCTATATTATTTTTTGCTGCCATGAGGAGAGAAGCTTCCCTCTGCTGTGCCCTTTTCCCATGATGTGCTGCCTCATGCTGGACTCAGAGCCATGGTGTCAGTTGTCTATGGGCTAATAACTCTAAAACCATGAGCTCCAAATATACTTTTCATCCTTAAAATTGTTCTTGTCAGATATTTTGGTCACAGTAATGAAAAGTTAACTAAAACATGGAGATTGTATTATGTATGTACATATGTATATATGTATGTATGTACGTATGTATGTATATTATATATATATATTTATCTATCTATCTCTATATCTATATGTACCAGGGATTGAAACCAAGGTCACTTAATGACTAAGCCCCAGCCCCAGCAATTTTTTGTTTTACTTTGAGATAGGGTGTTTGTTGCTAAGTCTTAGGGCCTAGCATCATGTACAAAACTGAGTTCAACCACAGCACCCCCACCACACACACACACAAAAGTAAGGAAAGAAAACAAAAAGGAAGAAAATAGAAGAACTAAAAAAGAAAGAAGTAGAAAGGAAAATGGAGGTATAGATTGAAGTGATAGTCATAAGGAATGCTGACAGTCACCAAAACTTGGGACAGATAAGGAATAAATTTTCACCTAGAGTCTTTGCAGAGAGTTTATCCCTGCTAGCACTTGATCTGAGACATTTGGCTGCTGAGAGCCACAGCCAAGTCAGAATGGCCCCTGGCATTTTGCCAATAGTATTGATTGACAGGCGAGGCATTACTATCCGCCTCTGCCGCTACTTTGCAGTTCTCACGCTACTTTGGAGTTCTTGTGGGGATTCCCGGAGAGTTCCCATTGGTTGGGGAAGTGCAGGAGGAGGGATTTCTGGAGGATATTTCCGGCTGCTGGTTCCTAGACAAGCCGTGTGGCTTTCGGGAGGAGTTCCCGGGAACGTGTGTGGAGCATGCTGGTGGAGTTCAGAAATAAAGTTTGTTCTTGCTTCAGTGGCTCCTGATTTGTGCCCAGCCAGACTGTGGCATTTGGCCTTGATCTGAGACATTAAACTTTTTCTTTGATCTTCCATGTGACCAAATCCAACCCTAGAAAATTAATACATATGTTCTTTTTATTCTTTAGCTTATTTACATAATCAACCTAGACAATGAATAGTGCCAGAATAAAAAAAAAAATCCAGGTATTTTTAATTGGGAGGAGAGTAATACAGGAAATTTAATGCTTAAAATATTATTCAGATGACCTAAGTAGTAAGCTGCACAAAACCAGGTTACTAGTAAAACTATTTCCTTTGAGACTGTCATCAGATATAATGCTGTCTAGTTCTAGATATTTTTCCAGCACCACAACAGCTCATGTGGTCAAAATTCTGGGGGTCAGACACTAAATGTGTCATCCAGGAATTTAGAAGCCAGATTAAGGTGTAATAAAATTAATCATGAGACTTTAAAAAATTATTAAAAATTTGAGAGCATACTTGAGAAAAGAGTATTTTACTTATACTATTATCTAAAATAATGGCCACTTATAGGCATTTTAAAATTTTATATTTGTAATTTATAGTAGAAAGAATCTCTGTGTAATAATATAAATTAAACCCTTTTCAGATTGGGATAAATTTGTTTTTATTAAATATAATGTGATCAATAAAAATACATGGAGGGAGAGAGATGATGGCAGAAGGGAGTTCGGCATCAGTTCTCAATCCCACAACACAGAAAGGAGGTGGTGAATAAAAGCAGAATTGAGAGTTGGGTGACAAAATAAATGTTCTAAGGTTCAATCCTACAAAGTCTGATACCTGGAGAGACTTGAAGATTGGTTATCAGAGTGGAAAATAAGCAGAGTTCCCTAACCCCTAACCTGAGGTGGGGGAGGGGCAACAGAGAGCATGCATGTGCACACGGGGGGGGGAGAGAAAGAGAGAGAGAGAGAGGTGTGTGTGTATGTGTGTGTGTGTGTGTGTGCATGCACACACACATACGGAAAGACTGTTAAGCACAGCCACTTAAGAACATTTGGAAAGGCAGACAAAACTTAAAGTGTGATAGAAACAACAGGAAGTAGATCAAACAGCTTAAAACCAAATATGAAAAAAAAGCTTTGCTGGGGACCTGTAGCCATTTTGTGGATCCCTCAGCCAAATAGTTACCTCCCTAAATCAACATAGCATTTTCCCATACCCAGGCATCTGCAAATATAGCAGAGGGAAATCCTCTGCAGTGGGATCTCTTAAGAATCTGGCTAGAAAGAACTCCTAGAGGGGTCACTACTAGCTTAAAATTGCCAAAACCCCTCCCTCACCATGAACAAGGAGAGTGGTGTGGAGCAGACTTGTATGGGGAAGTATACCTAACCCAGTATTCTGCTCAGCCTTCTTGTAATCCAGGCAGAGGCAGAAAGCTCTGTGTAGCCTCTGTGGGACCCAGGCAGAGATAAGCAATAAAGCAGCTTTGGCCCTGGGCAGAGGAAAGTGAATCTATCAGGACCACTCCAGCACCCAGTGACATTGGGGGGCGGGAAGTACCATGGAAAGCCTAGGGACTGTTCCTTGATTTCACGGCTATATCAGCGGGAAACTGACTGAATTTCCAGTGAAAGAGACTTGGCTCCCTGTTTGTGTCAACCACCAACAGATGGCCACTGGGAGAAGTTGCCTGAGTACCCCAGGAAATGTAAACAGAAGGCAACTACAACCATAAACAGAGTTAAGGCATAAAATGCCTTATCCAGGGCAGCTGGGAATGACTGCTCCCAGCCTTACCCAGAGCCCAGCCTGATCCTGGTTACATCTGATGAATGAAAGCGTTTGACATTGGCTGGACCTCACATCAGTCACTGTAAACAGAGGGAATTTGTGCCCGTGTTCATAACCTGAGGCAGTGGAAAATAGAACACAGGTAAACCACCTTTTTTTTTTACTATAGCACCCCAGAGAGTGGCTTCAGTTCAGGGAATGCTTCTGTGCAAAAGAACACCCATGGGAAAACCACAACCAGAGGATCTATGCTTATAGACAGACACTATGCACTATGCCACCATGAAAAGGATCCTGTAGAGGGAAGGAGGTACATGGTGACTCACAACAATCACAGGGACACTCCTGAGTCTATCTCCTGAATTCCTACACACAATAGAAACAAAATCTAACACTGCACCTGCTAAGCAATCAACTGCAGGCCCCTGACTTGACAAATCAGAACCAGCTTGTGGAAGGTCCACATCAACTAGGGAAGTGGTACCTGTTCCCCACTAATTCTGGAGGGATCCAGCCAAAGAGTGATGAACATATGCTAAAATTCCAAATCCCAGTGAAATCCAAACCAAGATTCATCAAAAATTATCTTCACTTTGGCATAGTTTACTACAATAACTTTAATATCAATTTTGGTCATATATGTCACTATTTAACTGATTGATAGTTGTTATTCTAACAGCTAACATTGTACCTTTAATACATTTGAATGTATTTCTTCTAATGTATAAATTAGAATTATAATTTAGAATTAAATTATTTTCTTTTAAAGCATAATTAGAATCAATATTACTATCTTTGTTTCCTAGCTCTAGTTTATAATTTCTCCTCTTATTTCCTATCCAACATCTTATATTATCTGCTACTACCTCAAATACTCACCATCCATCTATTGCTCCTTTCTTCTTTGGTGTGTATTATTTTTCTGTCTTTTTTCTCTTTCTCTCTTTTTTTGTCCCTCCTTTAAGCCCTCATTTAATGTCATTCCAATTTTACTAAATTTAATAACTAAATTTTGATTTATTCCAGAATTTTACTACAAGTTTATGCCTGAATTTGAAGAACAATGGAGAATAATATCAACAAGCTTTTCATTTTTCATAAGGTTGAATTGTATGAGGCTTGATTCTGAATTGATTGTAGTAAATAATGCTCAGTGGCATCTCTCAAAGTGGTCCTGATATTGGGATCAGCAGAGATTACACATTGAGTCAAATTATCAATATCCTGATATCTGCCCAACATAAGGTTCTTAGGAGAAAGAAGCTCACAAAGTAGTACCTTGCTTAAAAGAAGAGGTGATAGCTATCCCAGTAGATGAGTAGACATACAAACAATATGAAAAATCAAGGGAACACACCATCCCAAACAGCCAATTATGCTTCAACAACTGACTCCATCAATACCACAGTTCAGGAAAGTTCAGATAAAGAATTTAGGAAGTTCATAGTTAAAGTGTTCTATAAGCTACAAGAAGTTATAAGGGGTGAAATTATAGGGAAAATAAAGGAAGTGAAAGATCACTTCAATAGATTCTGAAAAAGAATCAAACAGAAATCCTAGAAATAAAAGACTCAATAAACCAAAATTTAGAGTTCAATGGAAAGCATTACCAATAGATTAGATACTCTGAAGATAGATATTTTTGGCCTCAAAGACAAAGTATGTAATCTTGAAAATAAAGTTGGCCATAAAGAAAAGATGTTAAGAGGGGCTCAGAGGTAGAGCACATGTCTAGCATGCATGAGGCACTAGATTTGATCCTCAGCATCACATAAAAATAAAATAAAATAAAATGTCTTGGAAATAAGAACAAAAAGTATAAACTAGAGCTAGGATACAGAGATAGTAACATTGATTCTAATTTATGCTTTAAAAGAAAGCATAACTTAATTCTAAATTATAATTCTAATTTATGCATTAGAAGAAATACATCCAAATGTGTTGAAGGTACAATGTTAGCTGTTAGAATAACAACTATCAATCAGTAAAATATTGATATATATAATCAAAGTTGATGTTAAAGTTATGTCCACCTACAACTAAAAATAATTTCTTTTAAAAAAAAGTTGAGAAGAGACAGTGACAAGAATTTTGAAGTATCATGTTCAGTCACAAGGCTGGGATCCTAATTAGAATAAAATATACTCCATGTTCATATAAATATGTCAAAATAGACTGTACTGTCATGTATAACTGAAAAAAATGAATAAAAATTAAAAATAATAAAAAAGCAAAAAAAGAGAAAGAAACCTGGAACATCAAGAGGCAATCGAAAATTAAGAATCATTGGGATAGATGAAAGCTCTGAAAAATAAGCTAAAGGAATGCACACTATTCAATGAAATAGTATCAGAAAATTTCCCAAACCTTAAAAATGAAGTGGAAATTAAAATACAAGAGGCATATAGAATTCTAAATATGCAAAGTCACAATATATCTATTCCAGGTACATAATAAAAATGTCTAACATACAGAATAAGATTTTTTAAATGTATAAGAGAAAAATGACTGGTCATATTTAGAGGTAAACTAATATGGATTTCAACTGATTTCTCAACCCAGACCTTAAAATCCAGGAGGGCTTGGAATAATATAAACCAAACTCTGAAAGAAAATGGATGCTAACCAAAAATATTTTACTCAATAAAATTAAGCTTCAGATTTGAAGATTGAAAAAAAGACAGCCTTCCATGACAAACAGAAGCTAAATGAATTCATAACCAGAAAACTTGCACTACAGAACATAATCATAATGAATAGTTCATAATCAGAGATATTTTATGAAGAAGAAATTAAAAAATAAAAATGAAAACCAGCATAGGTGTAGGGCATGGCTGCCTGCTTCCCAGTTTTGGGGCCGCACATGTGGCTGGGACGGCTCCTGACGATCAGCCAGGAGGCAGTGCTGTGGGTGGTGACGGAGGAGGCGGACCACCTCCAGGATAGGTCCAGAACTCTTCCTCCCTGGCGGACAGCTCGTGCCTTCCCTTACAGACTATGGGATGGGTGTACATGTGAACTTGCTCCACCCCTCTGACCTTTATTCTGATTGGCTCCTGTGCACTATATAAGCTGTGTGTACTTCCTTATTAAACGAGATCCTGCTTTGACTGTTCTCCTTAGCACATCTGATTGTCCTCTCAGGAGGGAGGGCTGGGTGTGGGTGGCCAGTGGACCGTTAACTCTCTTGACTCATCTTGGTCAGAGCGTGCTTTCCCCGCTTCTCCTGCTGGTCAGGAGAAGATGGGGGGCTAAAAACCCCGACACATAGGAATGAATTAAACTAGAAGAATAGCCAATGAAAGGAGAATTGAGTCCAATTTAAACACTAAAAATACATCACAATGACATGAAATAAACAGTATCCCTCCATAATAACATTGAATATAGATGGTCTAAACTCTTCAAACATAGATTTGCAAATTGGATTAAAAACAAGACCCAACAAAATGCTGTTTTCAGGAGACTCAAATCACATACAGACATCCACAGACTGAAGATGAAAGAATGGGAAAAGAGATACCATGAAAATGGTACTCATAAACAAACATGGGTAGATATTCTCATATCAGACAAAGTGGATTTCAAGCCAAAATGAATCAGAAGAGATACGGTCAATTTATACTGCTTAAGGGAATCATACCACAACAAAATAAAATGATTGTAAGTATTTATGCCCTAAACAATTGTGCATCTATGTGCATTAAACAATCTTTTTTCAATATTAAGGATCAAATAAACTGCAGTACAATAATATTGGGTGACTTTAACACACCTCTATCACCACTAGATAGATCATCCAGACATCAACTATATAAATATTCTATAGAATTAAAAATATAACAGAAATCTATAGAATATTTCATCCATCAATGACTGAATTCACTTTCTTCTCAGCAGCACATTGAACATTTTCTAAAATAGACCATATATTAGGCCACAAAACTCTTTGGAAATACAAAAAAAAAAAAAAAAAAAAGGAAATAACACCTTGCATTCAATCAGATGATAGTGGAATGAAATTAGAAGTCAACCATAAGATAAAAAGTAGAAACCACTCTAATACCTGGAGACTAAGTAATACACTTTTAAATGATAAATGGATAGGAGAAGAAATTAGGATGAAATAAAAAATATGTAGAGATAAATGAGAATAATGATACAACATCAAAATATCTGGGACAGTATGAAGGCAGTTCTGAGAAGAAATTTTATAGCATTAAGTTCATAAATAAAAACATAGAAAGATACCAACTGAATAATCTAACATTATGTCTCAAGGCCCTAGAAATATAAAAAACAACCAAATTAGTAGAAGACAGAAATTAATTAAAGTCAGAGCCAAAATCAATGAAATATAATATAAAGAAAACATTTAAAAAGATCAATAAAACAGAGAGTTGTTTTCTCAAAAGGATAAAGTTGATAAACCCTTAGCCAAACTAACCAAAACAAAGAAAGAAAATACCCTCAAATTAACAAAATTAGAGATGAAAAAGCAAATATTATCACAGACACTACTGCAATTCAGAGAATCATAGAAACTACTTTGAAAATTTATACTTCAATAAGTTATAAGATCTTGAAGATATTGACAAATTTCTAGAGACATATGAATTACCAAAATTGAACCACAAAGATATAAATACTTAATATAAGCAGTTAACAAATATAACTTTTATTTCCAACAAATAAAAAGAGACAAATCAGAAGAGATGGGGCATTAATATCTGAAATATAGAAGAACAGGACTGGATGGATTCTCAAGTGAGTTCTACCAGATTTTTAAAGAAGAAATAATACCAATCCTCCTCAAATTATTTCATGAAATAGAAAATGACAGAACACTGACAAATTTATCCTATAAACCCAGTATCAACTGATACTCAAACTATAACAAAGATTTAAAAGAAAGAAAAATTCAGGCCAATACCCTTAATGAACACAGATGCAAAATGTGTTAATAAAATATTGGAAAACTGCATAAAAAGCCCATTAAACAGACAATGCACCATAATCAAGTGTGTTTCATTCCAGGGATGCAACATATGTTGATTCAACATACAAAAATCAATAAATGTAATTCATTGCACAAATAGACTTAAGTTTAGGGCTAAAATAATCATAGTATAAGGGGAAAACATTTGACAAAAAATTATTTTAATGTGGTGCTGAGGATTGAACCAGTTCCTCAAATGTGCTAGGCAAACACTCTACTGCTGAGCTACAACCTCAGGTCCCCCATTTATGTTTAAAATTAGAAATAGAAGGAACTTACCTCAACATTATAAGGGCTATATATGACCCAAGGCCAACTTATACTGAATGAATAAAAATAAGGAATTTTCTCTAAAAACAGAAAAAAAGAATTCTCACTTTTATCACTCCAATTCAACATAGTGCTTGAAACTCTAGCCATAGCAATCAGGCAAGAGAAAGGAATTAAAGATATATGAATGGGAAAAGAAGAGCTCAAATTATCTCTGTTTGCTGACAACATGATTCCATATTTAGAAGACACCCACTCAAATCCACTAGAAGACTTCAAGAGCTGATAAATTAATTCAGCAAAGTAACAGGATACAAGATCAACTTTCATAAATCAATTATGTTTTTATACACCAATAATGAACCTGATTAAAAAGAAATTAGGAAAACTATCCCATTCACACTAACCTTAAAAAAATAATAAAATACTTGGGAATCAATCTAACAAAAGAACGAAGTACCTCTACAATGAAAACTATAGAACACTAATGAAAGAAATTGAAGAAAAACTTAAATGATGGAAAGGTCTCCCAAGTTCTTGGGTAGGTGGAATTAATATTCTCAAAATGACCATACTACCAAAAGTGCTATACAGATTCAATAAAATTCCCATCAAAATACCAATAATATTCTTCACAGAACTAGAAAAATGAGTGCTGAAATTCATTTGGAAAAATAGAAAATTCAGAATAGGGTATTTATTTTGAATATCCAGTATCTCTTCCCCAGAGAGTGCATAAATATCAGAAATAATCCTTAGCAAGAAAAGTAAAGCTGAAACATCCAATACTGGACCTCAAATTATACTACAGAGTTATAGCAAAAATAACAGCGTGGTACTGGCACCAAAACAGACATGAAGACCAATGGAATAGAATAGAAGACACAAAGACAAACCCACATAAATGCAATTATCTGATACTGGACAAAGGTGCCAAATACATTGATTGGGAAATAGATAAGCTTTTTATCAAATAGTACTGGGAAAACTGGAAATACATATATAGAAGAATGAAATTTGACCCCATCCCACACCCTGCACAAAAGCCAAAGTGGATCTGAGACCTAGGAATTAGATCAGAAACTGCAAACTGAGAGAAGGAAATGTAGACCCAATACTCCAAAGTGTTGGTAAAAGAACTGACTTCCTTAAAATTATAAAGCACAAGAAGTAAAATAAAAAATCAACAAGTGAGATGGCCAAATTAAAAATATTTTGCACTACAAAGGAAAAAATTATGCATGAAGAAAGCCTACAGAATAGGAGAATATCCAGTATCTGTTCCCCAGAGAGTGCATAAATATCAGAATGTACAAATAACACAAAACACTTAACCCCGCCCCAGAAAAAGATGCAAATGGCCAAAGAATATATGAAAATTATTCAACATGTCTGGCAACTAGGAAAATGCAGATCAAATCTACATTGAGATTTCATCTCACTCCAGTCAAAATGGCTATTATCAAGAATAAAAATAATAAATTTGTGAGCATGTGGGAGAAAATGTACACTCATACATTGTTGATGGGACTGCAAATTAGTACTCTGGAAAGTAGTATAGAGATTCTTCAAAAATTAGGACTAGAACTATCATATGCTCCTGCCATCCCACTCCTTAGTATATATCCAAAAGATTTAAATTCAACATACTACAATGATTCAGCCACATCATTTTTTATAATGGTTGAATTCAAAGTAGTCAAGCTAAGGAACCAAACTAGGTGCCCTTCAACAGATGAATTGATCAAGAAAATTTATATACACACAATGGAGTATTATTCAGGCATAAAGAAGAATGAATTATAGCATTTGCTGGTCAATGGATGAAATTGGAGAATACCATGCTAAGTGAAATAAGTCATTTGACCCAAAAGCCAAAGGACTAATGTTTTCTCTGATGTAGAAAAGCTAATCAAAAACAAGGGGGATGCTGTTTTAGTTGGATTTTTCACTGCTGTGATCAAAAGGCAAGAAAAATTTTAGAGAATAAAAATCTTATTTGGGGGCTATGGTTTCAGAGAACTCAGTGCACAGAGAGTTGGCTCCATTCCTTGGGACTTGAGGTAAAGCAGAACATCATGGAATCTTGGGAAAAGAGTAGGGTGGGAAAACAGTTGGGAACATGTCAACAGGAAGGGTTGGGGAGGAAGAGAATGTTCCACTCAGCCAGGACAAAATATATATTGTAAAGGCATGTGACTAGGGGCCCACTTTCTCCAGGCTTACTCTTCCTGCCTATAGTTACCAACCATTTAGTTCCTAGTAGGGGATTAACACACTGATTAGGTTAAGGATCTCAGAATCCATATCACCTCTAAACTCTTATCATTTTACACATTAGCTTTTGGGGGACATCTCACATGTAAACCACAACACAGGTGGAGAAAGAGAGAAAGGAGAAAAGCAGAGAGGGAATTTCATCAAAACAGAGGAAATATCAGTAGCATAGATGAAGGCAATTAAAAGGGAGGAAGGTGGGACAGGAAAAGGGAAGAATAGTGGAATGAATCTGATAGATCTTTCATGTGTACATAAATATAGCCCTGTGAATCTGAACATCAAGTATATTCATAAGATGCTAACTTTTAAAAGTATAAATAATTGCAGAAATATTAATAAAATAGAGGGTGAGAAGTAGGGAGACAGATAAGGGGAAGTGCTGAGGACTGAAATAGGACAAATTATATTCCATGTTTTTGTGATTATGTAAAAAAAGTATCCTGAAGTTACATATAACTAAAAAGAATCAAGAAAAAAGTCATTTGATCATAAAAAGAGAAGAATTAGGGATCACCACTAGTAATGAATATCCATTGTCCCAGCGTTAGAGAACTCATACTGGTGGAAAAAAGAACAATAAATTAAGACATATATATTAGTGTCATTTAATTTAGTTGTTAGTACACCTTAGTGAATTTACATTGATGAGGTAAAATTAATGTTGAGAATGTGAGCAAATTTTACTGTGTGCATAAGTTAATACAAGTAGATTTATAGTAGTAAGAAATCCAATGAATATAAGGAATGCAGAATGTATTTAGAAGCAATTGAATCTATTTTTCAAATCAGAGAATTCATACTGGTTGTAAACTTTAGAAATTAGGAATTGGAGAATGCCTTTATTGTTTGTGGACAAATTACTCAATATCAGAGAATTCATACTAGTGAGAAATTGGATGAATGTAAAAAATATGAAAGAGATTTAAAATTCATAACTTACTATTTATTAGAGAATTCATACTGGTAAGAAGCATTATGAATATAAGAAATACAACAAGTTCTTAATTATTTGTGCATAACTTACCCTATCTCCTAGTATTAAATGGATGAGATATTTCATAAATACAAGAAATGTAAAAAGGTATTTTTACATAATTGAATTCTTCTAAAAACTGGATAATTATACTATTGATAACTTTATGAATTTAAAGACTATGTAAAGAGTAACCAGAGAATTCATACTGGTGAAAAACTTGATGAATGTAAAAAATGTGAAAAAATATTCAGACTTGACTATGTCCTCACTCTATATTAGAGAATTCATACTGGTGAGAATTATTGTTAATGTAAGAAATAAAATCAAACCTTTTCTGTTTGAATAATTTGAATATAAAAACACTTTTAAATTTTTTGAATATTAAAAAACACTGTTTTTTAAAACCTCTATGAGTATAAGGAAAGTGGAAAAGCCTTTAACGTGCATTGAAATGCAATTTACTGGAGAAATACAAATTATTGGAGATTAGAATATTCATATTTTTGAGAATGTCTATATATGCAAGTAATGTGAAAAAACTTTTAGATATAATTTAAACCTTGCTATATTTCACTGAATTTATGCAATGGTGGAAATTATGAATGTATGGAATATGAAAAAAATCTCTAATTAGGTAAACATCGTGAAATAAAAAAGAGAACTCATACTGATAAATATCCTATAAATATGAGCACTGTGATGCAAATTTAATGTTCATGAAATTACTCAAATTAGTTTAATTTAATTTATATCAGAGAAAATTTTATAAATGCCAAGTATGTTTTGTCCATTTCAGAAGTCTCAGTGATTTCTTGAAATCATTCATTCTGTTAAGAAAAAACATATAGCACAGAGAAAGTCCAATGGGCAAAATATACATATTTCTCCACATTGAGAAGTCTTAGCATAATTTAATTGAACTGAGCATATATTTACTTTTTATATTTGTTTGTAGAATATCATAATATACATTCTAAAAGAAAATTTGGAAAATATAGAAAATTCACATGCTACTTTAATCTCATGTCACTAAATGGCACATTTTACTAGGTACAATTGTGAATTACAGAGAGCACTGTGGAAAACATCTGATTTGGAATTAAATTTATACATTTGAGATGGATCTTATAGACGAAAAGTGAATTTATAATTCTGCTTCCCCAGTGGTGTGTTTTTCTCAATTTGGATGAAAAAGTTTTCAACTAAAATCTGGACTTTAAAATTGTTTCACTAAATAAATCCTTAACTAAAGCAAATGGGAAATATGAGAACCTTTCAATGGACTCATTTGTAGATCCATGAAGCTCATTCTACTTCCTTGCTTATATCTTCTATGCTTTCCTTCACTTCCTTCACTCCCCAAAACTTGCTTTACTTTCATGGATTACTAACTTTTAGTTCTCATTCTTAACTCAAATTGAGATAGAGGGCTCCGTCGGGAGAGAGAAAAACAGATCCTGAGTATATAGAGCCCTGGATCTTCAAGAATGTCCAGTCACGCATGACAGTTTAGTTAGATGAACAAAACCTCCATGGTTTGCTTATAGCAAATTGAATATAACAAAAGCATAATCAGTTTAAATAGCATATGTTACTTAAGAGATAATTGCAGATGAATAATGGTCAGCCTATACTGGCTTCTCCCTGAGATTGAATTAAATCAACAATTGTGCAGATACATGAAAAAATAAGGGAACAGTGGGCAAGCACCATATTCCAACTCAGAGAATCATTGATTATCTAAAGCACAGGAATAGTTATTATTAAGAATAATATCAAAGAAAAAAAAGACACATTGAAAGACTACACCTGTCCTGGAGGCTTGGCCATTCAGTGGGGGAGGAGAAACTCCTTCCTAGAGAATTGAAGAAAAGAAATAATAAATATTTCAAGAAATTTTAGCCTCCACCATCTGGTCAATAGGCATATAGAGTATAAAGCAAATTTACTATATAATGAACCAGTGTGACTAAAGGGCAGATCTGCACTTGCTGCTGGAATCATTTTTGCATTTATCATAATTGCCATTCAAAGTGGTGTAAGGGATTGATTAAAGCACTTTGAACAAGTTCAGTGGTTAAATACCCCAGAGTTAAATCTCTGGGTCCTCTGGCACAGAGATATAGTGCTGGCTTAGGACATATAGTAACATGAAAGCAGCCTACTAAAAAGTCTTTATAAGACAGTAGGAGAAGGGATACATTTCAGATCATGGGCAAACATAAATGTGAGAAATCAAGGAAACAAGATGTCTCCCAAAGTTTGCAACCTCCTGCCGCAGTCTGGCTGGGCATAAAATAACCGAGCCACCATGAGGCACTTGTAGGTTCAAACAGGAACTACTTTATTGTCCGAACTCTCACCGGCACTCACTTGCACACTCCCCGGGAACTCTCTTTGCCCTCCACACGGCTCCGTGAGAACTAAACGGGAACTCTGCGAGAACTCAAAAGTAGCGGGCACCCGAGGCAGCAGAAGCCACCCTATTGCTGGACAGCAGGGGTCTATATACAACTGAATGCCCAGCCTGTTTCAATCCAGCATCATCCAGTCACAGCAATTATACACAGCTTAAATTAAATATCATCTTAATGGCTTGCTGGCGTCACCTCTCAACCACTCCTTCTGGCAAAATGCCAGGCGCCATCCCAACTCGGCTGTGGCTCTCAACATTTCCCCCCTTCTGTTTAATTAAACAACAAGCATGTGGCTTAAGGAACGTGCCTGTCTTAGGTTGTCCAATACTACAAATGGTCCTTACCCATCATCGGATGAGCTGACCTCAAGGCGTCAGCCTCCTGTCTTAGGTTGGTGCCATTGCAATTGGATCTTACCCATCATTGGCTACCAGCCCAGCATACAGCCATACTTGTGGATAGGCCTTTGCACCAGTGGGGAGGTGAAGTTCTTTGCCTCACCTCTGTTGGCCCCCAAATTTTAGCTGAATGACCATCACAAGCAGAAGGGAGGAGGATACAAAATGCCACAACACCAAGCCAATTGACAACTCCTTTTGGAAAAATTGTACCACCGATGACACCATCAGCAAAAATACCCTGGCACTACCACAAGTCGCTGCACCAACAGATAGTTCACAATGCATACAAGTGATACATAGTCCAGGCAAGTTCTGCAAGTAGTTCAAAGCAGAGGACTCTATTAATATGTCCATTTCCTCCCAAAGTAAATCGACTTCTTGATTGAGCATCACTTGTTGAGTTACATTATTCATTGATGCATCAGTTTATACAGTTTGTTGTGATAGCTATCGCAGAAGTTGTAGTTTGGTTTTATCTTTGTCTTCACCGGCACTAGGATGAAGATAGGAATTATGGCAATGATGGCTAAAAAAAATTATGTAACATTCCAGCAGGCACTAAAAGAAAGCAATTTTCTAAACAATTTAGTATCCTGAATGGAATTAGATATAATGAAAAGGAAAGGTGAAAGTAAACAAACAGATCTGTTAACCTCCTTTTTTGTTCACATATTAAAACAATCCTCAACAGCTGTTTACCCAATTTAAATTAAACCATTTAAATCACGTGAATAAAAAAAATATTTGGATCCATTTTTTCATGAGCACTCCTCATATATGATATGTGGACATACACACATACAGACATACAACACAAAACAGAAGTGTGCACGCATAATACAATACATACAACACATAACATAATAGTAAAGGCCTTGTAGCTTTTCACAGGTGAAATCCCCATTGCAATGCTCAAAAACTCCACAGTCAAAAAATAGAACTGATCAGAAAAACATTAACCTAGGTCTGTATGAGCTCAAAAACAAAATAGAACTTCATGATGTGGGAAAGGGCAATAATAAAATAGATATTTAAAAAAGCATTCTGGTTACCACCTGGGTTTGACTCTTCTTTTGATATCCCATCCTTCTTTCTGTAACTTGCATATGGGTTTGAAGGTATTCCCACAAGAAAGCCCCAAGGTTTTTACATTTGAAATAGGCCTTAATAGTGTTCATTATTCATTAGCCTCCAGGTCTGGGAGAACCACTGTCGCAGATGTAACATAGCTAAACTGAAGTTCTGGATATCAGCTGTTATGGATTTGAGCCAAGTCATCTTCTTTTTGGTCTGTAGAAATTGCTTTAGTTAGTCTCTCTGGAATCCAAATTGGCTGCTGTTCTCCCTCCAGGCTTCAGGCGTCCCCTGCATGGGCCACCAAATGCCATAGTCTGACTGGGCACAAAATAACCAAGCTGCCATGAGGCATTTGTAGGTTCAAACAGGAACTACTTTATTGCCCGAACTCTCACCGGCACTCATTCGCACACTCCCCAGGAACTCTCTCTTCCCTCCATAAGGCTCCGTGAGAACTCAATGGGAACTCAAAAGTAGCGGGTGCCTGAGGCAGCAGGAGCTTCCCTATTGCTGGAGAGCAGGGGTCTATATACAACTGAATGCCCAGCCTGTTTCAATCCAGCATCATCCAGTCACAGCAATTATACACAGCTTAACTTAAATATCATCATCTTAATGGCTTGCTGGCATCACCTCTCAACCACTCCTTCTGGCAAAATGCCAGGCACCATCTCAACTTGGCTATGGCTCTCAACATCCTCCCAAGCATTGAATTCACAAATATCAAAGTGGATGAAATTTCAGATAAATAATTCAAAAAGTTGACAGTTACCATGATCAATGAACTAATAGAAGATCTAGGGAATAAATTAAGATAAAAAAATACAAAAGGTGAATCAGTTCAATAAAGAGAGATTCCAAAAGAATCAAACAAAAATCCTGGAAATGAAAGACATAATATATTAAATAAAAAAATTTGTTGAAACTCTCTGAAAGAAAACTGGCACAGAACTGATTACACACACATCAAGGCAGAAACAGATTTATTGCCAAGCACCTGTCAAAAATGCTCTGCATAGAGAGAGAGTAGCAGCAAGTGAGGGACGGAAGCAACAACTCCCCTCGGGGGTTACTTTTTCTAGGCTAGAATAATGGCCGCCTGTTAGGAGCGGGTTTAGTTCTTGTGACTAGAATAGAAAGCATCACCTCATTTAGCAGAAGGCAAGTTTCTGCCTTTGGGGAATAGAGATGGGCAAGTATTTATATCTTAAAGAGAGAACAGAGACCAGCAAGTCTCTGTCTCTCAAGGAGAGAACAGAGACTGGCAAGTTTCTGTCTCTCAAGGATGGGCAAGTTTCTATTTCTTGAGAATAAAAACAGTATTCATAAAGTAGGATGGGGAAAGGAAGATGGCTGTAGTTATGGCGACACTCTCACCAATATATTGACTCATGCAAAAGACAGATTTTCTGGACTTTCAAATACAAGGTATTTGTATTTGAACACTCATTCTACAATAAAGATAAAATATAAAGAAACCATTATCAGAATATATAAGAAATCTTAGACAAAATTAAGAGTGCAAACTTAAGACTCATTGGAATAGAAGAGGGATCTGAGACACAGCCTAATGGCATTGATAATCTTTTCAGTGAAATAATTCAGAAAAAAATATATAAAATAAAAAACCTTTATGATACATTGTAGTTAAAAATGCCCAACATATGTAACAATCAGTTTTAAAAAAAAACTATTTTGTAATCTTCATTCACGTCTCAGCTCCTAAATTTGACTCATTTATTTTAATATTGACTCTCTTCCTCTCTGCCCCATCTTTCTTTCTTTTCATAAACACACACACACACACACACACACAATTTTCTTCTGAACATTTTAAGAGTAAATAATTTAAATCATGTACTTTTACCCTTAAAATACTTAAGTCTGTATTTCCAAAGGAGAAGAGTATTTGCCAGGTGAAGTTTCACATGCCTGAAATCCCAGCAACTCAGGAGGCTGAGGCAGGAGTATTGTACATTCTAAGCCAGGCTCAGCAACTTAGTGAGGCCCTAAGCAATGCAGTGAGACCCTGTCTCTAAATAAAATACAAAAAGGACTGGGGATGTGGTTCAGTGGCTAAGTGTCCTGGAGTTAAATCTCTGTGCTAAAGAGAGAGAGGGTGAGGGGGAGGGAATTCTTAGGTAACAACAGAACAGTTATTAACCTCAAGCAATTCAACATTGATGTAACTACTTTTATAGTCTAAGAATAAGAGCTTTAAAAGCTTCAATTGAAAAAAGTCAGCTCACAATTAGAGGTGTGCCTATCAGAATTACTTCCGAATTCTCAGCAGAAAGGCTAAACCCTAGAAGGGCTTAGAAAGGTGTGTTCCAAGCCCTGAAAGTAAAATGAGGTCCAAGCCATGAACATAAATATCAATCAACATTGTTATATCCTCCAAAGTTATCCTTCAGAATTGAAGTAGAATGAAAAACCTTCAAAGATAAGTGTTATGGTTTGGATATTATGTGTCTCCCAAAAGTTCCTATTAGTTAATGCAGGAATGTTTGGAGGTGAGATGATTATGTTGTGAGAGCTATAATCTAATCTGTCCATTTTAATTTGAATGAATGAACTGTGTGTTAACTGTAGGTCGATTGTGGTTGGAGCAGGTGAGCCACTGGGGGCATGCCCTAGAGGTTTATTTTCCCTAAAAACCCTTACTTCCATGTTTCTTGGCTGCCATGAACTAAGCAGCTTTACACCATGGTGTTCTGTTTCACCTTGGACCAAAAACAATGGAGTTGACTTACCATGGACTGAATTTCTGGAACTGTGAACAAAAATAAACTTTTCCTCCTCTATGTTATTTTTGTCTCAAGTACACAAAAATGACTAACGCAAAAAATGGTGCTAACAAGTGGGGTCATTGTTATGAGTAACCTGACCATGTGTTTCAAAAGCCTTTGTAACTGGTTTGGGAAAGTTTGAAAATGCAGGTTGGAGAAGACTTAGAATGTTGAACAATTCACATCAGAGCTCAGATGTTACATCCTAGCAAAAACTTGTCTACATTTTGCCCATGTTCTGAGACTTGGTGTGAGACTGAATTTAAAGGTGTTGAACTAAGTTTTAAGGCAACAGGGAATTTGAGCAGTAGCATGGATACTTTTATAAGCTTTTAGACAGTTTTTTTAAACCAAACTGTAAATTATTTTATTAACAAGCATTATAAATAGATAATACTAATTTTATTTAAAAACCATGAAGGGACTGGGTTGTGGCTCAGTGGTAGAGTGCTTGCCTAGCAGGTGTGAGGCACTGGGTTCAATCCTCAGCACCACATAAACAAACTTAATAAACAAAATAAAGGTAACGTGTTCATCTACAACTAAAAAATATTTGAAAAATAAAAATAAAATCCATGAGTATCACACTGGTAAGTATACAGCTCATGAATAACTTAAAAAAGTATTTCCCATTTTTAAAGGCAACACACAGTATACAAAAACAATGAAGCTGTAATATGAGTGATTGATGTTTATAAAATAATATCTATAGTACAATATTAATGATATGATCAGTACATTTTCTATGACTCCCTTCATGTTTCACTTTCCTTAGAAAATGAATTCTGAACTTTCTCTTCTAAAATTAGAACAATCAGGTTAACCTTCAACATCAAATTATATTTCATCATGAGTTTAGTAAATTGATGACATAAAAATGTTTCATTTTTATATTCATCAAATATCTGCCAGTGATGAAAATAAGCATGTGAAAATATTCTGTAAATTTTACAGTATAGTCATCCTAGTTTTTCTATAGATGAGTCTTTTATGCTAATACTGCTTTGAAAATATTTATTGCTATTCAGAAGTCATGAAGCATAATCAAGTGTGTGTCTAGAATACTCAATAGCAGGACACTCTTCTGGAGTTTTATGAGCTGCCCAAAGAAAAATCCATGGTTCATTTGCTATTATTTGGTACATGTATCTGGATGGCATTCCCTCTAAATTTTGACAGAAAGTCCATTTAATTTAGAATTGCCTTAAATGTTCATACTTCCATACACCTTCATCTTGGCCTTCAGATGGTTCATGAATTTTGTCAGTATTGGAGGAATATTGCCTCTATGTTCTGTTGAATATATTGCTGGACAAATGATTCATTTGGCCAATTATAGAAATCCTGAGCTTTGATTCCTCCTCAGCATTACTGTCCCTGCCACCATCACTATAGTGTCAGTCTCTTAGACAGACTTAGAGCAGAAATTAGAACTGAAGGAATAAAAAAACTTTCAGCATGAACGGAAAATGCATGTAAAACCAGGGACAAGGAAGACGTTGTTAAAGAGAGTACAGTAACTAAAAAGGTGCTAAGTATCTTGCACAGAGATAATTGGAGAGATGACTTGAAGCCATCTTTAGAATTTGAAAGACTATACTCATTTCAGACCCATGGATGTAGAAGAAAAAATTTGAGATGAGATCATGGGGCCTTGCTTACTTATGAACTTGTTTCATCATGCTCAGCCATGCAGCCACTCAGAAGCTACTGAAGCCATGATTCCAGGGTCCCAGGTACTGAGGAAGCTGATATTAGATCTTGGCATCATCCATGTAATTCTGGTTAATCAAGAATGCAGAATGCTGAAGTTAGGGTATCATGAACACTTCCACTGAGTTTTAAAAGAAGAGCCTACAAGATCAGACAAAGTTTAGCAGGGTTGGAATCTCTGCCTCTGAAAGGGTAATGCATAAAGATGTGAAGGTAAAAATGAAACTAGAATGGTAACCTGGAGAATTAAGATGTACCAGTAATATGGAATGAGTACTGAGAAAAGCTGCTGGCTATGAAGAGACGAGGCTAGAACAGAACCCATGGTGATACAACTAGCAAGGCCAAAGAGATAGGGCTGCCAAGCCTTTTGGAGAGAATATCTAACCATAATGTGCCATAGATGATATATGTGGAGTTACAGAACCTGTTTGCCTACCTGAGGTTCAGTCTTACTTTGGTTCCATCTTTTCTTTCTATACCACTGTTCCTCCCTTTGGAATGGGAACGTTTACTCTGCTATTCTATATTGTGTGTGTGAGTGTGTGTGTGTGTGTATATATATATATATATAACTTGCTTTTGATTTTTGTAGGGGCTCATAGCCAAGAGTTTTCCTTGAGTCTCAGAGGAGATGATTAGGACATAGACTTCTGGGTAATACTGAAACTTTTAAGACTGTGGGATTCTGGAAGATAAACTAAATACCTTTTGCATTGTGAGATGGACCTGAACTTGGGGAGGCCTGGGGTGGAATACTGTGGTTTCAATATGAGATGTTATATATATATATCTTAATGTATAAATCTTTGAATGTGAGATGATGAGATGATAAGAACTATAACCTTATCTGTTAGTTTGAATGGACTGACTTGTGTTAACTGTAGGCATATACTGGAAATGTTCATGTGCTCTGTGGCCACTTTCCCCTCAGCCATTTCCTCTTTCTCTACTTCTTGGCTGCCATGAGATGAGCAGTTTTCCTTCCCCACCATCCTTCTACCACCATGTTTTGCCTTACCTTGGGCCCAAAATGATATGGTTGACTAACCATGGACTGAATCTGTGGAACCAGTGAGCCAAAATAACCTTTTTCTCTTTGACATTCTTTTTGTTGGTTGCAATGAATAAAGTTGGTTGCAATGATGTGAAGTTGAATAAATAAGCATTAATTTTAAAAATTTACGGGTTCTAAATCAGCATTACATAAAATACAATAAGGAATACCACACAGAAAAATAAGTAAAAATTAAACTCTGAAGCTTGTTAATGGACAAATCTCATTAGAAGAGAAGCTAAGCAATTGATTATTAGGACCATAATAAGCACTAGAAATAAAGTAATACACATCTTTATACAATAACACTGATTTTATTTATTCATTTAAAAAATATTTTTTTAGTTGTCAATGGACCTTTATTTTATTTATTTATATATGGTGTTGGAGATTGAACCCAGTGCCTCACATGTGCTAGGCAAGTGCTCTTACCACAGAGCCACATCCCCAGTCCCTGATTTTATTATTTTATTGATGCATTATAGTTACACATATCAATGAATTTTGTTATATATCTGTACATGTACACAATATAATTTGGCCAATATCATTTGTCAACATTTCTCACCTCCCTCCCTGCCTTTCACCCCTTGGTCATTTTTATCTTTTGATCTCCCTTTTGTTTTTTAGGAGATCAAACACCGCCTTTGTTTTCTTTCTTCCACTCTAGCTTTCACATATGACCTTAATCTTCTGAGTTTTACTTATTTTGCTAAATATGATGGTCTCTAGATCCATCAATTTTTTCTGCAAATGCCATAATTTCATTTTTTCTTTATGGCTAAATAAAACTCCATTAAACAACACTGCTTTTAAAGGTCTCATCCCTCCACTTAAAATACAGACTGCTTCAGAGGGTTTCAAGGTCACTTTCCTGGCTGCTCCATGGCATGTGACCAAGAAAGCAGATATGCAGCTTCTCAACTAGGTGAGTTAACAAAAAATGGGTGAGGACTTCATTGGAAGTTTAATATTGAACATTCAAAGCATATCAGGGACTCAGGAGGTTGGAAATAATAAAATAAGGAAGAAATCCCCAGCACCACTGCCATTGCTATGTCTGGAGGCACAATCCAGAGTGGTCCCTCCATAAGCACAGTGAAGGGATAAAGTAATTAAAAGAACCAGCATTTTTCAGAGGCCTGAAGTGTGTTTGCATATGGAGAGTTTAGAAATAAAAGACATTGACTTACTAAACTTGAAGGCATGCTGCAAAATATCATTGTGTGGAAAAAAAGCCACATCTCTCCCAGCTGCATGCAGAGGACAGAGGAAGGAACCATTTTGTAGCTGCAGCTCAAAAGCTGGAAGCTGGGGAGCTAATTTTTGACAAACCCAAGCTTCGCTCAAAATGCAGTCCTGGAAAATCCACACTGCAAAACATAGAGTATGCCTAAGTGACCAGGAGAAAATTAAACATGGAGGGAGTTTTACACAAGGGACTACTGGTTGTGAAAACCCACCCAGCTCTTCTCCTCTCCCTCAATTCTGGCTGCTTAAAGAACTGGCTGGGAGAGACCTGCATGGCTGGGAGTTCAAAAGGGCAGGGATGGGAGAGATTGAGTTTGAAGACTGAATCTGAAACCAGGAAATACAGTGTCCACAAGTGACATAGTGGATTAAGATGGGCTTCTACACCACATGAGTGTAACCCAGGGGGGATCTCTGTCGTGGAGTCTTCCAGCATGGATGGGCAATTGCTGGGCCCTGGATGTACACTGATTTAAAATCTAGAGGCCAATTGGAATTCAGTGAAGATCCTGGAACATACTTAAGCCTAAACCCTGCCTCTATTGTTCTGCTTGCAGAATTGCCTTTTTCACTCAAGCAACCCCACCCTGAGAGTGAAGCAAGCATCACACTCCAGATGACCCCACCTTCCACTGCTGAGAAGAGAAGCTAAGAATTGTTTGAACTCCAACAAAAATAAATCTTTAGCTTTCATTGAGATCTTTTCATCTCTTCTATGTTTAATCATGACCTTAATAGTTCATGAACATTTATACATATTCATATATTTTAAAATCATTTATAGCATTTTTGAAGCCAGTTATTTTTCATGGATCAGTATTTTGAGAACTAAGATGTTTGATTAGTATTTTCAGTACTGTTTTGTATCTCTCTCTCTCTCTCTCTCTCTCTCTCTCTCTCTCTCTCATTTATCTGTTTCTCTGGATACTCTTCTCTACATTTTTCTGCTAACAGCCAATTCTATTATTCTTCCTTTCACACTTCCTTTAATTTTTTACTTCTACCTTCTCTCCTCCTCCCTCATAATCATCATATATTACATCATTTCTGTTCTCTCCCTACTATTTGAAATTGTAAACCCTTTTACAAACTCACTGTTTTACTGTAGCCAATAAATGATCATTTCATTTCTGTTTATTGTGACAGTTAACATTCTAGATGTCACAGCAGGAACTATATAATTTAATGGTGCATATTGTTTGCATTCGTAGTTGTTATAATTTGTCACCCCCTAAACAGTGAGGTACTGGAAAATTTATATAAGTCCACAGTGTAGAAATTCTCCTGGTTCCAATCCACACTCTTGGATGGGATGACACATAAACAACATAAAACAGCAAAGGAATAAATCACCTCAAACACACCAAGATACTTCAATAAAAGAATTGATCAATATCACAGTGGAAGAAATGTCAGAGAAGAAGCTTAGAATGTACATATTTAAACTGATTTGTGAGGTAAAGAATGATGTAAGGAGTGAAATCATAGAGAGAAAAACAGGATGTGAAAGATCACTTCAATAAAAACATAAAAATCCTGAAAAAAATAAGCAGAAATCCTGGAAATGAAGGAATCAGTAAACCAAATTAAAAATTCAATAGAAAGTATTGCCAACAGACTAGGTCACTTGGAAGACAGAGTTTCAGGCAATGAAGACAAAAAATAATGTTAAGCATGGAGAAAAGATGTTAAGAGACTATGAACAGAACTTCCAAGAAATAGAGGATAACCTGAAAAGACAAATCTAAGATTTATCAAGATTGTTGGAGGCTCAGAGACACTAACCATAGAAATGCACAATATTTTCAATGAAATAATAACAGAAAATTTCTGTAACCTAAGGAATGAAATGAAAAATCAAAAGCAGGAGGCTTATATGACCCCAAATATACAAAATTACAACAGACACACACCAAAACACATTATCATGAAAATGTCTAATTTACAAAATAAGGATAGAATTTTAAAGGCTGCCGGAGAAAATAACAGTTCATATTTAGAGGGAGACCAATCTGGATCTCAGCTGATTTTTCAACCCAGACTCTCAAGGCTTGGGGGGCAAAGATATATATATATATATATATATATATATATATATATATATATATGAAATAAAAGAGACACCAGCCAAGTGTTTATACTATACCCAGCAAAATTAAGCTTCAGATTGATGATGAAACAAAAACCTTTCACAATAAACAAAAGTTAAAAGAAATTACAACTAGAAAGCTTGCACTACAAAACATACTCAAAATATTTCATGAAGAAGAAATAAATAAAAGTGAAACCAGAAAAGGGAGGAACTACACTAGAAGAATAGTCAATCAAAGGAGAAACTAATTCATATAAAAACCAAAAGGAAATCAAAATGACAAGGAATAAAAATCATTTCTCAATAATAGCATTGAATGTAAATGACCTAAATTCTCAATAAAAAGATGTAAACTGATAGATTGGATTAAAAACAAGCTCTGATAATAGGCTATTTCCAAGAAACTCACATCATATGCAAAGACATTCACAGACTAAAGGTAAAAAAATGGGAAAAACATATCATGCACATGAATCTTATAAACAAGCAGGGGTTTTTAGCCTCATATCCAGATAAAATGAACTTAAAGACAAGGTTAATCAAAAGGGACAAAGAAGAACATTTCATAATACTTAAGGGAATTATACATCAATAAGACATAACAATCATAAATATTTATGCCCCAAACAATGGAGCATCTACATACATCAAAAAAATCCTTCTTAATTTCAAGAATTGAATAGACTACAACACAATAATACTGTGGTGACTTTGACACCTCCTTCACCACTGGATAGAATATCCAAACAAAAACTAAACAAAGAAGCAATAGACCTAAAAAATATTGTTAATAATTTAGACATAACAGACCTATATAGAATATTGTATCCATCAATGAATTAATACATTTTCTTCTCTAAAATGATGCAAAGTTCTCTAAAATCCTTCTCTAAAATGATGCAAAATTCTTAGACCATATTTTAGGACACAAAGCAACTCATAGAAAATATAAAATAGAGATAATTCACTTCATTCTATCAGATCATAATGGAATAAAATTAGAAATAAATGATAAAATAAAAATAGAGGCTACTCAAATGTAGTATAAGACAGGAGATAATTAAAACCAGAGTCAAAATCAAAGAAATTGAAGCAAAAAATTAAAAAAAAATAACAAAACAAAAAGTTGGTTCTTTGAAAAAATAAATAAAATTGATAAACCCTTAGCTAAGCTAATGAAGAGAAAGAGAAAACTCAAATTACTAAAATTTATGATGAAAATGAAGTATCATGAAAGACACTACTAAAATGCAGATGATCAAACTATTTTAAAAATGTATACTCCAATAAAATAAGAAATCTTGGAGAATCAGCAAATTTCTAAAGACACATGACCTACGCAAATTGAATCAGGAGGACATAAAAAATTTAAGCAGATAAATTTCAAGTAATAAAATTGAAAATTCTGTCAAATGCATACCAACAAAGTAAATACCAGGACTAGATGGAGTCTCAGCTGAGTTCTACCACATCTTAAAAGAAGAACTAACACCAACCCTCCTCATACTATTCCATGAAAAAGAAAATAAAGGAATCCTTTAAAAATTGTTCTATAAAGATAGTTATCATACTTATACCAAAACCAAAGACACATCAAGGAAAGAAAATTTTAGGCCAATATCCTTGATGAACATTGATGCAAAATTCTTAATAAAACACTGGCAAATTGTGCACAAAAACATATTAAAAAGATATTACACCATGATCAAGTGAGGTTCATCACAGGGATGCAAGATTGGTTCATCACACAGAAATCAATAAGTATAATTCATCATATCAATAGCCTTAAAGATAAGAATCACATGATTATCTCAATAGATGCAGAAAAAGCATTTGACAAAATACAGCATCCATTAATTCAAAAGTAGTCCAACTCTCTATCATGTCAGCTTAAGAAGTGAATTCATCAACAAGACTCTGAAAATGCAAGAAGTAAAATCAAGAATCAATAAGTGGGATGGCATCACACTAAAATACAGCAAAGGAAACAATCAAGAATATGAAGAGAGATTCTACAGAATGGGAGAAAATCTTTGCCATATGCACCTCAGATAGAGCATTAACCTCCAAGATACACAAAGAACTCAAAATAACTTGACCCAGCTATCCCACTTCTTGTTTTGTACCCAAAGGACTTAAAAACAGCATACTACAGGGACACAGTTACATCAATGTTTATAGCAACACAACTCACAATAGCTAAATTGTGGAACCAATCTAGATACCCTTCAGTAGATGAATGGATAAAGAAAATGTGTTACATATACACAATGGAATAGTACTCAGTATTAAAAGAGAATAAAGTCATAGCATTTGCAGGAAAATGGATGAAGTTGGAGAACATAATGCTAAGTGAAGTAAGCCAATTCCTCCCCCCTAAAAAAAAAACCCCAAAACAATTGCTCAATGTTTTCTCTGGTATAAAGATACTGATCCCGAATGGGGATGGGGGTGAGCATGGGTGTAAGAGACGAACTTTAGATGGGGAGGGGAAAGGAGGGGACATGGGGGTGGGAAAGATGATGGAATGAGATGGATATCATTACCCTAAGTACATATGAAAACACAAACTTTGTGACTCTACTTCGTGTACAACCAGAGGCATGAAAAACTGTACTCTATTTGTGTTATATGAATTGAATTGCATTCTGCTGTCATATATAATAAATTAGAATAAATTAAAACCAAATAACCCAACCAATAAATATACAAAGAAACTGTACAGACACTTCACAGAATAAATACAATTGGTCAACAAATATATGAAAAAATGTTCAATATCTCTAGCGACTAGAGAAATACAAGTTAAAACTACACTGAGATTTTATCTCACTCCAATTATCAAGAATACAAGAAATGAAAAATGTTGGTGAGGATGTGGAAAAAAAGGTACACTCATACATTGGTTGTGACACTGCAAACTTGTGCAACAGCTTTGAAAAGCAGTATAGAGATTTCTCAGAAAACTTGGAATGGAACCACTATTTGAACCAGTTATCCCACTCCTTGGACTATACCCCAAAGACTTAAAATCAGCATAGTATAGGGATGAGGCCATATCAATGTTTATAGCAGCTCAGTTCACAATAGCAAAACTATGGGACCAACCTATATGCCCTCAAAAAGATGAATGGATAAAGAAAATGTGGTATGTATACACAATGAACTATTACTCCACCAGAAAGAATAATTAAATTATGGCATTTGCTGGTGAATGGAAGGAACTGGAGAAAATTGTGCTAAGTAAAATAAGCCAATCCCAAAAAGCTAAAGGCCAAATGTTGTCTTTGATATGCAAATGCTAACACAATAAGGATGAAGGGAAGGAAGAATAAATGTTCATTGGATTAGACAAAGGGGAATGAAGTGAAGGGGGTGATGGGAATAGGAAAAACAGTAGAATAAATCAGGCAAAACTTTCCTATGTTCATATATGAATATATGACAAATGTAACTCCACATCATGTACAACCACAAGAATGGGAAGTTATACTCCATGTATGCATAATATGCCAAAATACACTCATTGTTATGTATATATAAAATGAACAAATTAAAAATAAATAAATAAAAATAAATGCAACAGTGGATATTGAATTCTCCCACTATTATTGTTCAATATTATGTCTACCCTCCCTTTGAGCAACCTTGATTCATATTTTGAGGCTCTATTATGTGTATTCATATTTAATTTTTAGAACTTCAATATAGACTGAAACATTTACCAATATAAAATATTTATTTTTATCTCTAGTAACATTTTCATATTCAAGTCTATTTTGTCAGGTATAATTTAGTTAATTTAACTTTTGTATATCAGCTGTTTGCATATATCCTTTGCCAATCATTTACTTTCAATGTATTTTTATCTTTGATTCAAAAGTGTGGTCTTGTAGATAACATGGTTGGATTATGGTTTTTAAAAATTCCATTTTGTCAATTTCTGCCTTTTTAAAATTGATTTAAAAAAATAACAGCAGAACGCTTTACAATTCTTATTACACATATATACCACAGTTTTTCATATCTCTGTTTGAACATAAAGTATGTTGACACCCAATTTGTGTCTTCATACATGTACTTTGGATAATGATATCCAACACATTCCATTATCCTTGCTAATCCCCTGCCCCTCCCTTTCCCTCCAACCCCTCTTCCCTATATGGAATTCATCTATTCCTCCTATGCTCCCCCTCCCTACCCCACTGAGTCAGCCTCCTTATATCAGAGAAAACATTCAGCATTTTGCCTTTTGAATAAATAATTTTATACATTTATGCAGGAAGCCATCTGTGAAAAACATGAGACCCTCGTCTTGGCATGGAAGCCAGGGAAGGATAGGCCTGGCATTGGGAATTTCTCGTGGCTCTCCACTCAATGCTCTTGACCTTCCCCTCTGCTATGCTAGAAGGGTTCCTCATAGTGGCACCTGAGATAGACATAACCCATTAGGAACTAAACAGCCCAACTTTAACCTGTTTTGGAAATGAACATTCTATAGAATCTCTTTGATGTCTCCCAATATAAATAAAGCAGGCATTTTGTCAGAAGCTGGATCCTTGAGCTCAGCTTGCTCATCCTGCCACCACTTTTTAAAGTACTTTCTGTGCTCTATGATTTTTTTCACTATTCTATTTTTCCTAGCTTTTATTTCTCAGCCAGTTATTTCACCAAGCAGAACCCCATGCCCACCGCCCAGAGGGAACATGGGTGGAACATTTATAGTTAGGGTAATTATTAATAAAAAGGACTTCTGCCATTTTGGTTTTTATTTTCTATATGTTTAATAGCTTTACCCTGCTCATTTATTCCAATACTGCCTTATTTTTTGTTTAGTTGATTTTTACAAAGTAATAAGCTTTGATTCTCTTCTCATTTAATTCTGTTTATATTTTTTAGATATTACCCTTATGAATAACATGAGAATTACATATAACATCTGTTCTATTTTAGGTGTGTCCCCCCCCAAATTCGTGTGTTGGAAATTTAATTCCCAGTCCAACAGCATTGGGAGTTGGAATATAATAAGAGTTGATTAGGTCATGATAGATCTACTCTCATTAATGGATTCATGCTATAGACATTGGAATTTGTTAGCTATTTCAAGAATGGTATTATGTTTTGGATGTGAGGTGTACTTCAAAAGCTCATGTGTGAAACAATGCAAGAAGTTTCAAAAAAGAAATTATTGGATTGTAAGAGTCTTAATCCAATTAGTGAATTAATCTCCTGATGAAGATTAACTAAGTGGGAACTGAAATGATAGGGTGTGGTTGAAAGAGGTAGAAATTAGGGACCTGGTTTTGGGGTATATATTTGTATCTGGCAAGTGGAGACCTCTCTTTCTGCTTCCTGATCATAATGTGAGCTAATTCTGTTCCTCACACTCTTCCACCATGATCTTCTGCCTCACCTTGAGCCCCTAGGAATGAGTCAATTTTCTATGAACTAAGACTTCTGAAACTGTGAGACTTCAAATAAACTTTTCCTCCTCTACAATTGTTCTGGTTGGGTCCTTTAGTCAAAGCAGTGAGAAAGCTGACTAAAACAACTGGACTAATTATAAAAGTGAGTTTGACATACTCCTGCTTTTATGTTCTCTTTCACTTTATTCCTAATGGGATGATGTAGTATAAAGACTTTCTCAAGATGTCAGCACCTTGGTGATGGATTTCCAAGCCTCCAGATCCATGGAACAACTAAACTTCTATTGTTTATAAATTAGCCAGTCTATGGTGTTCTTTTAAAGCAAAACAAAACAGAGTAAGGCATTATCCTAAAATTATAGCCATCTAATTGGTATCGATAACAATTTAATTTCATTCATAACTCCTCCTACAAAGCTTTACTTAACCTTTATATCATTGATGTTATATATTATATCTTTTTTTTAATATTAGAGATTGAGCCAAGGCCTTTCACATGGTAGGTTAGCACTGAGCTGCATCTCCAGCCCTTTTTATTTTTATTTTGTTATAGGGTCCTACTGTTGCCCAGGCTGGCCTTGACTTTTTGATCCTCCTACCTCAACTTCCCAAGTAGTTGGGATTACAAGTGTGTGCTATCATACCTGGATACACATTATATCTTTATTCATTGTGTGTCCAATAACATATATTTATAATTATTTTATGTATTTGTACCTTGAAGACTATAGAATACAAAAAGTGGGTTTACAAACCAAAATTACAATAATATTTGCATTTATATATGTCTATGTTATTATCTTTCCTGGAAATTCTTATACCTTCATTCAGATTGGGGTTATTGTGCAACATTCTTTTATTTAAACTGAAGCACTTCTTGTACAGCAAGTTTAATGGGAATGAATTCGCCCATCTCTTATTTATCTTGGAATGTCTTAACTCTCATTCATTTTTGAATGACAGTTTTGCTGGATATGGAATTATTTTTATAAGTTTTTTTCAATATTTTAAATATATCATACCATAGCCATATGGCTTCCAATATTTTTTCAAATTTATGGTAATTTTTTTATTCTAAAATAACTCATCATGGTCAATGTACTTTATTCAAGATATCCTACTAGGCCAGAAAAGAAAACAATAACTTCCTTTGGAAACACAAACAACCCAGACAAGAATCCAGGAGCCATGTGAGATTAGAAGGTCTCCAGGAAGGGAACGTAAAATGTAGATGCAACTGGCTAAATGTATAGGAAGATCAGTAAAAATAAAACAGAAACAAAGAAGGAAAAGAAGTAATATTAAACATAATGAAAGGTCGAAGAGCACTAAGAAGCCTCAAAATTTCTTCAAGGGAGACTGCTGTTTCTAGGTCTAGAGGGCAGGAAGATAAAACCACTAGACAATGAGACTACCACAGTGAGGGGTTACCTTGTCTCAGGATTCCAGAACTTCCAAGGAAACCCAAGCAAGCACAATAGGAAGGCTGCATTCCTGGAGGTTCAGAGACAGATAACAATAGCAGAAAGGCCATTGCTGTGCTGGGATGATACTTACTGGGCAAGTGAATTCTTAACATGCCTGAGAAAGGGAGAGGGGGGTAAGACATGCGTCATGGCTTTAAAAATTTTCCAGGGATTGATGTTGATTGGCATTTGACCCAGAGTACTGCCCATGGGCAAGGGTACAGCCTGAGTATGGGTAGAAAAAACAGCATCCTGCTCTCCCCCAGTTAAGCTTCTGTGAATCCTCCAATCCAATGCCTACCTCCAACTTTACCAGTAATCCCAAGAAGGTGAAATGTCTTAGGGACAGGATGTGTTGCTCTCTCAATAGTCTCCTGATTCTCAAAGTTGAAGGACAAGGAGTATTTGAAGTTCTGAAGTCTCTGTTTCTTTCCTTGCATTCAGCTAATATTTTGACAGAATTTCTTGAATTCCAAGAATGGAAATAGACAAAAACAAATAAAAAAGTGAGGGTTGGGAAGGGGAGAGAGAGAGAGAGAAAACAGCTACCTCTCCCAGTTTTAGCAGATTGTATCTGTGATATCATATTTCTTTACCATAGATAGGCTTGTTCTAAACCTAGGGACCAATCAAAAGTGAAACCTAAAATCTTCTCAGTACTTTTGTATAGGTATTAATATGGATCTCTAAATTCCACATTATATGTAGCTGATTTAGAATGTCCTGATTTGTGTAAAAAGCCTCACTGCAACTTATCTTATGGGTGTTAGGTGGTCTTTTTAATGTCTCCATATGTTAGAGTCTGTAAACAAGTCAAAATAACACCTGGCATTTTGCCAGGGGAATGTTAAAGTTCGTAAACAAGTCTGGATGGTGCCTGGCAAAATGTCAGAGGGAGTGGTTTGAGAAGTAACAAAACCGAGCCATTAGGTGTAGAGATTCCTGTTTGGTTGACTGATGTATCTAGTTTATGCTAATTAGATAAGCTGTGTGGAATGTATAAATACTGTTCCTGTCCTGCAATAAACGGCTCCTACTCCTGCTGTATCAACGTACACAAGTTATTCGTCACCCCCTGGTTATTTTGCCCAGCCAGCCGGGCTGCGGCATCCATACATAATCTCTTGCTTCAGTAGTCTCTTGGTTTTTAATCAACCTGTAGCTTCCAAGAGCATTTCCTATCAATTTGTCCACCTATATTTCTAGTTAACAAACAATAAACACCTTGTGTTAGTACTTCTGATGTTTCCTAGAAGAGGCAAATTTTAAAAATTTGCAAATAAGTTTTTCTGTTCTTTCTGGTTCAAGGGAGAGAACTGGAAATTTGGATGCCACCTATTCAAGACCAAGTTTGATGCTGTACTAAGGAGTGGTTGGGGAAAGGACAAATTAAAATACCACAAAACTTTCTCACCAATTTGTTTCTTTTTATATTTTTATTAATTAAATTTATTTGAGCTAGTACATAAAAAATTAAAATATGCACACTAATGGGGTGGTATTATGTGACGTTTTGATACATGTAAACATTTCACAATGTTTAAATCTTGTTGCACATACTTTATCACCTCAAACATTTATAATGTCTTTATCGTGAAAACATTCAGGATGAATTATTCTTGATTAGGCATTTGCCTGGTTTCTGAAAACATTTATTTTCCAGAGTTGCTGTGAGTTTAGTTCAGACTGCTTCTGTGGTTTTTATGTTTCCATTGTGGAATGAGTTTGGATAGTTCTAGTCCGCTATTTTGTTGACACAACTCCTGATTTTATAATTGAAATTGTATTTGAGATAATTGTAGGTTCACATGCAGATATAATGAATAATTATCCCACATATCCTTGACCCAATTTCCCTCATATAACACTTTGCCAATCCATAATACAAGATCACATTCAGTATATTGATTGTATCAAGATACAGGGCATTTCCATCACCACAAGGATCTTTCATATTGCTCTTTTATACCTTCACAAGTCTACTCAGGTCCACATCCCCTCCCAGACCCATCTCTTTCTTAACCTCTACAACCACTAATTATTTGTTTATTTCTAAAATGTTACAATTTTAAGAATGATGTATAAATTGAATAATACAATATGTGACCTTTTGGGATCAAGTGTATTTTTTTCATTTAGCATATTTATTTGGAAATTCTCCCAGGTTGTTTCATTTATCAATACTTTATTCCGATTTATCACTGAATAGAATTCCATAATATGAATGTTCCATAGTTAAGTTTTATCATTTACTCATTGAAAGATTTCTGGGATGTTTCCAGTTTGGGGATATTATGAATAAAGCTTCTTTTATTTTTTTAATATGTGTGTAAAGATTTTGTGTGAATGTAAGCTTTAGTTTCTTGGAATAAATGCCCAAGGATGCTATTACTGGATTATACATCAGGTGTATCTGTAGTTCTCCCCAACTTTTTTTTTTGGTACTGGGGATTGAACTCAGGGACACTCCACCACCGAGCCACACCCCCAGCCCTATTTTTGTACTTTATTTAGAGACAGGGATTCACTGAGTTGCTCAGTACCTCACTTTTGCTGAGGCTGGCTTTGAACTCAGGATCCTCCTGCCTCAGCCTCAAAAGCAGCTGGAATTACAACCTGAAGTTGTACATTTTTAAAGAAAATGTGATACTGTTTTATAGAGTGGCTTTGGTATTTTACATCCTTCCCAGCAATATTTGAGTAATCTAATTTCTCTGAAATTTTGATAGTTGAATGTGATATCTCATTGTAGTTTTCATTTGCATCCTCAGCAGCTACTAGCATTGAGAATACTTTCATGTGTTTCTTTGTCATCTGCACATTTTCCTAAGCTGTCATTGCTTTTTTACTGCTGAGGGTTTTTTTCAGTACTAGGGATCGAACACAGGAATTTCACCACTGAGCTACATGCCCAGACCTTTTTTATTTTCTATTTTTTATTTTGAGCAGGATCTTTCTAAGTTTGTGAGCATGTCCTCAAACTTGAGATTCTCCTCCCTCAGACTCCCAAGTAGCTGAAATTACAGGTGTGTGTCATTGTGCCCACTTGTGTGTATAAGACAGAACATTCAATCCTTCACTTTTGGAATCTGGCTTATTTCACTTATCATGGTGTTCTCCAGTTGCATCCATTTACCAGCAAATGTCATAACTTCATTCGTATTTATGACTGAGTAAAACTCCATTGTGCAAATAAAATACATTTTCTTTGTCCTTTGATTTATTGGTGGACACTTGGACAGGTTCCATAACTTGGCTATTTTGAAATGTGCTGTTATAAACATTGATGTGCCTGTATTGCCACGATATATGGATTTTTAATTATTTGGGATAAATACTGAGGAGTAGAATAGCTGAGTTACATGGTGGTTCTACTCCTAGTCTTTTGAGAAATCTACACAATTATTTCTAGAGTAGTTGTACTCATTTTCAGTCCCACCAAGAATGTATGATAGTATCCTTTTCCCCACGCCCTTACCAGCATTTATTATCACTTGTATTCTTGACAATTGGCATTCTAACTGGCATGAGATAAAATCTCAATGTAGTTTTGATTTGCATTTCCCTGATTACTCAAGATATTAAATGTTTTTTTTATATTTGTTGACCATTTGTGTTTCTTCTTTTGAGAAATGTTTAATTCTTCTTCCCATTTATTGATTGGTTTTATTTTTTAGTGTTGAATATTTTGAGTTCTTTAAATATCTTGATATTAATTCCCTGTTAGAGGACTGCATGGACCTATTTTTATATTAATGTGTCATGTTTATCTACATGTCTACTCATCTGCCAAATAGCACATAGTCTTGAATACCAAAGTTATATAATAAAATTACAAAATAGAGTAAACTGATTATTCTTACTTTTTGTTTTTCTAAAATTGCTTTAGATACTCTAGTTCCTTTGTTATTCCACAAAAATTTTAAAATAATCACATCTACATCTATATAATATCTTGCTGGCATTTTGACAAGGATTATTTTAAATCAACATATCAATTCAGGGAAACCTGATGTCTATTTGTGACATGTTGAATTTTCCAATTCATGAATATAGTATATTTGTCTGTTTATTTGGATTTTTTTAAATTTTTCTTTCATTAACATTGTTTAATTTTCAGAATAAAACTCCTGTACATTTTTTGTTACATTTATTCCTAAGCATTATTTTTGTTTTGTCAATAGTATTGCATTTTTAATTTTTTGGGGGGTGGGCGGAACTGGGCTTTACAAATGCAAGGCACACACTTTGCCACTGAACTACATCCCAGGTCTGCATTTTTAATTTTGATATCTATCATTGTATTGTTAGTATGAGAGAAATTATTTATTTTTGTATGTTCATCTTGCTTTCTGTGACCTTGAAAAATTCACTTATTCTAGAAGATTTTTTCCCATTCTTGGTATTTAAAATATATTATATATTAATATATATTTTATATGTAATTGTATTATTTATAAATGGGGATATCTTTCTTTCTGCCTTATATTTCCTTTCATGTATTATTGCATAGAGTAGAATTTCCAACAGTAAAATGAGTAAGAGTGGGGAGAACAGATATTTTTGCTTTGTTGCTGGTCTTAGTATTCAGTTTTTCACAATTATTATATTGTCCACAGATTTTTCATACATGCTTTTTATTAGGTTGAGGAAGGTCTCCTCTATTGGTATTTTTTCTAAAAAATTTTAAGACAACTTGGTATTGCATTTTGTGAAATGTTCTTTTCTGCACTGATTAATGTAATCATATGACTTTTCTTCTGTTGCCCATGGTATGGCGAATTATGATGATTTATTTTCAAATATTGAACCACCATTGCATACCTAGAATAAAAAGTCCCATTTGGTTATGGTGTATAATTCTTAGAACTCTTACTTTTAAATCTGTGTTTATGAGAGGTATTCATTTGTATTTTTTTTCCTTTTTTAAATACTGGATTTACCTATTTTGTGTTATAGTGATACTAGCCTCATAGCATGAATGGAGAAGTGTTACCCCCTTTTATATTTTCTAGGGAGAATTTGTGGAATTTATATTAAATTTTCTTAACATGTTTAATAAAATTTCAGTGAAACCATTTGAGCCTAGAGATTTCTTTTTCAGGAATTGTTAAATCATGAGTTCACATTTTTAGTTATGGGGTTTCTCAAATTATATACTTCATATTGGGTGAGTATGGAGGTTTTTGTTTTCAAAAGAATCAGTCCATCTCACCTAAGTTGTCAGATTTACATGTACAGCATTTCTTTCCTATAGATATCTTCAGGGTTCGAAGTGATGCTCCCTGTTTCATTAATGATAATGCTGAACCATGTCTTCTCTTAATTTTTCTTTGGGAGTCTTGCTAAATATGTTAATTTTACTGATTTTTTCAAAGAACTGTCTTTTCACTTATTTGTTTTTTGTTGTTGTTGTTTTAAATTTTATTGATTTCTGAACTCTTCCTTTTGTGTATTTGCCTTTGGTTTGTTTCACTCTTCTACTTCTAGCCTTTTTTTAAAAAGTTTTTTTTCATTGTAGACACAATACCTTTATTTTATTAATTTATATTTGTGTGGTGCTGAGGATTGAACCCAGTGCCTCACATATACCAGGCAAGTTCTCTCCCACTGAGCCACAACCCCAGCCCCATTTCCAGACTCTTAATTTGAGAATTTCTCTCTTACCAAAGATATTTATTTATTGCTTGCTATGGTGTCCATGTCCCCCCAAACCAATGTAATTTGTCATTGTGACAGTACTGAGTGGAATTTTAAGAGAGGATTAGGTCAAGAGCTTCTGATTTGCATGAATAAATTACTGCTGTTATCACAGGAATAGGTTAGTTATTTTATTTTATGTAGTGGGTTTCTGACAAAAATATAAAGTTCAGTTCTTCCTATCTCTGTTTCATATGATCACTTTCCCTTCCAACTTATGCTTTGGGATGACAGAGCATGAAGGCTCTCACCATTTATTGCCATTCCCTTGAACTTCTCAGCCTCTAGTACCATGAAATGAGCAAACTTCTATTGTCTATAAATTACTCAGATTGTTGTATTCAGTTATAGCAACAGAAAATGGACCGAGACAGCACTATAAATTTCCCTTTCTGCAATGATTTAGCTTTGTTCCACAGTTTTTGCTATGTTGTGTTTTAAAAAATCTATAACCAGTTCAATGTTTTTCTTTTCTTTCTTTCTTTTTAAAAATAGTTTAATGTATTTTAATAGCAAACTTACAGGAACAACACAGAAGACAGAAGACTACTTGCATGTAGGACAACTCAGAAAAATATAGTGAATGGATGGAATCTACTGTATGATAAAAATGCTACAAACAACATTTAGTTGCTGTCAATAAGAAATCTGCTTGTTTAAAAAGTCCAAATGCTGGCATTTTCCAGAAAAATTTAACAGTTGTTTTATAATTATTATAAAGTTGAACTGCTGAAATTTGTTCACTGAAACATTTTGACTTGCATTTATACTAAAAATTTACACACAAATGAAAGGGAAAAAACGGCCAATGCTTGATTTCTGTCTCCTACTTTTCCACTCACAATTATATACTTAGGTAACTTTTGACCCCATGGAAAAAAATATCTAACGTTCAGAACTACCAATAACAGGAAAAAGAGGAAAACCCCCTTTTTTGAGAATGAAATGTTTTCCCATCATAGTGAATTTTTAAGCATGTTTTCCATGTATGAATTGTGCTAGTTGGATGTCTTTTGGCATAATTGTTACATGTTTGGCATGGATAGCACATAGGTTGGTGTCTTCAAAAAGGCCAACCAGATAGGCCTCACTTGCCTCCTGCAAAGCACCTATAGTGGTGCTCTAGAATTGCAGACCTGTTTTGAAGTTCTGAGCAATCTCTTTCACCAGCAACTGGAAGGTAAGTTTGCAAATCAGAAGCTCAATGGACTTCTGATAACATCTAATTTCATGGAATGCCACCGTATCAGGCCTGTAAAGATCAGGTTTCTTCACCCCTGCAGTAGAGGGCATACTCTGTGAGTGGCTTTTGTAGCAGTTGTTTCCTGGGTGTTTTACCTCTGGTTGATTTGTGGGCAGTCTGCTTTTTATGAGCCATGGTAGAAAGACTTCTTCACTTATCCCCCTTCTCCTTTGGCTGGAGTTCGGCAATCTAGAGATGGGACTGGCGTTAGAGAGCAATGGCTGCTAGGCGAGGCAGCTGTGAACACAACTGAAAGATGTCTCTCTCTCTCTCTCTTTTTTTTTTTTTGAGCAGTCCTAATACATGAATTATTTTAAAAGTATGCTCTTTAGCTTTCAAGTGTTTAGAGATTTTTCTTTTATCTTTCAGTTAGTGGTTTCTAATTTGATTCCATGTGATCACAGAATACACTCTGATTTCAAGTTTTTTGAGTTTATTAAGTTTTGTTTTATGATCTTGGGTATGATATATTTTGGAAACAACTCCATGGCACTTGAAAGAATGTATACTTTTTTGTTGTTGTTGTTGTGTGGTTCTATAAATGTCCACTTGCTGCTATTGGATGAAGGTGTTGCTGAGTTTTTCTCTATCCTTGTTGATTTTCTCTTAGTTGTTCTATCAGTTGTTGAGAGAGGAGTGTTGAAATATTCAATTTTAATTATGGATTTGTTTATTTCTCCTTTCAGTTCTATCATGTTTGCCTCATATATTTTCCATCTCTGTTGTTTAACAATATGCATTTAGGATAGCTACATCTTCTTGGAGTGATTTATTATCATTTATAATTTCCCCCATCTTTAGTAATTTTCTTTGCTCCAAACTCTTATGTGATAGATACTCCTGCTTTTCTTCAATAGTTGTGTGATGTATCTTTTTATTTCAACTTTCTTATATTGTTAATTTCAAGTGAGATTCTTATATATAGCAGATAACTTGGTCATATTTACTTTCTCAATCATTATTTGGTATATTTTACATTATTCACATTTCATGTAATTACTGACACATATTGGCTTAAGTATGTTATTTTATTTTTCTTTTGTTTTCTTTGTTCTTTTTATTATTTCATTTCTGTTTTCTTTTTCCTGCCTTTATGTAGGTTTCTTGAACATATATTAGAATCCCATTTTTATTTACTGACAGTATTTTTTGTGTTACCTCTTTGCATAGCTTTTTATTGGTTGCTGTAGATATTACATTATGTACACATCAGTCTACTGGTGACTATAAACTTTTGTTATAGTCCATGAGGTTCTGTTCATTTTATCTTCTTTTAGTCTATTTTCTCATTTTACCAGTTAAAATAAAATTTAGAATATATAACTTCTTTACTCTTCTACCCTTTAGTTTTTTTTTTGAGAGAGAGAGAGAGAGAGAGAGAGAGAGAGAGAGAGAGAGAATTTTTTAATATTTATTTTTCAGTTTTCGGTGGACACAACATCTTCATTTTACGTGGTGCTGAGGATTGAACCCAGCGCCCCACGCATGCCAGGCCAGCGAGTTACCGCTTGAGCCACATCCCTAGCCCAACCCTTTAGTTTTTATAATTTTTGTAAATGCTTTCTCTACTTTTCATTTAAAATCACAGGCAACAGTGTTTGTAATTTTTTGCTTCAACTACTAAATAATTTTTAAATCTGAAGAAGAGAAAATATTATTTTACTTACCTACATTTCTGCTTACTGTGTTCTTTCTTCCTTCTCTATCTCCCAAGATCTTTTATCATTTCTCTTCTCTTTAGGGAGTGATTCTTTTTTTAGTGATTCTTTTAAGGTAGGTCTGCTGGTGACAAATTGTCTTGATTTTCCTTCATATGAAAATTTTCTATTTACCCTTCATCTGTTACTCATACTGAGTCTAGGATTCTGACTTGACAGTGATTTTCACTTATTACTTTTAAAATATTGTGACACTTCTTTCTGGCTTTCATACTTTCTCATGGGAAATTCACTTAACTAGAATTGTTCTTCCTATGGGTAGGTAAGGTGTCCTCTCTACTGCTGTTCTCAAGATTTTTTCTTTGTGTTTTATTTTCAGAAGTTTGCTTATCATGTGTCTTCTTTACGTTTATCGTCTTTGGAGTTTACTCACCTTCCTAAGTTGTTTACCAAATGTGGAGAATATGTTTCTCATTCCTGAGTACTCTATCATCCTCTTCCTCTTTCTTCTCTCCTTCCATGACAATAATGACTAGATCTTTCATTATAGTCCATGAGGTTCTGTTCATTTAATCTTCTTTTAATTAATTTCCTCTCTATTGTTCAGATTGGGTCGTTTCTATTTTTCTATATTTTATTTTATTTTATTTTTTTTTAAATATTTATTTATTTTTTTAGTTCTCGGCGGACACAACATCTTTGTTTGTATGTGGTGCTGAGGATCGAACCCGGGCCGCACGCATGACAGGCGAGCGCGCTACCACTTGAGCCACAGCCCCAGCCCTTTCTATATTTTAGCTTACTCATTTTCTTTTCTTTTACTATTCCATTTTTCTACTGAGATTTCATTTTGGTTATTGTATTGTTTCTATTATAAAATTTGCATTTAGTTTTTTAATCATCTGTTTCTTTGCTGAGACTTTCTAGTTCATTGCTGAGGCTTTCTATTGCAATGGCGAATATACTTAAAACAAATAAATAGGAAATTAGGTTAATGAAAGTTGCAGAAATCTTTTTCATAGAACTCTAATTCTCTGGCATCTATTCAGTTGTCCTCATCTTATTCAGTTGTCCATGCGGGTATGTTCCCAAACCCCCAGTTCATTCTTGAAATCCTAGACAGTACAGGACCCTATATGTATTTTTTTCTAATACATACACAGCTATGTTTAAGTTTAAATTTAAGTTAGGCACAGTAAGAGATTAACAAAAACGAATAATAAGATAAAATTGTAACAATATACTGTAATAAAAGTCATGTGAATGTAGTCCATTTCTCTCTTTTACTATTCTTAGATCTTACAACCTCAGTATACAAATTTTTTATAACATCAAGAACTTTCTTGTATTCACTGAAAGGAATCAACTTATTGCTTTCCTTTGGAATATATGAATGGCTAGCAACATAACTCTTGCACTTCATTATTTTTTTTGTCCACACTGAGGATTGAACCCAGGGCCTTGTGCATGCTAAGCAAGGGTTCTACCACTGAACTACAACACCAGCCCATACATTAAAATACTTTGAGCACTCAAATGTTGACAGTGTTGTCTAAATCTATTTTTTGTCATTAAGCAGTAATCATTTTTATTGTGTGCTTTCTTTAAATACTATACATACATTAATTCAGCACTTAGAACAACCCTATATGGGAGAGCTACTCTTATCTTCATTTTATGGGGGAAGAAACTGAGGCATAGAAAGCTTAAGTATTTTTCCCATGGTCATACAGGTAATAACTGACAGTGCCAGAATAAACCCAGGCATTTTGGCTTCAGGGCCAATACTCAAACCAGAATATTATACCTGCACTTAGCTGATGTCTACTATGCATTCTGCACTTTTTTAAAACAAAAAATGACCACAACTTACTGTCTGAAATCCATGAGCAACAGAACAATGGAGCAATTTATTTAAAATTCTGAACAAATTAAAAGAAATTGTTAATCAAGAATTGTCATCAAGGAAAAAATATATATTTAAAAACGTAAAAATGAAAACAAAAACATTTTTAGTAAAACAAACACTGTGTGAATTTAGCACCAGCAGTTCTTCACTATAAGAACTATTCAGACAGAAGAAAAAAATGATACTAGATGAAAGCATGGGTCTATGTAAAGAATTAAATAGCACAGAAAATATATGTAGACAAACAAAATGTATTTTTTATTAAAAAGAATTCTTTAGCCAGGGTGCTGTGGCACATGCCTGTGATCCCAGCTAGTTGGGAGACTGAGGCAGAAGAACTGCAAGTTTGAGGCCAGATGGGCATCTTATCAAGTCCCTGCTCAAAATAAAATTTTAAAAAGGGACTGGGTGTGTAACTCAGTGGCAGATCTCTTGCCTAATATGCATGAAGCTCTGGATTTAATATCCAGTAAAATGCCCCCCAACCAATTCCCAAGCAATAACCAAACATTTACAGCAAAAAATATGATAGCTATGAGATTTATAACATTTAGAGGCAAGATGTAATGAAACAATAACACAAAAATACTAGCAGGAAGGAAGGGAAGGATGCTGTTTTGAGGTTCTTATATTTGATGTCACCTGATATATATAGTTTTTGGAGATGCATATTGTAAACCTGACAGCTATCACTGAAAGAGTAAAACAGAGTTATAGTTAACAATCCAACAGGGCAAAGGTGTTAGTTTACTATTGTTGCTGCAACACATATTATTCACCTACCATACTCCATCCTAATCCCCAGTGATTTATACCCATCCTTTAAACAAAATATTTACCTTATCCCCATGTTGTGAAAAATCCCGCATTATAACGTTAGTACGAGCCCTCCAAATCTCATCTAGGTTTTATCAGCTCAAAAGTCCCAAATTTCATGATCAAAACCCCCTAGATTGGTATGGTGAGCCTTTGGGTACAATGCTAATTTTATTGATACTGGCAAGGAGCAGCGGCAAACGCCTATAATCCCAACTACGTAGGAGGCTGATCGGGAGGATTGCCTGTTCAACTTTGTCATCCCGTTTCAAAAATTTAAAGAAAATTTAAAAATTTAAAAACAGGCCTGAGGATGTGGCCCAGTGACAGAATGGTGGCCCTGGGTTCAATCCCCAGCAGTGCAAAAATCAACCAAACAACAACAAAAAAAATTTTAGGAAGTTTCCAAATTCTAAACTTCCTTCATTTTCGGAATAAGGGTATTTATGTATCTTATATTGCCATACATTTTGTAGTAAGGTGTTTTTCATCGAACTACTATTGAAACACACAAACTGATATTTCTTTAAAATTTTTTTAGTTGTTGATTAGACCTTTATTTATTTACTTTATTTATTCATATGTGGTGCTGAGAACCCAACCCAGTGCCTCACACGTGCCAGGCAAGTGCGCTACCGCGGAGCCCCAGCCCACAACCTAATTTTTTTAAAGCCCCATTTTTTTTCTTTCATACTTTAAACAAAGATTTTGATTTCCTACGATGAAGACATAATGGATTAAATAATCCTTATTCATGTTAATATTCTTTAATATTCCACTCCCTGGCCCACCTGGGGTGCCATTGAGTGCAGAGCTCAGGACGCAGGTGGACGCTACTGCTCTCTCAGCACTGGGCAGCCGATTATCCACGTCTCTTATCACGTGACCAGGGCGCCCGGAGTGTCCACGTGACCTGACAAAATCCAGACTTCTGCGCCTAGACTCCTCCGGAGTAGCTAGTAAGTATTCCAGGCCTGCGATTCCAAGACCGAAGGCAGTCTTGAGGTCCTAGCGCCCACCAGCGTTGCTAGGTAGTGGATAAAGAGCGTGGCAAGAATGTCTCAGCTCTGGCTTCCTTTCACGCCCCATGTCTTTTTCCAGTCTTCTGGCTTCTGTGTCCAGAGCTAGATTCTTTTATCCTTTGTGACGTCTGATGATATTCCTGCATCTTATCTCAGGGCTACTCTTCTTCCTTCGAGAAATCCCTTCTACCCTTCTCATCAAGACCCAAAGCGAACCCTGTTTCCTAAACCAAATAGGACCACTTATCTCTCACTCTTATCACCATCAGCCCAGAGTCCTGGAACATTTCTGGCCTGGACTATTGCCGCAACCTCGACTCCTTTGCTATCCCCTACTCCACTCCCCACCCAGTAATTAAAGCACCCTTAAAGAATGGTTCATGGGTCCTCTGCCACAAAATTGCTGATGGCTTCTTGTTGCTCTGGAATGACAAACTCTGGTAAGTGCCTTACCTCCTCTTATAGCTCATTTCTCAAAGGCCCCGGGATCTTCTTGCCTTGGAGCACAACAGTTGACACAATGCAAACAGTCCATTTTAAATCCAGACACTACCAACCACCACTTCTACATTTTCCAGAATTCCTTTAAACTTTGTATGCCTCAATTTCCTCATTTGCAAAATAAGAATCATCAGTGTTACCCACCTCCTGGGACTCTTGAGAGAATTAAAGGAAAGAATTCAAGACCACCACTCAACCTTATTAGAGTAGGGGTATTGGATCATAAAACTTTTCCTCAAGAAAGCTCTTCCTCCATCTAAATGAGAAGAAGTCTCTTTATCCTATTTTTAAAATGTGTTGTGTTCTGTAATTACTTTTGAAATATTTATGCATTTTATGGGTGAAGTCTTCAGAATCAAGGCCATGCTTATCTTGCTCCCTGATGAGACTGACAACAAGCAGATGTTTGTTGCACACATAAATATGCAGCCTCTGTTCCTCCAGTGGTATAGCTATAATGTGGACTTCCAAGGACAGGGGGTAGGTTTGGCGAGCAGGTGGGACACAACTGCCCTCATAGTCTGTTATCAATTTCCATTAAAGTGCATTAAACCATCAATATGCCAGAAATTCTAACATTGGTGGAAAGAACAAAGGGAGGGATTACTGTTCAGGTCACCTGCAGGGCATGTTTCCTCTGACTAGGTTGGCCAGACTTGGGGAAACAGAGTAGTGACTAAGTGTGATGGACCTAAGACTGCTATGTTGCTCAAATTGGCTTCAAACCTGAATCTACTTGCCTCAGCTGTTTGAGAAGCTGGGATTATAGGCATATGCCACCTTGACTGGCCAAAGTTTATTCTTTTAAAAAAATAACTAGTGAGTTTATTCTGACCACATTTTTTAGTCAAATTTTGATGTAATTGTGAGATTCTGATTATGAATTGCACTGAAGGTAAAAAGAGGTTTATTAATAGGTTATTCTCAGATTATTTCTTCTGAAAACTTAATCATTGCACTAGATTTACATTTTTCATTTTGATTGTGAACTGTTATGAGATTTTTCAGTTTGTGTACCGGATAGCAATTCAATATTCTTATTATTTTTGTTGAAATGTGATAATGTTTGATAATGTTTGATTTAGCTATGACTAAAATTTTGATGTTAGAATAAAGATCCAATTGATATTAATTCAATTTGGAATAATGACTTTTTGAAGTCAAAGTTAGAAGTTCAAAACTTAGGTCATTATGTTATATAACAAGCAATAGGGGATATCCCTAAATATCTTCATTAAAGCATTTAAAGTATCAAAAAATGATGACTTTTTTTCAACACTGAGGAAATTTTAAATGTATTTCAGAAATCTTTCTAAAAGTGTCATATGTAAGTCTTGAAAACCATATATTTATAAATACATATAAGTATAAATTTATCACTTAAATAAATAAGCTGTGTTTCTAGAATAAAGTGAACTTTAGTGGTCAAAGTGCATTGTTTTAAAACTTCGGTATACATTTACTTATTTAATAATAAAACTATGTGAGCTGCTAAATCATTTTAAATACAATGATGTAATGAGTGGCAAAGCATATCCCAAATGTTCTCAAATTCAATCGTAATATGTTTGTGAAAATAACTAAAGGAAAATACTGAACTAATTTCAAAGGAAATTAGAAAATGTCCTAAATCTTAAAAAAAAAATTTTTTTTTTTTTAGTTGTAGATGGTTGCAACACCTTTATTTATTTTTATGTGGTTTGGAGGATTGAACCCAAGGTCCCACACATGCTAAACAAGTGCTCTACCACTGAGCTACAACCCCAGCCCCTTTCCTGGATCTTTAAAGGACTTAAATTGAAAATAATCTTATTGCGTAAATCTCAAATGAATATAGAGACTGTACTTTGAAAAAAATCAATGAATGGATGGAAAATTCACATTAGCCACATGATGTCGCTGTATACCACAAAGTCTAGTCGATAGAAATAAGGTACCCATCACTAAAAGCTTTTAAAGGAGGAAGCTTCATTTTGTCAGCATCGGAGAGAAGACAAAAACGATAAGGAGATACATGATTGAAAATATGAAATAAAAAAGTAAGATTGTTTAGTAAGGTGAGAACAGAAGGAAAGCGGTAGTGTTTTTGCAATGCTGTTTTTCAGGCGAGGAGGCCTGGGATACTTGCTACTGCTTCTCTTGCTTCTCTCGGTCTGGGAGACCCCGAGCAGTCAGCTCCATTACTCGGTCCCTGAAGAGGCAAAACACGGCACCTTCGTGGGCCGCATCGCCCAGGACCTGGGGCTGGAGCTGGAGGAGCTAGTGCCGCGCCTGTTTCGGGTGGCGTCCAAGGGCCGCGGGGATCTTCTGGAGGTAAATCTGCAGAATGGCATTTTGTTTGTGAATTCTCGGATCGACCGCGAGGAGCTGTGCGGGCGGAGCGCGGAGTGTAGCATCCACCTGGAGGTGATCGTGGACAGACCGCTGCAGGTTTTCCATGTGGAGGTGGAGGTGAAAGATATTAATGATAATCCACCGGTTTTCAGAAGCAAAGAACAAAGGATATTTATTCCTGAAAATAGACAGTTGGATTCTCGCTTTCCGATAGAGGGCGCTGATGATGCAGACATTGGTGCCAACGCTCTTCTAACTTATACCCTCAGCCACAGTGATTACTTCTCCTTGGACATACAGGCAAGTGATGAACTGAGCAAATCTCTTTCACTTGAATTGAGGAAATCTTTGGACAGAGAAGAAACACCAGAACTTCATTTATTATTGACTGCCACTGACGGGGGTAAACCAGAACTGGAAGGTACAGTTCAGCTGCTGATCACTGTGCTCGACGTTAATGATAATGCCCCACTGTTTGAGCAAACTATATACAGAGTCCATTTATTAGAAACAACAGCAAATGGAACATCAGTGACCACATTAAATGTATCTGACGCTGATGAAGGTGTAAATGGGGAAGTTGTCTTTTCTTTTGGCAGTGATGTTTCTCCTAACATTCAAGAAAAATTCAAAATTGATTCTATTTTAGGAGAAATTAGAGTAATTGGTAATCTGGATTATGAAGAGACAAAATACTATGAAATCCAGGTAAAGGCAGTTGATAAAGGAAGTCCTTCCATGTCAAATCACTGCAAAGTTTTGGTGAAAGTGCTGGATGTAAATGATAATGCCCCAGAACTGGCAATCACTTCACTATCTTTGCCCATCCGAGAGGATGCTCCACTTAACACGGCCATTGCTCTGATTAGTGTGTCAGATCGTGACTCAGGTGCCAACGGACAGGTGACTTGCTCCCTCACACCCCATGTCCCCTTCAAGCTAGTGTCCACTTTCAAGAATTACTATTCTTTGGTACTGAACGGAGCCCTGGACCGTGAGACCATATCTGACTATAAACTGGTGGTGACCGCCAGGGATGGGGGCTCACCTTCACTGTGGGCCACCTCCAGCGTGTCAGTGGAGGTGGCAGACGTGAATGACAATGCGCCAGTGTTCCCGCAGCCCGAATACACAGTGTTTGTGAAGGAGAACAACCCCCCAGGCTGCCATATCTTCACGGTGTCCGCAAGGGACGCGGATGCTCAGGAGAACGCGCTAGTATCCTACTCTCTGGTAGAGCGGCGGGTGGGTGAGCGTGCACTGTCGAGCTACGTGTCAGTGCACGCGGAGAGCGGCAAGGTATATGCGCTGCAGCCCCTGGACCATGAGGAGCTTGAGCTGCTGCAGTTTCAGGTGAGCGCGCACGACGCTGGTGTGCCGCCCCTGGGCAGCAACGTGACGCTGCAGGTGTTCGTGCTGGATGAGAACGACAACATGCCAACACTCCTGGCACCTGGGGTGGGTGGCGCCGGAGGCACTGTGAATGAACTGGTGCATTGGTCAGTGGGCGCTGGTCATGTAGTGACCAAGGTGCGCGCGGTGGATGCTGACTCTGGCTATAATGCGTGGCTTTCTTATGAGCTGCAACTGGTGGCAGGTAGTGAGCGCAGCCCGTTCCGCGTGGGTCTATATACTGGCGAGATCAGCACAACGCGTGCCCTGGATGAGGCAGATTCTCCGCGCCAGCGCCTACTGGTTCTGGTGAAAGACCATGGTGAGCCGGCACTGACTGCCACAGCCACAGTGCTCTTATCCCTGGTAGAGAGTGGCCAGGCTCCAAAGGCCTCATCACGGGCATCGGTCACTACTGCTGGCCCTGGAGTGACCCTGGTGGATGTGAATGTGTACCTGATCATAGCCATCTGTGCAGTATCCAGCCTATTGGTTCTCACGCTGCTGCTGTATACTGCATTTAGGTGCTCTGCAGCACCCACGGAGGATGTGTGTGTGCCTGGGAAGCCTACACTGGTGTGCTCTAGCGCAGTGGGGAGCTGGTCTTACTCCCAGCAGAGACAACAAAGAGTGTGCTCTGGAGAGGGCCCGCCCAAGACTGACCTCATGGCGTTCAGCCCCAGTCTGTCCCCAGGTTTGAACACATCAAACAGAAATGAACATCCAGAAGCAAATTCAGATCTTTCCGGTAATGTAAGTCAAACTTTTAAGCTTTGCCTTAAATTTTTTTTAATTAGATCTAACTTATCTAATGAGCTTTTCAAATGTCACTTTAAAAATATGTTCACGGTGTTCATTGACATTGAAACAAACCTTACCATTTAATGTAGATGCTCTATTAAATGTAGATATGTGTTGAATAGAACCAGGAAACAAAAGCTCTAGGGGCAAACTATCATATACATTGATTTAAATGGTGGCATACTTTTAAAAATACTCCAACACTAAGTAGTGTTTGTGATATTTAACAGTATGTCAATGGGGTCGTATACAGTGATATTTTCAAATTTACTTATTGTCTTATGTCCCCTAGTGAAATGTCAAAACTCTTTACAGTTAATTGCAGGCCAATTATAGAAACCATCTGCCATCTCTTCATGTTGCTAAATTTCAAAGTGGGCAATAAACAGAATACTTTTAAGCCCATGAAATTTAAAATATATTTATTAGGTGATACTTTAAATTTGCAACTAAAAATTTACAATCACTTCATTGTCACTATGAGCAATTTCTTGTTGCCATTAATCTTGACTTCCCTGTGTCTAGAAGGCTTAATATTACATGAATTTGTTATTTAAAAGATCCAGTTAGGAAACACAGCACACCTCCCATTTACTTGCTAATGTTCTAAACCCTTAATTTTTACCTCATTTAATTGTTCCAATGATTTTGCAAGGTGAAGCTTTATAGTTGAAGTGCTGAGGCTCAGCAGAACCGTATTCAGCATACTTACTAGATTTTCTTTAAATTTCCCGATGATACACAAAAACTTGTTTGCTCTAATACATTCCATTGCCTTTTATAAAACATGTAAGGTAGCTTACAAAGGAAGAAATTTGCAAAAGCAAATTTTAATAATTCTGCTAAAAGTCAATGTATAAAGATCAAGACAGAGGAGTGAGTGATTTTTCAAAAATCAAGCAGAGACAGAGTGCAAATTTTTACACCATCTTCCTGGAAGTGTGCGGCAGTCTGGCTGGGCACAAATCACGAGCCACTGAAGCAGGAACAAACTTTATTTTTAAACTGCAGGAAAACACTTCACACAGCTCCTGGGGAATCCTCCCAAACGCCACGAGGCTTCTCCAGGAACCCCCAGCCGGAAATATCCCTCCCGGAAATCCCTCCTCCTGCACTTCCCCAACCAATGGGAACTCTCGGGGAATCCCCGGAAATCCCCATGAGAACTCCAAAATAGTGAGAGAACTCAAAAGTTGCCGCAGAGGCGGATAGTAATGCCTTGCCTGTCAATCAATACTGTTGGCAAAATGCCAGGGGCCATACAGACTTGGCCGTGGCTCTCAGCAGAAGTGAATACAGAAATATAAAAAAAAATAATTAAAAAAGTACTCTATACTCATTTTTCAGAAGGGAAAAATATTTTCTTCCTGCTATACAATCAAGGAAGATTTGATTATTGATCATTATGTTGATCAATATATTTGTGCACTGTAATGGACAGTATGTTTTATAGCAGTTTTGCAAAATCACTTGATATATATTGGATATAGACTTCATTGAATTTACTAGTCTTTGAGCCCCAAGCAAAATGTTATGTTTTGTTTTCTATGTTTAATTATGGTTACATGAGTACCAAATAAAAATATCTTTGTTTACCAAATGTTCAAAGAAACATACAAAAATGTCCCATATAAGTTTCCTTATGAAAATATTCTAAGAGAAATTAATATAATTTGCTAGTTAAACTTTCACAAATTTGAGCTGGTACAGACCCATTGCTTAGAGAATTGTAAGAATTAAAATGAAAGCATGTTTCTTTATCTTTCCAAATACTAACTATCATACCTAGTCTTTTGTTAATCATCAGCAAAAAATAATAATAATTTAGGGTCCTGATGTCAAGAAAACATCCCATTTATTCTATATATGAGATAAATTTTTCAGGATTATCAAATTGGAAAAGATAGAGTTGGAAATCACAAAATAAAATTTCTTCCCAACTCATGCTATGTCCCCCTAACTACGTTTGTTAACAGTATTAATGACCAGGCTTTGGATTAACTCTATGGACATTCAATATTTAATTATTATTGATTCAACAACCACATATTGAAAGCTAGCACAAACTAAGCCCCATTATAGAATCCTAGAGATGCAGCAATGGTGAAATAAGGTAGCAAGGTCCCTGGCTTCAAGGGGACAATATTCCAACCTATTTAAAATAACAATTGGGCTATAAAACATCTTGGATTTGATGTAATATTGCTTTGCAGTTTTCTTTGTCAAACCAAGGTGTCCATAGAAAAGGATCTCATTCTATTTGTGACTTTAAAAGATAAGCAATAAGTCTGAGCATTTTAAGTAAGCTTCTTTAGGAAAAAAGGCAGACTAAGACATTTTCTTTTAATAAAATATTGCTCAGAAAACTGTGTGTAGGGCTAGGGGTGTAGCTCAGTGGTAGAGCTTGCTTAGCATTCAGGAGACCATGGGTTCAGTCACCAGCACTAGAAAGAGAAAGTGGTGTGTAATTATCCTTGCTAAAATACAGCAGAAAATATCAACTAGTTGGAAAATGCCATGAAAGGGGCAATTAAATTGATTGAATGATTAAGAGGGATAGAATGAACTATGGTTTGAGGCCAAAATGAAAATCATACGTGGTATGTAAAGAATAAAGATATATTTTTTTCATTACACCAGAAAAACTGGGGCTAGTTGTTGACATTTAAAACTACAGTTTCACAACTCATTAAAGAATTTATATAGTTTGAAAAAGCAATTATCTCACAGCACTTAAATGAGAGATTAACCATAAGATTATTAATGGAACTGAGCATCTTTTGATAATACCAGTAGCCTTTTAACGGCCTAATGGCATTCATTATATACCTTCACACAAATGCATTGGAACCACCCTCAAAAACAAAGTTTTAGATTAGTACATTATAGATCTAAGAACAGATAATTCCTTCTGTATTATAATGATTGTTGTAAAGATTAAATGTTTTCTGGGTTGGTTGAAGGCATTAACTTGGAGGTGAATCTCAAATATTAATCACTATTAAATCAAAAGACATGGGTCACTCCTAAACAAAATATATTAATTCATCTCCTATTCTTCATAAGATGAATCAGTTGCTTTATTTTCCTACTTTTCCATCTGGTCTTTCCTATGATTCATTTGTTACAATTTACTATTTTAGTATTAAGAAGAGCATAGAATAATACAGATTTATGGAAATTTGTTCTTTAGTGCTTATTTCACAATATGTTTACAATTTAAATTAGACAATCATTTAGGAAATGTACTGATGATTTAAAAGTGGTCATATTCTTAAAAGTTGATATTATGAAGACTGAGAGCTTATTAGCAGATTATAATCATTGTTATATAATATAATTAATTTTGGTTAATCTTTAGTATCAAGGGCACTGCTTATTGTCTATCTGAAAAAAACTCGGCAAGGGTGATTGTGCTGTGCATATTGGGAAACACTGTATTATTATCATCTTTCTGTGGAGTCTACAACTTTCAAATGAGCCAATGGGAACAAAATATCACTGATTTCAGTAAAATCTTGATAAAATATGAATTTTTAATTTGAGATTATTTGACTTCAAAAATTAGTTTTGGTTTCATGATTATGATTTTAAGAATGGTAATTTATTTTCAAGCCACCTTGGTATGCTGATACCAATGCAACTTATTTTTTTTAAAGATTGATGTGATTTTTTTTATACGTTTATTTTATTTATTTATTTTTATTTGGTGCTGAGGATCGAACCCAGCGCCTCTCACATGCTAGGCAAGTGCTCTACTGCTGAGCCATAGCCTCAGCCCCCCAATGCAACTTAATTTTTAGAAAAATATTTTTTACACTTCCTGAAATAAAAGGCAGAAAACTTGAGAAGATTTTATTTGTGTATGCTCCTTCTCTTAAAAATTATCATTCTGAACATTAGAATTGCAGTTCTATATTCTAATATAATAATAAATAATTAGAAAAGTGAAGTATCAGCCGAGGCATCTGAGACTGCTATTCAGTAAAATATACAAATAGGCGAGAATGAGAAATAGTTGTTTACTTTGGTAGCCACTATCAATATTTCTGTGCTCTTCCTTCTTTTTTTTATTTGTTGTTTTTAGGTATACATGACAGTAGGGTGTATATTGACATATCATACATACATGGGGTGCAAACCATTACAATTTTGATCCTTGTGGTTCCTGTTCTCCTCCTACTGAGAACACTGGAAGATTTCACTTCTCTATTGCCTTAATGTAGTATGGTTGTGTGATTTTCTTTGGCCAATGAAATGCAAGTACATGTCTCTTTCAAACAGTTATGTAATGGCCAGTGCAAGACTCTCTTCTCCTATTTTTTTCCTGTTGAAGCAATTACAGAAGCACAGGTTGACATTGATATTGAGATGCCATAAGAAACCTGGGATGCTAAGCCAACATATGGAGAAAAGCTGTCATAGGAGTCTTCTATAACTACAGATAACTTTGCAGGAGCATGAAATAAAATTTAAGAATTTATTTGAGACTAAAAAATGAAACATTGAATGCACAACAATATATTAATTTGTGTTTCTGCCATTAAATTACTGTGAAAAGGATACATTTTAATACATTTAATAATTAACAACAGGTAATACAAGTGATAGAACATTATTATTGACATTTTAATCAATGCAGCTGACCATTAGGCAGATTACATAATGGCTTTTATGGAAAAAGTTTTCATTATGATTTCTTTTTTTATGATTTCTTTTTCTTATGTATAAAATGTAGAAGAAAATAGCAAAGTGAAATTTAAAATGGCATAGGAATACCTTCTTTTTTCTTGCTCATTATCCATTTTCCCTTCTTTTTTCTTCTGGGTCTTTGTAGTACTTTTGTGAAAGATCGGTTTGAAGGTTTATCAAGAGTGAATGCTCAGGCTCATAAATATTATGGAACTTGGTTTGTTTTGGTAGGTGCAAAGAGTACAGTTTCACTAGTGTGTATTGTATTAGTTTCCTTGGGTTGCTGTAACAAATTACCACATATTGGTGACTTGAAACTAGTGACTTAAAACCAGTAAAAAATGATCTGTTTTATATATAAGCCATTAAATGATGCTTTACTTTTTTCCTTAAGTCAGTTTATGTAGGATTCTTTGTGAGAGTATGATTAATATAAATGTTCACTTCCATAGACAGAGTTAAGTACTTTAAGATACTGGATTCTAGGAAAAAGTTAAAATAGGGTTCCAGCACCAGGAAAAGCTAGTTTTTCTTTAATTTTTTTTGCTTTCCTCTAGGAAAATCACCCTTTATTATGGATTTTGAACATTGTCACAACTCTTGATTCATTTTGTTTTCATCTCCATGTTATTTTATTGTTTTCACATTTTTCCATGTGAAGGGACCAGCTAAGAATTACTAAAAGATAGTTTCAAATAATTAACATTAAAAAGATTAATTGTATTGTTCTTGCATAAAATTCAAATGTAACAGAAAAAGAAGTATCCCTAAATTAATAATTCAAATGAGAAACAAATAAATTATTAATGTTCAAACATCTGTAAACAATTCAAAAATAAAAATTAAACCACAAAACAGCAGTATACAATTGAGTAAAATACCCTTTGATACATATGTGCTTCCTTTGAAGAAACAGTTAAAAATGGTAGTATGCCTAAAAGAATTGAAAGCAAGATATTCAAGAGAGTTTTGCACACCTGGGTTTGCAGCAGCACAATGTACAATAGTCAAGAGGTGTAAGTAATCTAAATGCCCAAGAATGGTTGAGTGAATATACAAAATATAGTACATACACACAATGGAATATCATTTAGCTTTAAAAGGCTACACATGGATGAACTTTCAAGACATTATGTAAGTCAAATAAGCCAGTCCCCCAAAGCAAATACTGTTTGATTTCACTTATAGGAAATATCTAATGTAGACAAACTTATAGAAACTGAGTAGTATGGTGGTTACCATGGTGGGGTAGTGGAAAATAGGAGTTTTCTAATTGGATACAGAGTTTCAGTTTTACAAGATGAAAAATTCACAACAATGTGAATATATTTAACTACTGAACTACAACACTTAAACGTTGTTACAATGGTAAAAGTAGAAACTATGTTTCAGCCACATGATGTCGCTGTCTACCACAGAGTATTCTCTAAGAAGAAAAATACCTAGAGCCCCTTTGTTACTCCAGATAAACGGAACATTAACAGAAGCAGCAGGACTTGATCAGAGATTAGAATATTTAAAAATTTGCAGAACATGATCCTTTAATTTGACCAACTCACTGAGGATTAGTAATGGTGTCCTCTCTGCGAAGGGGTCGAGAGGTCTGGCAGTGTCCTCTGCTCTCCCTTCTGCTATTGGCAGCCTGGGAGGTGGGGAGCGGCCAGCTCCACTACTCGGTCTCCGAGGAGGCAAAGCACGGCACTTTCGTGGGCCGCATCGCCCAGGATTTGGGACTGGAGCTGGCAGAACTGGTGCCTCGTCTGTTTCGGGTGGCGTCCAAGGACCGCGGGGACCTTCTGGAGGTAAATCAGCAGAATGGCGTCTTGTTTGTGAATTCTCGGATCGACCGGGAGGAGCTGTGCGGGCAGAGCGCAGAGTGTGGCATCCACCTGGAGGTGATCGTGGACAGACCGTTGCAGGTTTTTCATGTGGAAGTGGAGGTGAAGGACATTAATGACAACCCGCCGGTATTTTCAATAACAGTTAAGACTATCCGGTTTCCTGAATCTAGGCTGCTTGACTCAAGGTTTCCTTTAGAGGGAGCATCTGATGCAGACATTGGAGTAAATGCTCTTATCTCCTACAAACTCAGCTCTAGTGAGTTTTTCTTTCTAGACATCCAGACGAATGATGAATTAAGCCAATCCTTGTTTCTTGTGTTGAGAAAATCTCTGGACAGAGAGGAAACTGCTGAGATTAATTTGTTACTGGAAGCTACGGATGGGGGGAAACCTGAACTCACCGGCACTGTTCAAATACTTATTACGGTTTTAGATGTGAACGACAACGAACCGACTTTTGCTCAATCAGTTTACAAAGTGCAATTGTTAGAGAACACTACAAATGGAACTTTGGTGGTTAAATTAAATGCTTCTGATGCAGATGAAGGATCAAATGGTGAGATTGTGTATTCACTCAGTAGTGATATATCTTCCAGTGTACAGACAAAGTTCAAAATAGATAACAGCTCAGGGGAAGTCAGAACTAAGGGGAAATTAGATTATGAAGAAACAAAATTCTATGATATTCATGTCATTGCATCTGACAAAGGAACCCCATCAATGTCAGGACACTGTAAAATTTCAGTAAAACTTGTGGATATCAATGATAACACACCAGAAGTCTCAATAACATCACTCTCGCTTCCTATCCAAGAAAATGCTCCACTGGGCACCGTCATCGCCTTCATCACAGTGTCAGATCGGGACTCTGGTACCAATGGGCAGGTGACCTGCACGCTAATGGCCCATAGTCCCTTTAAATTGCTGTCTACTTTCAAGAATTACTATTCCTTGGTGCTGGACAGCGCCCTGGACCGAGAGACCATAGCTGATTATAAGCTGGTGGTGATTGCCAGGGACCGGGGCTCCCCTTCGCTGTGGGCCACAGCCAGCGTGTCCGTGGAGGTGGCAGACGTGAACGACAATGCACCAGTGTTCGCGCAGCCCGAGTACACGGTGTTTGTGAAGGAGAACAACCCGCCAGGCTGCCACATCTTCACAGTGTCGGCACAGGATGCAGATGCACAGGAGAACGCATTGGTGTCCTACTCTCTGGTGGAGCGTCGGGTGGGCGAACGTGCGCTGTCGAGCTACGTGTCAGTGCACGCAGAGAGCGGCAAGGTATATGCACTGCAACCTCTGGACCATGAGGAGCTTGAGCTGCTGCAGTTTCAGGTGAGCGCGCGCGACGCTGGTGTGCCACCCCTGGGCAGCAACGTGACTCTGCAGGTGTTCCTGCTGGATGAGAATGACAATGCTCCCAAACTGCTGACACCTGGGGTGGGTGGGACAGGGGGAGTGGCGAGTGAGCTGGTGCCATGGTCTGTGGGTGCAGGCCACGTTGTGGCTAAGGTACGCGCGGTGGATGCAGACTCTGGCTACAATGTGTGGTTGACCTACGAGCTGCAAGTGGCGGCGGACGGTTCCCGCAGCCCGTTCTGCGTGGGGCTGTATACAGGTGAGGTCAGCACCGCGCGCTCTGGACGAGTCGGATGCGCCACGCCAGCGACTGGTGGTGCTGGTGAAGGACCACGGCGAGCCGTCACTGACCGCCACAGCCACAGTGCTGTTGTCTCTGGTGGAGAGAGGCCAAACGCCAAAGGCCTCTTCAAGGGCATTTGCCGCAGTCCGGCTGCAGCAAAATAACTGGGGGGGGGTGACGAATAACTTGTGTACGTTGATACAGCAAGAGTGGAAGCCGTTTATTGCAGGACAGGAGCAGTATTTATACATTCCACACAGCTTATCTAATTAGCATAAACTAGATACATCAGTCAACCAATCAGGAATCTCTACACCTAATGGCTCGGTTTTGTTACTTCTCAAACCACTCCCTCTGACATTTTGCCAGGCACCATCCAGACTTGTTTACGAACTTTAACATTCCCCTGGCAAAATGCCAGGTGTTATTTTGACTTGTTTACAGACTCTAACATTTCCCCCTTTTGTTTAATTTAAATAATGACCATAGTGGTTTTTACAGAAACACCATAAATAACCTGCTACAAACAGAAAGGGAGGATACAAAATGCCACAATACCAAGCCACTTGATGGCTCCATGCAAGAAGCCCTTGGAAAAATTATATTAGCAATGACACCCTTAGCAAAGATACCGAGTTACAATTTGTTGTAGATTACAGTTTGTCGTCTCAGTCCAGGTAAAGCAGTGTCTCAATAGATTAACTCACAGTCCAGGTAAATCACAGTCCAGGTAAGTTCTGCAGGCAGCTAGCTTAAATCACAGTCCAAGTAAGTTCTGCAGGCAGCTAGCTTGATCCGAAGTCTCGTCTGTTTCTCAGCCAAAGTCTCGTCCGGTTTTCAGCAACACTGGAAATTCTTCCACCTTGGTCTTTACCGGCACTGGGACGAAGACAGGAACTCCGGATGGCTAAAGAAAAT
>NW_026000026.1:72084309-72085545 GCF_001458135.2 Marmota marmota marmota
CAAAAAATCGTTGTATCAATTTTCCTATTTTCTTGACATGTGCATTTGTGGTCTATTTCTATCTCTTCCTCAGGGGTAAACAACTTCAAACCTTGAGCCAACCATTTTTCCCAATCTGCCTGAGAAAATTCTAGGGATAGGCAGCTTGAAACAAACACAAAACAAATCAAAACAAGAACACATTGTTTTTTAAAATGGTCACCCATTCTCTCGCCTTATCTGCCTAGGGACGAGCAGATTTGCTCCCGTCCTATCTATGGACGGGCAGCATTTTTCGTCACTTACCCCCGAGTGTCCCGGGGCTCCCCGTACGGGCCACCATCTGCCGCAGTCCGGCTGCAGCAAAATAACTGGGGGGGTGACGAATAACTTGTGTACGTTGATACAGCAAGAGTGGAAGCCGTTTATTGCAGGACAGGAGCAGTATTTATACATTCCACACAGCTTATCTAATTAGCATAAACTAGATACATCAGTCAACCAAACAGGAATCTCTACACCTAATGGCTCGGTTTTGTTACTTCTCAAACCACTCCCTCTGACATTTTGCCAGGCACCATCCAGACTTGTTTACGAACTTTAACATTCCCCTGGCAAAATGCCAGGTGTTATTTTGACTTGTTTACAGACTCTAACAGGCATTGGCAGGCGCTGCTGACCCGGAGATGGCGCTGGTGAACGTCAACGTGTACCTGATCATAGCCATCTGCGCTGTATCTAGCCTGTTGGTCCTCACACTGCTACTGTACATGGCATTTCGGTGTTCGGTGGTGCCAACTGAGGGCGCCTGCAAGCCTCGGAAACCCAGGCTGGTGTGCTCCAGCGCGGTGGGGAGCTGGTCTTACTGGCAGCAGAGGAGGCAGAGGGTGTGCTCTGGCGAAGTCCCGCCTAAGACAGACCTAATGGCCTTCAGCCCCAGCCTACCTCAAGGTCCAGACTCCGCAGAAGGGCAACCACTTTCAGAATCAAAATACTTCGGAAAGGTGGGTTTTTAAATTTCTTTCCAATTCCAGAATTTTCCATGTTTTATTCTTTAGGAATTCTACTAATTATTTAGATTCATAGCTCTGCCTTTATTTTGAATCATCATTCTACCATCCAACATTGATTATGTATTAAATATCAATAAAGAGCAATTTTTATTAAATTAGAGATTAATAGAACAACTTTCTTAAGTGTTATTTGCCGCAGTCCGGCTGCAGCAGAATAACCGGGGGGGGGGGGACGAATAACTTG
>NW_026000026.1:72085608-72229713 GCF_001458135.2 Marmota marmota marmota
GGAGCAGTATTTATACATTCCACACAGCTTATCTAATTAGCATAAACTAGATACATCAGGCAACCAATAAGGAATCTCCACACTTAATGGCTCGATTTTGTTACTTCTCAAACCACTCCCTCTGGCATTTTGCCAGGCACCATCCAGACTTGTTTACAGACTCTAACATTTTCCAGGCGCCATCCTGACTTGTTTACAGACTCTAACAGTTATTTTTATTTTTATACTTTGGCTTTTTCCTAATTAAATCTCTCCATGAGTAAGAAGGATGAAAACACACTTGAGCAAAAATTTACAATTTAACATTAACTATAAATATTTGAATCTCTTAAAATTTTAAAATCAGAATTGGAGAAATTTTAAGTACATTATTACATAATATTTCCAGTTTATACGATCTTTTCATTCTATTGGAATATGTTTGGAATAAGGTTATATTTGTTCTGGACATTTCCTATATTGTTCTTTGGACCAATCATATATTTGTTTTTATCCATTCATGCAAAAGTAAGTGAGTTGCTTTTTCTTACCTTGTATTGGAAAGCATCCTGAATCTTCAATGCTAGGACCTCTAAAAGTATTTATCGCACTCCAGCACTTATATGCTAGCACTTAGAAATACTTGTTAATCTTAGATTTGTCTTTTATAAGTAAAATAACCTATTAGTTGGGATAAGAATTTCACACTGGCAAAATCCTTGAGTTTTCAGTCAAAATAAAGAATTCACTAAGAAAGGGTCCTTTCAATCTTAACACTTTAAAATCATATGGGATTGGCCTGGTGAGACCTTTTCTTTCTATAATTGGAGAGTTCTCTAACCCAATCTTTGTGTTAGTGTTTGATTAAATCATCGTTCCAGTATCATTATCATTAGTCTAGTGCATGCAGGTCTTTCACAATACAAACTGGGAAGCTTCTGCCGGCACCTTACTGTGCCTGGGATTACATCACTGTGAGTTCACTCAGTTTCACCAGGTAACATTCATATTCTTAATGAAACTGAAGTTTCCCCAGAAGGTAAGGCCTGGCATTGGATGATTACATTTTCATTAGAATATATAATGGGTAATTGAAACACTGACCTTCCCCAGTAAATTGATAACTGAGAAGGACTCTTTTTGTTTTGTTTTGTTTCAAACCAAAGGGGTTAAATCTAAAACTGTCTTTTGTTATTTGGTTATCAGTTATTTGCTCTTTTTCCCAGATAATATGTGCATATTGATGAATCATATCATTAACTTCCACTAAGTGATCTTGGCCTCAGTCACTTCATAGGTAGTCCAGAAGTTTTATATGGAATATGCTTTTAAAGGAGCTGGGAAGTTTGGTGGATAAATCTTGACCTATAGTCAAGCAGAGTCTATGCCTACAGGAAACTTACCTACTTAGAGTTGATAAGTCTCATCATGCAAAGTATACATTTCCTGAAAATCAGAAAATTTCATTTAAGGTTTTACAGAGAAAAATGAATGATTTGAACAAATGAGGATGAAGCTCTTCCCTGGGAGTTTTATCCTACCTAGAGTATTGCATGCAGAATATATGAGTGGTCAGGTGGAGTCTGTCCTACTGGAAGTCTGGTCATTATGTTTCTACTGTAGGTAAACTGTAACCTTTAAAAATTATATTCAGATGTACCTAGATCTCCAAGAGTTACAATCTATGGTTCAATAAATTCTTATTCTTATTTATATTTTTCTTGGTTAATTTGCTTAAGGAGATAACTAATAGAAACTATTCCCTGATACTTTATGCACACATTGGTCCAATCTTCTAAACTCATGTTCCTTTAACATTATCTTATCTTCTAATAATCAGTACTGGAGTCTACTCTGCTATAAATTTTCTGTGAGGCATTCCATCTTTCAGTTAGTATAATTCTTAAAAGCAATGCAAGGCCCATAATATTACAATAAATTGTCAAAAGTATCTCATTAATATGAAGTCTGTGATGATATAAAATTTTAATTTTGTCTTTCGTTTTCAAACTAACTACCACCTTTCAATATTCATCAAAGTTATATCTGGCATTGTAATATCTATACTTATTTTCTAGATCCATGACATTCACAAACAATTCTTTAAAGTTTACTTTCTTCTTCATGAGCTAGCACAATATAATCAGTTAGAAATTATGAAAGTTTTATGCTAATAAATATATTAATATAATGCTTTACTTATCTTGCTTGAGAAAGTTAATTTCAAACATTTATTCACTAAAATTAATTGATAATATATTCTATTATAAATATAAATGATGAACTATGAGTAAATTGTATCATGGCTTCCCTTTAGTAAAACACAGGAAACAACAACTTGAATGAAAACTGTTCTCCAAATTCTTAAATATTGAATTGCATTTAATAATGGTCAGGCTATATGCAAGGAGTTGTAATATTCCTATTGTTCCTAATTCTCTACAATAGACCTTTACCAAAGAATTTTGTTATTTAACTTACAAATGCTCAGGGAACTCATGACTTTCACCAAATTCAGAGAGATCTTTGAGATATTTCATCACCTACTCTTACCTGTATTGACTGGTGACTCATGTTCGAAGGTTGCTTTTCTCTCTTTTGTCATTGGTTAAGTCACCAATTCTTTCAGATAAGAACTTTTAAAGCAATGGAAATCTAAAAATTCATCCAGAGTGGATTTTTTTTTCTGGTACTGATGATGGAACCCAGATATTCTCTACCACTGAGCTATATCCCCTACCCCTTTTATTTTTATTTTGAGACAGGGTTTTCCTACATTGCTGAGGCTGGCCTCAAATTTGAATCCTCCTGCCTCAGATTTCCAAGTTGCTGGGATTATGTGAGTGTGCCACTGTGTCCAAACAGAGTGGAGGCATTTAAAAAACAAAATTATCACATTTTGTAAATGCTTTAGTATATACAGGTAAATTGGAAAACATAAAGATGTGAAAAATTTAAAAACTAGTATGTTCTTATTTGTTGTGGTACAAGTATAACAAATATCCAATTACACAGTGTTGTCCTGCAATAGGAAATAAATTGACAAAACAACTTCACTGGAAAATACTGATTTCTTACATCTTTATTTAAATAACCGGTAAGATAGTTAACAAGAATATAATTCTTGAATAAGGGACATATGAGTAATTTACAGATATCCTAGAATTAATAAATATAAGGGAACCTATTTTAAATATTGATAATTGCCATAATGATGTGTGTGTGCATGTGTGTATACACACACACAAACACACACACTTTATGTATACAGACATTTTTACCAATGTTTCCTTTTTTACGTTGTGATGGTCACAAATCTCAAAAACTCTGCTTTTTCCATAAACTGTAGTCTGAGAGGCTAAGTGATTAAAGGAATAGCATCTTAAATCAGATTGACATCCCACCCTTACACTAATAAAGTCATTCTTAAGTTACTTAACTACTGTGTATTTGTAAAAAGTGAAGCACATTCATATATTTTTGATAAGAACACAAATAATAATAAATTCTGGCAAGAATGTGGGGGGAAAGGTACACTCATACCTTTTGGTGAGATTGAAAACTGGTGCTACCACTCTGGAAAGCAATATGGAGATGTCTCAAAAAAACTAGGAATGAAGCCATCATATTACCCAACTATCCCATTCCTTGATCTATATACAGAAGAACTAAAATCAGCATGCTATAGTGATAGACAAATCCATATTTATAGTTGTGCAACTCAACAATAGCCAAGATAATGAGCCAGTCCAGGTGCCTGTCAATAGGTGAATGGATTAAGAAAATGTGGTATATATACACAATAGAGTTTTACTCAGTCACAAAGAAGAATGAAATTATGGCATTTGCCAGTAAATGGATGGAAGTTGAGAACATCATGTTAAGTGAAATAAACCAAACTCAGAAATTCAAGGGTCAAATATTCTCTCTTATATACAGAAGCTAGAGCAAAGTAAGGGGAAAAAAGAGTGAAGGAGTGTTTGAATATCATAAATATTGAAGGAAAGTCAGTGGAGTAAAAGAAGGAGACTGAAGAGGAGGGAAGAATGATGGGAAAGGGGAGGAAATGAGGAATAAACTTAACAAAATCATAGTATGTACATGTATAAATATACCACAGTGAATTCCACCTTTATGTATACCTATAAAACACCAATCAAAAATAAATAAATGAGAAAGGTAGACAAGTAGAATAGAGAAAGGGGAATAGGGAAAGGGAAAAGAGGAGGGAAAGGGAGAGAACTGGGGACTGAAATGGATCAAATTAAAAATATGTATGTATGATTATGTCAAATTGAACCTAACTATTATGTAACTATAAAGCACCAATAAGAGGAAAAAATCCTACTCATATAAAAAATGCCTTTCTGAGAGGATATTTGTGAGAATTTAATGGAATGATTCCATTAAGACAAATATAACAGTGCCTGTCATGGGAAACATTTTCAATAGATGTTCATTGTTACAACAGTAAATAATCGATATCTTACTGTATGTTATGAATCGGAATAATTGAAATTGATGAATTAGTATAAACTTTCTAAGGACAGCTTGATAAACAAATAATTGAGTGAGTACTCAAAGTATAATTGAACAGAAATTTAAAATTTTGAGAAAGTTCAATGGTCATATAAGGAAAAGAAGATAAATATATTTAATACTTACATATTTAGCCACATGATGTCGCTGTCTACCACAAGGTCTTTCTCCACAAAAGCAGTCCGCATTACGTATTCACGTTGAAGCCTTTCTTCATCATCTCTGAAGTATGGTGACGGTGGGAGTTTAAGAAATGAAGAGTAAAGAAATCAAATTATTGTTTTTAAATTTTGGATTGATGTAAGAGGAACCAAATATTTAGGAAAAACTGGCAATGGTGTTTTCCTGGCGAAAAGATCCTGGAACTCAGCGTCTGCTGCTCTGGCTTTTGCTCCTGGAGGCTTGGGAGGCAGGGAGCGGCCAGATCCATTACTCGGTTCCCGAGGAGTCAAAACACGGCACCTTTGTAGGTCGCATCGCTCAGGATCTGGGGCTGGAGCTGGCGGAGCTGGTGCCGCGTCTGTTCCGGGTATCGTCCAAGGACCGCGGGGACCTTCTGGAGGTAAATCTGCAGAATGGCATTTTGTTTGTGAATTCTCGGATCGACCGGGAGGAGCTGTGCGGGCGGAGTGCGGAGTGTAGCATCCACCTGGAGGTGATCGTGGACAGGCCGCTGCAGGTTTTCCATGTGGAGGTGGAAGTGAAAGATATTAACGACAACCCGCCAGTATTTCCCATGGCAGTAAAAAATCTATTTATTTACGAATCCCGACAGCTTGGCTCTCGGTTTTCGCTAGAGGGCGCATCCGATGCAGATATTGGAACTAATTCGTTGTTGACTTACAGTCTTGATTCCAGTGAATATTTTGCTTTGGACGTTAAAAGAAATGATGAGGAAATTAAATCCCTTGGACTGGTATTGAAAAAACTTTTAAATCGAGAGGACACTCCTAATCATCATTTACTAATATCGGCGGTTGATGCCGGGAAACCAGAACTCACTGGCACCACTCAAGTGAAGATCACAGTCTTGGATGTAAATGACAACGCCCCAGCATTTGAGAGGTCGGTTTACAAAGTCAGATTATTTGAAAATGCTCCATATGGTACCTTAGTAGTGATCGTTAACGCCTCTGATTTGGATGAAGGAGTAAATAAGGACATTGAATATTCTTTCAATACAGATGTATCAGCAGAGATTCTGTCGAAATTTCACTTAGATCAGGTTAGTGGACACATCAGTGTAAAAGGAAACATAGATTACGAAGAAACTAAGTCATATGAAATCCAAATAGAGGCGACAGACAAAGGAAATCCTCCAATGACAGATCACTGCACCGTTCTAGTGGAAATTGTGGATACCAATGATAATGTTCCTGAGTTGGTTATCAAATCATTATCGTTACCTGTTTTAGAAGATGCTCCACTTGGCATGGCCATAGCCCTGATCAGCGTGTCAGATCGTGACTCAGGTGCCAACGGACAGGTGACTTGTCACCTGACGCCACATGTTCCCTTCAAGCTAGTGTCCACTTTCAAGAATTACTATTCTTTGGTGCTGGACAGCGCCCTGGACCGCGAGACCATATCTGACTATAAGCTGGTGGTGACCGCCAGGGACGGGGGCTCCCCTTCGCTGTGGGCCACAGCCAGCGTGTCGGTGGAGGTGGCTGACGTGAACGACAATGCACCAGCTTTTGCACAACCCGAGTACACAGTGTTCGTGAAGGAGAACAACCCGCCAGGCTGTCACATCTTCACGGTGTCTGCGCATGACGCAGATGCGCAGGAGAATGCTCTGGTGTCCTACTCTCTGGTGGAGCGGCGGGTGGGTGAGCGTGCACTGTCGAGCTTCGTGTCAGTGCACGCGGAGAGCGGCAAAGTGTATGCTCTGCAGCCTCTGGACCATGAAGAGCTTGAGCTACTTCAGTTTCAGGTGAGTGCCCGCGACGCTGGCGTACCGCCCCTGGGCAGTAACGTGACGCTGCAAGTATTCATACTGGATGAGAACGACAATGCGCCAGTGCTGCTTGCCCCTCAGGTGGGTGGCGCAGCGGATACAGTGAGGGAGCTGATGTCTAGGTCACTGGGCGCTGGCCACATTGTAACTAAGATACGCGCGGTGGACGCTGACTCTGGCTACAATGCGTGGCTGTCCTACGAGCTGCAACTGGTGGCAGGTAGTGCACGAAGCCCATTCCGTGTGGGACTGTATACAGGCGAGATCAGCACCACACGAGCCCTGGATGAATCGGATGCGCAGCACTACCGTCTGCTGGTGCTGGTCAAAGACCACGGGGAGCCGGCACTGACTGCCACAACCACAGTGTTGCTGTCTCTAGTGGAAAGCAGCCAGGCGCCAAAGGCCTCAAGGGCCTTGACTGGCGCCGCGGGCCGCGAGGCGGCGCTAGTGGATGTGAACGTGTACCTGATCATCGCCATCTGCGCGGTATCCAGCCTGTTGGTGCTCACCCTGCTGCTGTACACAGTGTTTCGGTGCTCTGCGGAACCCAACAAGGACACTTGTGGTCCTGGAAAGCCCACGCTGGTGTGCTCCAGCGCGGTGGGGAGTTGGTCGTACTCACAGCAGAGGCGACAGAAGATGTGCTCTGGAGAGGGCCCACCCAAGACCGACCTCATGGCTTTTAGCCCCAGTCTTCCACCATGTCCAGTTAACCAGGATAGAGAGGAGCAACTGGCTATGGACATGGATCTCTCTGCCAAAGTGAGTAATTTATCATTCTTTCCAAAGCGTTCTCTTTTTTTAAAAAAAATTCCTGTGTTTTCACCCCCTTGAAAACATGTTTAAGGTTAATTACACTACACTCTATTCTACTAATTAGCATTTTTCAGTTGCTGATTTTGTGATTAAAATGGTCAGATTCTTCGTGACTAAATTTTGAATGAAGAAATGAACAGTGAGATTAACATTTATATTGTTATTTTGTTTTGTTGATAAGTGAAGTAGCAGGATTATTTTATTGCTAAATGTCTGGGTACAAATAAATTTTTTTTCTTGGACGAATTTCATTATTTACAGAATTTACTCTAACTTGTGGCCAAGTGCTTCCTGCAGAATAACTATCTTTTACCTCTTTTCATTGCATCATGCAGGCTGGCCTACGACTCTCGGCCCTTCTGTTCCAGCCTCCCAAATCTCTAGGATTAGAGGCATGCACCGCTATGTTTGGTTATCTTCATTTTTCTCATTATTTTTATTAGCAATAATGAAAATATCGATATGAAGTGAAATTTTAATTCTTCTGTGGCATATTTAAATGTTATTTTAAAAAGAATTTTTAAGTTGGGCATGGTGATGCATTCCTGTAATTCTGGTGACTCTGGAGGCAGAGGCAGGAGTTCACAAGTTCAAAGCCATCCTCAACAATTTAAGTGAGATCATGTCACAAAATAAAAAAATTAAAGGGCTGGGATTGTAGTAGTGTAGAGCCCCCTTGTGTACAATTAGTAACAAATTGAAACCAATTGTCACTCAAAGATATTGTAGAGAGTCCAAAATGTAAAATAATTATGTCCCTCACTCCTCTCTTTTCCCACTTGCATTTTATTTTCAAGCATATCCTTTGCTGCCACTTGTTCATCAAGTATTAATCCAGCCTTGATTTAATATTTATTTTGTTAGTTCTATTATCATCCTGTTGTAAATAATAGGATCATCCAAAGTTCTTGCCTTGATGGATATGACACTTCGGACTTCAAATTGAGCTTTCTTCCTCTTGAAATTCTTGACTAACAAGACTCTTGACAAAAACATTTTGAAAATTTTTTAGTTTTTTTTTTCTTCTTAGAGATGTATTGATGCTATACTAAGTGAACAGTGGATAGGTATTTATTTCAAATAAATATTTTTATTCTGTTGCATTCCTCATCTATACATTTAAATATTTTTAAAATAAAATGACTGAGAATTGAATTATTTTCAATTTCTCCCAGTGTGCTTGATCTATGATCATTTTGTAAAACCCAAAAGTTGGGTCCCCAAACAGAGAAAGTACTCTGATTTCTGTTATGATTCCAAAAGTTGTTTTTTGTGGGTGTGGCTCTTCATAGAGGAGAACCCAAAACTATTTTCACTAGATGGCATTTTTTGTTTAGGCAAACACAAAGGAAATGAATTTAAGTATTTAAGCAGCAAAAAGTTTGACAATTGCTATTATCACTACCTCCTTCTGTATTGTTTATTTACAAAAATGTATAATACTGTATTGGGATGATTTAATTGCTCATTAAGACTGGGGATGATTCAGAGATGATGACTGTAAAAAATTGGCATGAAAATCAAGCTAAAAGCCACATTTTCCACATGGAAATTGAAATATATCTTAATTAGGGCAATTTCGTAGGGAAAATATTTTTGTATTATTTAGAAAGTTTTCAGAGTGCTTAAGACATCATATTTCCAGATTAATCTTATGATCACCTTATATTAATGTATTTTATTAGGCAATTAAAACCAAACCATTTCTATTATCATAAATGTCTAGTAAATGTTAAGTATCTATTTTTAATTTTAATTTTAATTTTTTTAGCTGTAGTTGGATACAATTGCTTTATTTATTTTTATGTGGTGCTGAGAATCGAACCCAGTTCCTCACACGTGCTAGATGAGAGCTCTACCGCTGAGCCACAACCCTAAAGGAGAATTTTAAGAAAAAAAATTGAATGTAGCCAATTATCCTGTTTGACTAAAATATATGAGTACAATAGGAGAAAGTAGGAATCTTAGACACTGGAAAAGTAGAGGTCTAAGTAGTCATCTAAGACATTGGAGATCAGGCAGGTATTTATAAACCATTAGAGTAAAAATTAGAATACTCTACTTGCTTATAGGAGGTAAATAAGTTACAGTCAATAACATTATCTGGAATACTTCATCACACAAGCTATTTACTAGAAGTTTCTTTTTAAAAAAATTTAATCGAATTTGTTATATATGAGAGCAGAATGCATTCCAACTCATATTACACATATATAGCACAATTTTTCATATTTGTGTTTTAACTAGAAGTTTCTACTTCCTTGTTAAAGCCCCCTTGAGCATTTGGCCCTTAGGTGACTCACGGAAGATATTCAATGAAATTATGATAGTCTTTGAATGCTTCTTAAAAATATTTGCAAATTTACCTTTCAATGGCTTTGTCCTTGGAACCAATTTCCCCAGGTACCATTCCCTTTGCTTCAACACCAGTAATGCAAGTACAAGGATAGGTAGGGTGTCATAATTAATAATAACCTCTAGAATGCCAAATAATACAAGGAAACTATCTTGAATTTTCCTTATCAACACTTCACAATTGTATATTTTCAAAGTTTTCATTAACTACAGTTGGTTCTTTGTAAATACTTAAGATCTGTATAAAAAAGGATTTCCACTGTAGTAGAAGTTACTTCTGTGGTAAAACTAAGAATCACAATCAAATTTCTTTGGTGCAGAATGTGTACCTCAGTATTCTTGTTATCCCAAAACTGGAAATGTGTTCAGAGAAGCCCCTAAATAAAATAAGACCTGGCAACGATAGTAGTATGGGTTTCCGGAATCGGTACTTACGGTTTGAAGCCACATGATGTCGCTCTTTACCATAAAATACACCTGACAGGAACAAGAATAAAAGGGAAAATATTTCTTCTTACTGGAAAGAAGCTGCATCCACAATCCGGCGTTTGAAAAATGGAGGATGCTGCTGCATGGAAATGACCAAACAGATTTTTCCTAACTTTGAGACAAGATTCCTAATCATAATAAAGCTCTGTACGCTTGACATGGAATTTTCCTGGGGAAGTGGCCCGGAATCCCAGCGCCTGCTGCTTTCCTTTCTGCTCCTCGCAATCTGGGAGGCAGGGAGTGGCCAACTCCACTACTCCATTCCTGAAGAGGTCAAACACGGCACCTTCGTGGGCCGCATCGCTCAGGATCTGGGGCTGGAGCTGGCGGAGCTGGTGCCGCGTCTGTTCCGGGTGGCGTCCAAGGGCCGCGGGGACCTTCTGGAGGTAAATCTGCAGAATGGCATTTTGTTTGTGAATTCTCGGATCGACCGGGAGGAGCTGTGCGGGCGGAGTGCGGAGTGTAGCATCCACCTGGAGGTGATCGTGGACAGACCGCTGCAGGTTTTTCATGTGGAAGTGGAGGTGAAGGACATTAATGATAACCCGCCTGTGTTCCTGGCGACACAAAAGAATTTGTTCATTGCAGAATCCAAGCCACTTGATACTCGGCTACCACTAGAGGGCGCCTCTGATGCAGATATCGGAGTCAACGCTCTGCTCACTTACTCGCTGAGCCCCAATGAGTATTTTTCTTTGGAAAAACCATCCGATGACCCACGGGTAAAAGGTCTTGGGCTTCTATTACGGAAATCTTTAGACCGAGAAGAAACTCCGGAGATTTTTTTAGTACTCACTGTCACTGATGGGGGCAAACCCGAGCTGACAGGCACAGTCCAGTTACTCATTACAGTACTGGATGCTAATGACAATGCTCCAGTTTTTGACAGAACACTCTATACGGTGAAATTACCAGAAAATGTTCCAAATGGAACCTTGGTAATCAAAGTTAATGCTTCAGATTTAGATGAAGGCTCGAATGGAGATATTATTTACTCATTTTCTACTGATATTTCACCAAATGTGAAATCCAAGTTCCACATAGACCCAGTTACAGGACAAATTTTCGTAAAAGGATATATTGATTTCGAAGAATGCAAATCCTATGAAATTCTTGTAGAGGGCTTTGACAAAGGACAGCTTCCACTCTCTGGCCACTGTAGAGTTATTGTAGAAGTAGAAGATACCAATGACAATGTCCCAGCTTTGGAATTCAAGTCCCTATCACTTCCAATCAGAGAGAACACTCCACTGGGCACCGTTGTCGCACTGATCAGCGTGTCAGATCGTGACTCAGGTGCCAACGGACAGGTGACTTGTCACCTGACGCCACATGTTCCCTTCAAGCTAGTGTCCACTTTCAAGAATTACTATTCTTTGGTGCTGGACAGCGCCCTGGACCGCGAGACCATATCTGACTATAAACTGGTGGTGACCGCCAGGGACGGGGGCTCCCCTTCGCTGTGGGCCACAGCCAGTGTGTCCGTGGAGGTGGCTGACGTAAATGACAATGCGCCATTGTTCGCGCAGCCCGAGTACACAGTGTTCGTGAAGGAGAACAACCCGCCAGGCTGTCACATCTTCACTGTGTCTGCGCATGACGCAGATGCGCAGGAGAATGCTCTGGTGTCTTACTCTCTGGTGGAGCGGCGGGTGGGTGAGCGTGCTCTGTCGAGCTTCGTGTCAGTGCACGCGGAGAGCGGCAAAGTGTATGCTCTGCAGCCTCTGGACCACGAAGAGATTGAGCTGCTTCAGTTTCAGGTGAGTGCCGGCGACGCTGGTGTGCCGCCCCTGGGCAGCAACGTGACGCTGCAAGTGTTTGTGCTGGATGAGAACGACAACATGCCAACACTGCTGGCACCTAGGACAGGTGACACAGGGGGAGCTTTGAATGAACTGGTGCAGTGGTCAGTGGGTGCCGGCCACGTGGTAACGAAAGTGCGTGCAGTGGATGCTGACTCTGGCTACAACGCCTGGCTATCTTATGAGCTGCTACAGTTATCCGGTGGCTCGCGCAGCCCATTCCGTGTGGGTCTGTATACGGGCGAGATCAGTACAACCCGCGCCCTGGATGAAGCAGACGCGCCACGCCAGCGCCTGCTGGTGCTGGTGAAAGACCACGGTGAACCGGCGCTGACCGCCACCGCCACAGTTCTGGTGTCTCTGGTGGAGAGCGGCCAGGTGCCAAAGACCTCCTCCAGGGCACAGGCGGGCACTGCTGGCCACGACGCGGCGCTAGTGGATGTCAACGTGTACCTGATCATTGCCATCTGTGCAATTTCCAGCCTGTTGGTGCTCACGCTGTTGCTGTACACGGCGTTTAGGTGTTCAGCGGTGCCCACGGAGGGCTCCTGTAGACCTGGGAAGCCCACGCTGGTGTGCTCCAGCGCGGTGGGGAGCTGGTCTTACTCGCAGCAGAGGAGGCAGAGGGTGTGCTCTGGCGAAGGCCTGCCCAAGACTGACCTCATGGCCTTCAGCCCCAGTTTACCTGATTCTAGGGACAGAGAGGATCAACCACAAACTACTGGAGATTCCTTGGCAAAGGTTAGTTTATAATATCCTTTTGTTCAATCTGAATAGTCATACTCTTTTGCACTATCATTTTACTTCTCATAATCAAATTTCTCTCTATCAATTTTCTCTACTTCTGTTTATACGTTTCTTTTAACTCTAATGTCATGAAGCCAAGGCAGGATGGTGGGCTAGGTATTTGGGAGGCTGTGGTGGAGGAATCACTTGAGCCTAGGAGTTACCGCCTAGACAAGCCCAGGCATTAATGAGACCCAATCTCAAAAACAAACAACAACAAAACAACAATAAATCAATAAAAAGGAAGTAAAAAAATAGAACATGAAGACCATGTACATTACTTTCTTTTTATTCTTCATTATTCAACATTCATATAGCTATAATTTCCAACATATTGTAAGGATTATATTTGCCATATTTTCAATGGTAATTAACATTTAGGAAATGTTTTACTATTTTTCACCTATAAGACATACACAAATATAGCCAGACAGAAACAGAACAATTCTATTAAATTTTCTGAAAGTGAAAATCAGTCATCTCCTTTCCTTAAAGCCCTTCACATACCCATTCCAAATCACTTTATCTTATTGTCCCCCAAATGTAAGCACACATTTAACAAATTGTGGTTAATTGTATATTTCCTGCAATTCTCTAAGGAGAACTGCACAAAATATTTTGTCTGTGTTTGTGTGTTCTTTGTATTTATCACTCATCACTGTTTATGAAGTCATCTGTATTGTTATGTAGTTGTCATTTATTTAACTCCATTGAAAATTATTTTATGAATATACTGTGAGTTATTTATTCTATAGTTGAGGAGCTTGCCTTGTGTTTGATTATGCCTACTCTAAACAATGCTATTCTTAAATATTTGTACATTTTTGATGTCCATCTACATATATCTCTCCTAAGTGTTTAACTAAGAGTTGGGTTAGTGTATCACAGAATACATATTTATCTTTAGTAAATGAGGACAACAAATTTTCCAAGTTGTTTTTACCTGGTTCTGGCTGCTCTCTGTCATCTCTATATTTGCCAGATTATTTTCATGTTAGTCATTTTACTAGGTGTGTTTTTTATTTTTCTCTTGAATTTATTTCCTGTTTCCTGAATTTGAAGTGAGATTGAGAGCTGATAATGTAGCTCAGTAGCATATAACATTCTAAACATAGTAAGGACTTGGGTTGTATCCCCAGCACTCTATTTAAATAAATAAAAATAAAAATGAGTTGTAGCACCTTTCCATGTGATTATTGAACATTTTTCTATCTTGTTTTATTTATTAGCTGTTAGATTTCCTACCTATTTTCTATATATATATATTTTTTAATTTTCCCTTTATTTCTTCTAGGGAGCTTCCTTTCTTTTGCTGTTATTTTTTCTTAGATCTTTAAAAACTAAAAATATTCTGGACACAAACTTTATTTTGTAGTCTACTCTATGGCCTCTTTCTATTCTTTTAATTGTGTCTTTCAGTGAATAAAAATTCTTAATTTTAGTTAAGTTCAATTTATCAATTTTTCCTTCTTTATGTCATGAACATAATTTCCTGTGTTTTATTTTATTGTTCATATTAATCTACAATCCATTTGGAATATTTTTTCATTGTTTTGATAAGGGGGAAATTTTTGTTTTCCTGAACTTTTTGCTGACTCCTAAAATGAGGATGGAAGCATTTCCATCTCTTACTTTTCTTGGAAGAATTTGAGAAGAATTGATGTTGATTTCTTAAATGTTTGATAAAATTCTCAAGTAAAGCACGCGTGTGTATTTGTGTGTGTGTGTGTATGTGTGCATTATAATACTAATTCAACCTCTCAGTTGTTATTGACTTGTTCAGCTATTCATAATTCAGTCTTGACAGGTTTTATATTTCTAGTAATCCGTCAATTTCCTATAAGAAATTACATGTTAGCATGTTATTGTTCATAGTAGTCTCTTATAACCCTTTTTATTTTTGTGGTACAAGTCTTAATACCACTCCTTTTATTTCTAATTTTGTTTATTTTTCTTAGTGTAGTGAAGGGATTGTCAATTCTGTTGATCTTTTTGTAAAATCAACTCATTGTTGTTGTTTATTGTCCCTATTCTATCACTCATTTATTTATGCTCTAATCATTATTCTTCCATCTTCTTTGGGCTTAGTTTGTCCCTTTTTATCTAATTCCTTAAGTTATAAAATTAGATTTTTAATTTAAGATATTTCTTATTTTTAATTTAGGTATTTATTGTTATAGGATTCCCTCTTAGTACTGTGTTTGCTGCATCCTCTCAATTTTTGTTTGTTATGTTTTCTTTTTGATTTTAAAAATATATTTTCTAACCTCATTACTTACTTACTGTCTGACCCACTGGTTGTTCAAAAATTTGCTGTTTAATTTCCACATATTGTGAATTTTTTCAATTTTCCTCCCACTATTGATTTCATTCCATTGTGGTCAGGAAATAGTATGATTTCATCCTTTTAAAACTTAAGACTTGTTCAGTGATCTAATACATGATCTATCCTGGAGAATGGGGCATTGAAATATCCTACTTTTATTGTGTTGCTATCTATGTCTTTCTTCAGTTCTGTCAATGTTTACCTCATTGTAAAGGTGCTGAGATTTTGGGAAATATATTGTAAAATTGTTATATCATCCAGGCAAATTGACCCCTTTATGATTACGTAAGAGCTCTTTTTGTTCTTGTCACAATTTTCAACTTCAAGTTTATTTTGTCCAAATAACTACTGCTACACCCACTCATTTGGTTATTCTTTGCATGAAATATCTTTTTCCATCCTTTAACTTTCAAGCTCTGAGTCCTTAAATCTGAAGTTAATCTCTTGTAGACAGAATATATTTGGAACTTATTCCTCATTCAGTTATTCTATGTCTTTGATTGGGAGAGTTTAATCCATTTACATTTAAAGAAATTATTGATAAGGAACAATTTACGTTTGTCATTTTGTCAATTGTTTTCTGTCTTGAGTTATTTTGTCTTTTTGTTATCTTCTTTGGTCTTTTGTTGATTTTTTGTAATGATGAATCTTGATTCCATTCTTGTTTTCTTCTGCATATGTTCTATATGTATGTTCTTTGCAGTTATTATGGGTTTATGTAAAACATAGTTATAATGATCTATTTTAGATTGATAACATCTTAAATTCAATTGCAAAACAAAAAATTCCACTCTTACATGTTCCCTTCCCATCTTTGTTATTATGTCCCAAATTACCTCTTTTAAACTTATGTACTAATTAACATTCTGTATATATGTATTTTATGTTTGTATTTAATTTCTATACCAGGTTTAAAGGCAATTTATGCATTGCCATTACAGTATTATAGTATTCTGTATTTGTTTATATATTTACCTTTATTAGTGAGATACTTTAACATGCTTATATGTTACTGTTTAGTGTCCTTTCATTTTATCTCAAAGAATTTCCTTTTAGCATTTCTTGTAAGGTAGATCTAGTGGTGATGAATCTCAGCTTTTGTTTATCAGAAATAGCCTTTGTCTTTTCTTCATTTTTGAATATTTGAAGGACAGTTTTGCTGAATGTAGTATTCTTGTCTGGCAATGTTTTTTTTCAGGAGTTTCAACATACCTTACTCTTTTCTAGCCTTCAAGATTTTTGTTAAGAAATTTGCTGATAGTCTTTTTGGTATTCCCTTTTGAATAATTAGTTATTTTTCTCTTGCTGCTTTTAAAATCCTCTATGTGTTGTTGACTTTCAACAATTTAATTCTAGTTTCCAGGTGGCAGTTTACTTTGGTTCATCCTATCTGAAGGCTGTTGGGTTCTTGAATCTGTCCATTTGAAGAATGTTCATTTCCTTCTCTGAATTGGGAAATTGTCACCCATAATTTCTAGAAATAAACAAGTTTTCTGCCTGTTTTTCTCTCTTCTCCTTTTGTGTGATGAAAATAATGCATATATTGGACCCCTTTTGGTGTCCCATAAGTCCCTTAGGTTTTCTTCACTCTTTTTTTTCCTCAAAAAACTTGCTCCCTGCCTGAGTAATTTCAAATGACCCATCCATGAGGTAACCTACTGTCTTTGATCACATCCTCTGTTGAATCCCTCTAGTGAATTTTCTCACTCAGTTATTGTATTTTTCAACTCTAAAATTCATGTCTAGTTTTTAAAAATTCTATGTCTGTTGAAATTCTCTTCTGTTTATGTTTTATTTTCTGGAGCTCACTGGCATCTTCATGATAGTTTGAATGCTTTGACAGGTAATTCATATCCCTCCATTTCTTTAGATTCTGGAAATTCTTGAAAGTCTTTTTATTATGCCATATTTTCCTGTTCCCTTCTGTTGATATGACCTTATTTGGAAAACAGTCATCTTTTCCAAGTCTTTCTGAACTTCTGTTCACCAGTTGTCTTGGTAGAAATTCTGTAGCTCTCTGAACCCTCTTCTGTGCATACATCTTCTTTGGATTTTTGTGCATAATTCCTAGTTAGAGGGATTTACTGGTTTCTTTTGTCTGTAACTCATTCTCTGTTCACTTTGGTGTCTGTCTGTTATGCCATGAATGCTCTAAAGCCATAGTATTTGCTCACCTCTTTTGTTTGTTTGTTTGTTTGTTTTTGTTTGTTCTGAGTAGTCCCCAGGCATCTACAATATGTTGTGTTATCAGTGCCTTGATTCAAATGAGATATCTAGGCTGCCCACTGAAAAACCAGAACATTGGATACCTACTCCACTCTCCTCATTTTCTTATGAAGGAGAGTCTACTAAACTGTGTCAACTTCTATCTATTGAGTTGCAGGTCCTCTGGAATACCAACACACCACTCAGATTTTATTACTTTCAGCTGCCCTCAGACATCTAAAATTTGCAGGAATCCCTTAGCATTAGAAGACCTGTGAGACAGAAACCAGCCCCTTGGGCAGATTGTGCTGAAAAGTCAGAATGTGGGATGTATGCTTCACTCTCATTGTAGTTTTTCCCAGGTAGAAGATGGAAGCTGGGTGTTTCCTCCTGATTTAGTGGCACCATGCTAGGGGAGGAATATGGGGAGAAAGTCCCATAATTTTTTTTTAACCAGCTTTAATATCGAAGTTTTATATTTGAAGTTCAGGAGTCTCTTACCTCTTACCTCATTTCTACATTTGTCACAATGGGAACTGTTCTGTGTTTTCTTTGTTGTTGTTGTTGACTTGGTATGTCTGTTAGTGGAGGGTGTAGGGATTCCTAAAACATCATCCTGCTTATGTCAAAACCTGTTAACCTTTAATAATATAATATATAGGCAAAACATATATAAATACATGATATATGTACATACATACATAATTTTCCTAGAGATTAAAATCCACATTCTGAAAAAAAACCACATTCTAGTCTTATTAAAACTTAAATTAAATCAATACTTTTACCATGTCAAAACAATGTTAAGGCCTTGAATAGTAGCTCTATTTACCTGTTCCTCACTTTCTTTAACTGGTATATCTTTTAGTTATACATATATAATGCATCATTATCATTGTTTTGTACAGTTAACATAAATTTATGTTTAGGCTTCTTTCTGGGTTTATATTCTTTTTGAAAAAATTTTTAATTATTTATTTTAAAGTGACCTGCTGGTGAAGAAATCCCCAAGTTTTTGTTTGTGTAGATATCTTTATTTTTACTATCACTTTTCAAATATAGTTTTGCTGGGTATTAAATTATGGATCAGAAGTTATATTTTCCAGCACTTTGAAGATGACATTCAATAGTTGTAGTTGTTTTCACAGTTGTCTCCTTCTCCTCCTATTTTCTTCTTCCTTTTCCTTTTTCTTCTTCTTTCACTACTTCTTCTCTATCTCCTTTTCCTTTGTAGTTGAGATTGAATCCAGAGGCACTGTACAACTAAACTACATCCTCCATCCCTTTTAATTTTTATTTTAACACAAAATATCCCTGAAATTTAGTGATATTAGTGAGCAATTGAACAAGACCCTGTCTCAACTGTCTCAAAATAAATAAATAAAAAGGGTTCAGTGGTTAATTGTCCCTGGGTTCCATCTCTGGTACAAAACAAACAAACAAACAAAAAACCCAGGCAGGCTTCAAACTTGTGATTCTTAATAGAATAGAACTATTCTATTTAGGTACAATGCACACATTTTAATACCAGTCTGTTGAGTCACTAGGATTACAGGCATGTGTCACTATACCTGCTCACAGATGTCTTTTGAGAATATGGCTACCAAGTTTATTGTTTAGATATTGTGCCTTTTTCCCTCTCTAGCTACCTTCTATACTTTTTTTATTAAAAATTTCAACAGCTTTTCTATTATTAATGCCTAGTTTGCTTTATTTTTATCTTGCTTACACTTTTTAAAGTTTCTTATATCTGTGGGTTGATATGTTTTATCAGTGTGAGACAAAATTTAGCAGTCTGCCTTCAAATATTGCTTTTAACTCATATTTTCTCTCTTCTTTGACTCAAAGTACATGTATGTTAAATGTTTTCAACATATCCTTTATGTGTATTATCTCCCATTATTGTTTTTAATCACTTGTTTTTTTTGTTACATAGTATATATATTATTCTGACTCTTCTCTTACATTGGTAGTTTTTTCTTCTTTTAGTCCTTTATCAAAATCATCAATTGAATTCTTAACTTCAGTTGTGGCTTTTTCAGTTTTAAAATGTAATTTGCCTTTAAAAAATACATTACAGGTTTTTTTTGGTGGAGCTCTTTAATTTATTATGCATTTAATTCAAAACATTACTCATGATATTTTTGATCTGTCAGATCATTTTAATAATTGAATCATCTGTGTGTCTCTTTCTATTGTTTATTTTATGACCCTCTTTATTGTTATGCCTAATAATTTTGAATTGAGTTTGGATATTGTGAATAAAAACCGTAATTGTTCTGGATGATGTTATCTTCTTCCTCAGCAGAACAATGAACTTCTAGTTATCTGCTAGATGTGGATTTAGGGTATTTATGATAGAACTTAACTTGAAATAAGTACTCTACCTCTTCTTTTTTGTTGGATACTATGCAATCTGGCATTACAAATATTTTCAACATCATATTTTTGTTTCTTTCAATTCACCTCCCCCATTCTATTTTATAGACCTACTTAAAATAAAACAAACATCAGGCTCAGGATTTGTACCATATTTGAAAAATCTGTTTCTTTCTTCTCCATTACTGAATCTCAAGAACCAAGATTATTGAATCTTTTTCCCTTTGATTACCTGGAATATTGAATAATTGCATTAGAAACTTTCCTCCCCCAAAGTTTCTATTTACTTTGGCTAGCATTTTTAAACTGAATGTAACCCAAGAGAAATCATTCCCCTCAATTTAATGATGAATCAACTGTATCCCCAAGACAAAACAAAACTTACCTGAGATCACATGCTTAAGTTTAACTCTTTGTCTCTTTGTCTAAGGACTAATTTTGAAAGACAAATGCTAGTGATAACTTAAAACATGGTTATAATTTAATACATTTAAAGATAAATCAAATGTCAAGAATCTTATTTTCTCCTGAAATATCTATATAATACCATGAATTATTTTCCCAAAGACATGCATGTGAATCCTTTTCTTCATTGAATATAGTTTTAAGTACTCAATATTTACCAGAAGTATTAAAACAATACACACATTATTAATACCATATTGTCAGTTTTACCTCTTAATACTTGATATTTACTTTTTTTAAAGGATATTTCATGTTTTATAAAACTTTCTACAATAATTTATGCTATAGCCTTGTCATTTCACATCAATTACTGCTCTGTAGACTATAACTACCAGGCATGGTAAGCTCAGTGGCTCAAGAAGCTGAAGTGGGATGGGGTCCGAAGAGGGGTGGGCGCAGAGGCAGGGTGGGAAAGTTCAAAGCCAGCCTCTTGCAGTGTAGGAAGTCCCTAAGCAACTTAGCAAGACCCTTTCTCAAAATAAAAAAGAAAAGTAAAAGTGGATTAGGAATGTGGAAATGTGGCTTGGTGGCTAAGAATCCCTGGGTTCAATCCCTGATACCAAATAAAAAACAAACAAAAAATAAAAATTAAAGAATGTGAGTACTGTCTGCTGATGTTATTCTGAAAAAAAACTTATCATTTTCTTTTTTCCTTCTATTGGGTATTAAAATATTTTAAAATTATCATGAATAATGTTCAATAAATAGTATTAAAAATTGATCCGTATTTTTATTAATCATCCTTTGTCACTATAACAAATACATGAGATAATCAACTTACTAGGTTTATTTAGATTTATGGTTTCAGAGGTTCCAGTCCAGGATCAGTTGGCCACCTCATTTTTAGGCCTGTGTTGAGGAAGGACCAATCATTGTTAGGAGTCTACTACATTCACCTCTGGCCAAGAAATAAAAAAGAAAAAGAGGAAGAAACCAGGGTCCCAGAATCCCTTTTTAAGTCATGTGCCGCCCCCCCAGAGACCTAAATTTTCCCATTAGACCCCATATCTTAAAGATTCTTTACCTCCCAAAGTGTCACCCTGGGAAGAAAGATTTTGTTTTGTGGACCTTTAGGGACATTAAGGTAGTAACTATAATGATCTGAATGTTAAGGGAAAGTTATGATAATAGGGATAGTAATAATCTTACTAAATATAAAGGCAATGATAAACACATTTTCAAAGATTATAACCAAAACAAATTCTGTGACATTATTTTATTTCTTTACAAGATTGACCTCTGGAAATCAAATAACTTTCAGCTGACTGCATTTTCTGGTAATTTCTTATTTTTTCCAAGCTATATTTTATTATGAATTTCTTGGCACTGAGAATTACATGTTTTAAATGTAAAAGTATGCAGAAATATAATTATGGTTCTGTTAGTTCCTCTTGTCCTCACAGGTAAGGAAGATTTTGTAATGTTTAAAGAAATCTATGGAGTGTATATAAAAGCAGAATATTAAATATTTCAATTAAAATGTTGGTGACATTTTCTTTTGGCTATATTTATTAAGCGAAGTCAACTGTATTGACTGAGTAAAATTCAAATGTAAGTTCATGCAAAAGAACAGTTGAGGGAATAATGGAACTAATATAGAAGTAAGCTGGTTATAAAATGGGTATTCTTTTCACATGATTACTTTTACTGTAATCTACACATCTGGCAAAGAATTGTAGGATTTTGACTTACTGAATAAATACAAGAGATATAATTACTCAAATTATACAGTAATAGAAACTTGGAGAAATGCTGTCTAGATATGTCTAATTTTAAAATACTGTTAGGGGCTGGGGTTGTGGCTCAGTGGTAGAGTGCTCGCCTCGCATATGTGAGACCCGGGTTTGATCCTCAGCATCACAAAAAATAAATAAATAAAATAAAGATATTGTGCCTATGTATAATTAAAAAAATAAAAATAAAAAATAAAATAGTATCAAGATGCTTACTAAAAATTGTTTTAGTATATACTAAAAATTGTTTTAGTATATTTTGACTTCTAGAAAATTGAAATTTCCATATCACAATTTTGAGTAAACACAAAAGTGGTGATATTATAAAAAACATAAAGAACAAAATTTTCATTAATTTGGAAACTAGACTTCCAAAAAAGGAACTCAGGAAAGGATGTCATGAAATGAAATAGTTTAGTTATTTTAAAAATAACATTAATAAAAATTCAGGACTAAACATTACAAATTAGAATAAAAATTTGTTTAATGAGTAACACAGAGGTAGTACATATCCTTTAAAATGATATGGAAAAATTTAAAGAAGATATCTAAGTAGAGAAAGAAAAATCAAAATTGTATTAAATGTTATTATGCCAGGCCTGGTGGTACATGCCTGTAATCCCAGCAACTAAGGAGGCTAAAGCAGGAGGATTTGAGGCCAGTTTGGGCAGTTTAGCAAGGTCCTATCTCAAAATAAAAAAATAAAAATAAAAACGGCTGGCCTGTAGTCCCTGTGATTGAGGAGGTGAAGGCAGGAGGTTTGCAAGTTCAAAGCCAGCCTCAGCAACTTAGCAAGACCCTATCTCAAAATAAAAAACAAAAATTAGAAAGGGCTTGGGACTTCGCTCAGTGGTTAAGACCCCCTAGATTCAATCCCCAGTACCAAAAATAAAATAGCCACTACTGCCACATCATGTCCACCACAAATATGGGAAGTTATACTTCATGTATGAATGATATGTCAAAATAATAGTCTACTGTCACATATAACTAAAAAGAACAAATAAAAATTGTTTAAAAGGTCAAAAGCATTTAATGATCTTTGATAACCTCAAAATATTTATTTATTTTGACAATTATATAGTAATATTAAATAAATAGTTAATACCAAAAAAATACCTGGTACTGGGAAAAATATTTTTATCAGTTGGAAATATATAAACCCTTAACTAAATAAAATAGAACATTGCAAATTACTTTAGTAGGGATTTGGGTGTCATGATTTCAGAAGTGATTTTTTTAATATTTTACTGATGTGCTTGTATTGATTCATTTCAATTTAGGTTTTAATATTTTGACTAGAGAAAGGAGATACACAGAGTCATAGAAAATATGTCACTGAAATTGGGTAATATTTGATAAATATTTGACAAACATAAGGTAAATAAAGCAAAACATGGAAAAATACTTACCCTTTCATCCACATGATGTCGCTGGACACTGACAAATCTTTTCTCCCTCCTCCAACATACAAAGCATACGGTGAGTACATTTTTAACAGGAAGGAAAAAGACCTTCCATTTGTGGCTCTGCTACAAAAGATCAAACAGGCGAGAGAACTGGGGGAAAAAAAAGTAAATTTGGATTAAATTTCCAGAAGATATTTTGTGGCGATGCACTAGAGATTGGAGAAGTGCAACGAGATCGCGAGATTGCGATGCTATATTCCCAAAGAGGAAGTCCAGGATCCTGGCGCCTGCTGCTCTCACTGCTGATCCTCCCAGCATGCAAGAACGGGAGCGGCCAGCTCCATTACTCGGTCCCCGAGGAGGCAAAACACGGCACCTTCGTAGGCCGCATCGCCCAGGATCTGGGACTGGAGCTGGCAGAACTGGTTCCTCGCCTGTTCCGTGTGGCGTCCAAGGACCACCGGGAACTTTTGGAGGTAAATTTGCAGAATGGCATTTTGTTTGTGAATTCTCGGATCGACCGGGAGAAGCTGTGTGGGCGGAACACAGAGTGTAACGTCCACCTGGAAGTGATCCTGGACCAACCGCTGCAGGTTTACCATGTGGAGGTGGAGGTGAGAGACATTAATGACAACCCGCCTAGGTTCTCTCGATCAGAACAAAGATTAAATATTTTAGAATCAAGAATGCCAGATTCGCGATTTCCGGTAGAGGGCGCATCTGATTTGGATATAGGAGTAAATGCAGAATTGAGATACAAAGTAAATCCTAATGAATATTTTGACTTGGATGTTAAAAGAAATGAAGGAGAAACAAAGGTTTTAGAGCTAGTTTTGAAGAAACCTTTAGATAGAGAAGAAACACAAGAGCATCGTTTATTACTAATTGCAACTGATGGAGGAAAACCTGAACTAACAGGTACAGTTCAGTTATTGATCAATGTATTGGATGCGAATGATAATGCCCCAGAATTTGATAAACCCATTTACAATGTAAAAATGTTGGAAAACACACCGAATGAGACTTTGGTTATTAAACTGAACGCCTCAGATGCAGATGAAGGTAGCAATAAGGAAATAACGTATTTCTTCAGTAATCTTGTTTCTGATGATGTAAAATCTAAATTTTCAATCAATTCTGATAGTGGTGAAATAAAAGTTAAGGGAGAACTGGATTACGAAGATTGTAATTTATATGAAATTAATATTGATGCTGTAGATAGAAGTACATTCCCATTAACAGGACACTGCAAAGTAATAGTGAAACTCCTCGATGTGAACGATAACTCTCCTGAGATGGCCATAACCTCCCTCTTTCTGCCTATCAAAGAGGACGCTCCCTTGGGTACTGTCATCGCCCTGATTAGCGTGTCCGACCGTGACTCTGGTTCCAATGGGCAGGTGACCTGCTCTCTGACGTCCCATGTTCCCTTCAAGCTCATGTCCACTTTCAAGAATTACTACTCGCTGGTGCTGGATAGCGCCTTGGACCGCGAGAGCATATCTGAGTATGAGTTGGTGGTGACTGCGAGGGATGGGGGCTCGCCTTCGCTGTGGGCCACTGCCAGCTTGTTGGTGGAGGTGGCAGATGTGAACGACAACGCGCCAGTGTTCGCGCAGCCGGAATACACGGTGTTCGTGAAGGAGAACAACCCTCCAGGCTACCACGTCTTCACGGTGTCCGCGCATGACGTGGACGCTCAGGAGAATGCGCTGGTGTCCTACTCTCTGGTGGAGCGTCGGGTGGGCGAGCGTGCGCTGTCGAGCTACGTGTCAGTGCACGCGGAGAGCGGCAAGGTGTATGTGCTGCAGCCTCTGGACCACGAGGAGCTGGAGCTGCTGCAGTTTCAAGTGAGCGCGCGCGACTCTGGTGTGCCTCCCCTAGGCAGCAACGTGACTCTGCAACTGTTTGTGTTGGATGAGAACGACAACGCGCCAGCTTTACTGGGACCTTGGCAACAAGGAGCAGGCGGCGCTGTTAGCGAGCTGGTGCCGCGGTCAGTTGGTGCAGGCCATGTGGTGGCGAAGGTGCGGGCGGTGGACGCTGACTCTGGGTACAATGCGTGGCTGTCCTACGAGCTCTTGCCTTTGGTAGGTGTCGCGCGCAGCCCGTTCCGCGTAGGGCAGTACACTGGCGAGATCAGCACCACGCACACCCTAGACGAGGCAGACGCGCCACGCCAGAGTCTGCTGGTGCTGGTGAAGGACCACGGAGAGCCAGCGCTGACCACCACCGCCACAGTGCTGGTGTCTCTTGTGGAGAGCGGCCAGGTGCCTAAGTCCTACTCGCGGGTGTCTGTGGGCGCCGGGAGTCAGGAGGCTGCGGTGGTGGATGTCAACGTGTACCTGATCATAGCCATCTGCGCGGTGTCCAGCCTGTTAGTGCTCACGTTGTTGCTGTACACAGCATTTCGCTGCTCGGCGACGCCCACCGAGGGCCCCTGCAAGCCTGGAAAGCCCACGCTGGTGTGCTCCAGCGCGGTGGGGAGCTGGTCTTACTCACAGCAGAGGAGGCAGAGGGTGTGCTCTGGGGAAGGCCCGCCCAAGACCGACCTCATGGCTTTCAGCCCCAGCTTACCTCAAGGTCCCAACTCTACAGACACTGTGAGTCTTATTCACCCTATTCTTCCCTCTTAATTCTTGAACATTACATATTGCATGTTTTCTTCAATAATTTCTTTAGTTTTTGAAAATTAATAATAAATAATTAATAAAATAATTAATTAGTAATTATTATATCAGCTTCTTATATTTCTTATATTTGTACTAATTTATACTTAAAATTATATTATTTAAAAATTCTAGATTATTCGAGATATTTTTGTACTAATATGACTTGTAGTTAGTATTTTTATGTGATTTTACTAAAATAGACAACTAATTATCTTATTTCCATGTCGTATAATATTTTCAAAGTTTTTAGAGTTTAAACACATTAATTTTTAGTCTCTGGGAAATATTGTAAGACATATTTTAGAGTTATCTATTCCAATGTCTCATTTTATGACTACACAAAAGTGTTTTTACACCACTCTATCAAAAATGCTTTTTTCCTTTCTGTTTAATTGCAATTACTTTTTTACTACACTATAAAAATTTAATTTTCTTTTGTCAGTCAATTTGTGTGGTATTCCTTTCAACTCTGTCTAAACAGTTGACTTTGGATACTAACTATGGATTTGTTATGTACAGCCTAAAATTTTAGGGTTAATGTCTCCTACTGAATAGGAGATGCATGTTTTATCACCTAAAAGTCTAGTAATACAAAAGAGGACAGGTATAATTTCCCTTCCACCTTCATCACAAAGCTTCTTAATATTCCTTATATTCCTTTTTCAGCACTTCAAACATTTCTGTTTCTTGGTTATCCTTCTACAGATTTTAATCTTTATACACTAAACATTCTTACCCCCTTAAACATGTAACATTAGTATCAATTTTAATCTTGTTTGGGTTGGGGATATGGTTCAGTGGGAAGGAGCTTGCCCAACATTCATAAGGCCCTGGGTTCAATCCCAAGCACTGCAAAAAATATTTTTTAAAAATGTTGTTTCCTCCCCCACACACTTTACAAGATGTCTTTGTGATCATTACTTATTAAATAAGGATATTTATCATTCTATTATCTAGTTCTATACTGTTCCATGTGTTTGTATGATAATTATTTTATATGATAATTTAATTTTCCCAAAACTTAACATTGACATTTACTGGAACAATTATTTAATTCACCTTAAACTTGCATATTTTTCAATTTATAAATTATTTATATTGGTGAGAAATGATTGTGATCTCTTTCAGTTGCAAAATTCCTAATATATTTAGTTAGAAATTTGTGCTACTTACTGCTGCTTTTCATTTTTAGACTAATACAAAAAAAAAATGTATTCTAATGCAAACTCCTCTCATGAGTTTGTTGTTTACAAATAGAGTTGTTTACACAAAACTGTACATTGGAATGTACACACACAACAGTCCTCTTCATATAAAATAATGAGAAATGTTTCTTCATTTTTTGTTATAATTTAATTTTTTGCATAAGTGTTGGTTTAACAGAAATTATTACATGCTTCATACACTGAAATGTTAGTTCCCTGTTTTATTGAATTGCCAATTTCTCTTATTCTCACATGCATTTAATTTTATAATACCCTTCTGCCATATTAAATAGGTATTTCTAATATTTGAGGTACTTTGGGGAAATCTTAGAAATTGAGAATGGGTTCTTGCCACTGTTAACAACTGCCAACATTTAAAAAATTAAGTTAATTTTGAAATAACTCTTTAGCTTATGCTATCAATATTAAATTTTTCTGTGTGTGTGTGGGGGGGGAAGGAGCTGCTTGTTTATAGAAAGATTGACTAAGAATATTTTTATTAACATAATCTCCCTCTACCAGAATGAACTATTTGAATAAACAAAATAAAGACAAGGTATAAGGTGTTTATCAGGAGGTCAATATTTTTCTTTTCCATATCAATTTATTTTACATAATGAATTTCAGTATGGTTTATAATTTTCTACCTGGAGCCAATAATATTTATTAATGGTATCCCAATTATGCATTATTAAGCTTTGAGGAATTGCTAAGAATTGCAATGGAAAGATAAGTAAGATACTTAGCTTTATTTCATTTTTACAAGAAATTTAGTGTAGATACAATTAACTGAGATCAAAGTGTATAAAAAACAATGGCTACTAAAGAAAACCTTCAATCAGAAGACTTCAGATCAATGTATTTTTATGAAGACCTATCTTCACCTAAGTAAAAAAACCTTTCCTTTTGGGGGTTTTTATTGATTAGCAAATGAACTCCTTGTTTGTTCAAAATAACTGCAATAGGAAATTTGTGAAAAAGACTGCAAAATGGATCCACATTAATTACATTAACAATTTTTTATGGAAGGAAGAACTTTGTATTACACTTGTGAGACTTAATGTATGAAGAATTATGGAGAAAGGTGGAGATGGTCACTTGCATTTGCGAAGTTTTATTGGTGACTCTAATTTTCTTCTTTGAAAAAGGAATTAAATCACCTTCACTTGATGACATTAAATGAATTAATGGTGAAGGTGATATTTGGGCTTGATTTTAATATATGACAACATTTTTACAGGTAATGTTAGAGATGTTAAATTTGCCTTGACCAAAGTCTGTATTGAGGAAGAGGAAGTGCAAGTGTTCTATACCGTCTGCAAAATACAATTCATATTGGAGAATAATTGAAAGTAATTCTTGAAATATTGGGTTATGATCACAACATAGGTCACCTTGAAGTGATTCTCATGTCTTAGCATTTCTAGGTTCAGTAAAATTCAATGAAGAGTTGTACTTCATTCACATAGATATGGTGTATGTGAAAGTGAGGTGGACTGTGGGCAGATTTTTGAATAAGCCTGGTAAAGGGGAAGAAGTAATAATAAGTTACCATGGGTAACATAGATAATGTGTATACTATTATAAAAAAAGCATGGAGTTAGGGATATAGTTCAGTGGCAGAGTGCTTGCCCAGCTAGCAAAAGGCCCTGTGTTCAATGCCTAGTAGTATTAAAAAGATGAATTATTAAATTAATTTGTTTGGTATTAGAAATTGAACCCAGGGATACTTTACCACTGAGCTACATTCCCAGCCCCTTTTGACTTTTTTAAAAAAAATTTAAAACTGAGTCTTGCTAAGTTAGGGACTCACTGAGTTACTGAAGCTGACTTTGAACTTGCAATCCTCCCGCCTCAGCCTCCCAAGTCACAGGGATTACAGGTATGTGTAACTATGCTCAGAAAAAAAATGTGAATTTTGAAGATTTGAATTTGGGGGTTATTAATGACTAGTCATTCTTCCACATTAAACAGATTGTATTCAAGGAATCAGCATGTATGGGTGAAAGTGACAATCAGAAACAGAAAGGAAAGATGAAGATGTGGGTTTAGGAATACCCTAGAAAGATGAAGCATGGAAGAGGATGAGAAAGAACATTTAGAAGATATACCAGGAGGCTGAGGTTCAGAGAAAAGGATGAGCTCATTCTGGACAATGGAAGAATCAAGAGTAGAAAAATATACTGGGTAAAATTCACATTAGAATTTGAGGTGTTGAAATATATGGAATGAAAATATTTTAAGTGGGAGGAGTAATATAAGCTGCACAGAAATTAAGAAATGTCATAAAGAATGTTAACTAAAATTTCACCTTCTATTATTATATAAAAGAACCTTAAGATTATTGATATTTATGGTACAAAGAAAGAATGGACATCAATGATCTATGAGGTTTTAAATTTTTAGACAAAATTAGGTAATTTTAAATTATATTATTTCCCTAGAGCAATATATAATACCTGTATATGTATGTATATATAATAACATTACTATGTTTTGTGACAGCCATACATGGGCAAGTTTCTTATCCTTCCACACTTCTAACTTTCCAAGACTAGTTGGCATCAAATTTAAATTTTTTAAAGTAAAAGTTTAAAATTTTGGAAGAAAGTTTGTATTTCTATGAATAGAGACTTTCCTCTAATAATAGAATCAGGAGAGATGACACTGACTTTGAAAATAATAAAGATAAGGATTTACTTTCAAAGTAAGGTAAAGAAAAATATATATACTAGCATTCTTTGATATTCTCTGTTTATGTATATTGTATATATCTATGTGTACATATAGATAGAATTACCAAAGGATGATACTTTAATCCATTGAATGAATCCATTTCTTACCCTTTGGAACCGCATGATGTCGCTGTCTACCACGAAATTACAAGTAGCCAATATACAAAACCCGTTCGTCCTATTACTTCTTTACCAGACTGCTGAATGATGGCGGACTCAGAAGAATTGAATTAATAGACTTGGAAACATTCAGCATTTCATTTTTATGCTCAGAAGATATCTTCTAATGGAATTAACACAAGAAATATTTGACATGGATTTTACCACTGAAGGCAGACTGGGAATGCGATGTCTGCTGCTCTCCTTTATTCTCCTCATAGCCTGGGAGGCGGGGAGCGGCCACCTCCACTACTCGGTCCCCGAAGAGGCCAAGCACGGCACCTTCGTGGGCCGCATCGCCCAGGACCTGGGATTGGAACTGGAAGAGCTGGTGCCGCGCCTATTTCGGGTGGCGTCCAAGGACCACGAGGATCTTCTGGAGGTAAATCTGCAGAATGGCATTTTGTTTGTGAATTCTCGGATCGACCGGGAGGAGCTGTGCGGGCGGAGTGCGGAATGTAGCATCCACCTGGAGGTGATCGTGGACAGGCCACTGCAGGTTTTCCATGTAGAGGTGGAAGTGAGGGACATTAACGACAACCCCCCGGTGTTCCCGGTAAAGGAACAAAGAGTGCTGATTTATGAATCTAGGCTGCCAGATTCTCTGTTTCCACTGGAGGGCGCATCAGATGCAGATGTTGGATCAAATTCCATCTTAAACTATAAACTCAGTTCCAGCGAATACTTTGCATTAAACACGAAAACAAACAGTGATGAAAATAAACAAATTGGACTCGTGATAAGAAAATCCTTGGACAGAGAGGATGCTCCTGAACATAATTTACTCCTGATAGCCACTGATGGAGGCAAACCTGAGCTCACGGGCTCTGTTCAGCTGCTGGTCACTGTGCTGGACGTGAACGATAATGCTCCTAGTTTCGAAAGGTCTGAATATGAAGTGAGACTATTCGAAAACTCAGGCAAAGGAACTACAGTTGTGAGACTGAATGCTTCTGATCGGGATGAAGGAACGAACGGGGCAATTTCCTACTCTTTTAATAGCCTTGTTCCACCCATGGTTACTGACCAGTTTAGTCTAGATGCAAACACTGGAGAAATAACAATTCAAGGGAATTTGGATTTTGAACAAGTAAGTTTATACAAACTCCGCATTGACGCGATGGACAAAGGCCACCCTCCAATGGCGGGTCATTGCACCGTTTTAGTGAAAGTTTTGGATGAAAATGATAATGTTCCTCAGATTGCAGTGACGTCCTTATCCTTGCCTGTCCGGGAGGACGCTCAATTCGGTACAGTCATTGCCCTGATCAGCGTGTCAGACCGTGACTCTGGAGCTAATGGACAGGTGACCTGTTCCTTGACGCCTCAAGTCCCCTTCAAGCTGATGTCCACTTTCAAGAATTACTACTCGCTGGTATTGGATAGTGCCTTGGATCGCGAGAGCATATCTGAGTATGATTTGGTGGTGACTGCGAGGGATGGGGGCTCGCCTTCGCTGTGGGCCACTGCCAGCTTGTTGGTGGAGGTGGCAGATGTGAACGACAATGCGCCATTGTTTGCGCAGCCGGAATACACGGTGTTCGTGAAGGAGAACAACCCGCCAGGCTGTCACATCTTCACGGTGTCTGCGCATGACGCGGACGCTCAGGAAAACGCGCGGGTGTTATATTCACTGGTGGAGCGTCGGGTGGGTGAGCGTGCGCTGTCGAGCTACGTGTCAGTGCAGGCGGAGAGCGGCAAGGTGTATGCTCTGCAGCCTTTGGACCACGAGGAGCTGGAGCTGCTGCAGTTTCAAGTGAGAGCACGCGATGCTGGCGTACCGCCCCTGGACAGCAATGTGACTCTGCAAGTATTCGTGCTGGATGAGAATGACAATGCACCAGCACTGCTGGGACCTTGGCAACAAGGAGCAAGCACCGCTGTTAGCGAACTGGTGTCGCGATCCATTGGCGTGGGCCACGTGGTGGCGAAAGTGCGCGCGGTAGATGCAGACTCTGGCTACAATGCGTGGTTGTCTTATGAGCTTCTGATGGCGGCGGATGTAGCGCGCAGCCCGTTCCGCGTAGGGTTGTACACTGGGGAGATCAGCACCACGCGCGCTCTGGATGAATCGGACGCGCCAGGCCAGGGGCTACTGGTGTTGGTGAAGGACCATGGAGAGCCAGCTCTGACCGCCACTGCCACGATATTGGTGTCTCTGGTGGAGAGCAGCCAGGCGTCAAAGGTCTCCTCTTTGGCGTCCGTGGGCGTAGCAGGCCAGGAGGTGGTGCTGATGGACGTCAATGTGTACCTGATTATCGCCATCTGCGCGGTGTCCAGCCTATTAGTGCTCACGCTGCTGCTGTACACCGCCCTGCGGTGCGCAGCTCCGCCCACCAAGGGCGTGTGCGTTTCTGTTAAGCCCACGCTAGTGTCTTCTAATGCAGTGGGGAGCTGGTCTTACTCGCAGCAGAGGAGGCAGAGGGTGTGTTCTGGAGAAGTCGCGTCCAAAACCGACCTCATAGCCTTCAGCCCCAGCCTTCCACCTTGTCCAGTTGGGGTGGACATAGGTGACAGCCACGATTTGAATGAAGATCATTGTGCCAGAGTAAGTCTAAATTTTCATAATTACTGTTTAATATGTTTTATTTTAAATTTATAATTATTTTCTGAAAGCCTAGGTTTTACATTTTTTTATTCTTAAAATTTTGATTCACTTTACTATATTTATATCTTTTTATTCTTTTCTTATTATAATCTCATTGGTTCATTTTTAGTTTTAGTGGAGAGTGGGGTTAGGTGCCGCAGTCTGGCTGGGCACAAATCACGAGCCACTGAAGCAGGAACAAACTTTATTTTTAAACTGCAGGAAAACACTTCACACAGCTCCCGGGGAATCCTCCCAAACACCAGGAGGCTTCTCCAGAAACCCCCAGCCGGAAATATCTCTCTCGGAAATCCCTCCTCCTGCACTTCCCCAACCAATGGGAACTCTCGGGGAATCCCCGGAAATCCCCACGAGAACTCCAAAATAGTGCGAGAACTCAAAAGTTGCGGCAGAGGCGGATAGTAATGCCTCGCCTGTCAATCAATACTGTTGGCAAAATGCCAGGGGCCATACAGACTCGGCCGTGGCTCTCAGCAGTTAGGTATTTACCAATTGTAAATCTCTTGATTTTTTTCTCAAAATCAAAATTTTATTTGATATGTCATTTTCTATATCATTTTCTCTTTTTTTATGGTTGATTTCCTAGGATTTTGCCTTTTTGGATTTGAACTTCAGGAAAGTTATTCTGAATATGCTTTTACTTTGATCAAACATTGAAATCTCAACATCACTATGTCACTTATGTTTTATACTTTCTGGGTGTTTTTTTAAAAATATTTTTTAGTTGTTGATGGACTTGTATTTTCACTTATTTGTGTGTGGTGCTGAGAATCTAACCCAGTGCCTCACGCATGCTAGGTAAGTGTGCTGAGCCATAACCCCATCCCCTTCTGGCTGTTTTTTGTTTGTATTTTTGGTGTTGGGTGTCTAACTTGGGGCCTTCTGCATGCTAGGTTAATGCTCTACCACTAAATCCCCTTCCCTGAATTTTCCATTTTAAATTATTCTCTGCTGCTAACTTTTATTACATAACACTTTCAATTTATCTATTTTGTGCCAGAACTCTACCCATTATATGTTATTTTACATGATCTCTCACAGGCCATTTTGGTTCCAAGAGGCATTAGTGATCTTTAATGTTGCTCATTTAGGGATAAAGTACAAAACAGTGGTTATCAGATTGCATACCTGTGATGGATATGAAGGAGTGAATGAAGAGATTTCATACTTCAATAATGTTATTTAGCCCATGGTCATTTCTCAGTTTATTAATGATACAAATACTGTAGAAATAGTAATTGCAGTGAGTTTAGACTTTGATCAGAGTATATTAATACAAGATCTGCATTCCTAGGGTATGGCTCAGTGGTAGAGTACTTAGCTCACACAGGAAAGACCCTGGGTTCAAATCCTGAAAAAACAAACAAAAAGAAAAAAAACCCACAAAAATCTCAATAAACAACAACAAAATAAAACAAAAAAACTGCATTCTTGTGACTTTGCAATTATCTTATTTGTGAATTTCATTTGGTGGGGTTCACTAAGTATTTTATAATACTTTTACTATTTTCTGTATAATTATTTCAACTACTCATTATTTCTTTATATGAGAGGCAGCAAAGAGAAGTGACTAAATGTATTGAGCAGTGATACTCTTTTCCCTTGTCTAAATTTCACCACTACCATTTTTATGTTGTGCAACATTGGATAGATTATTCTTTTAGATCTCAGTTTCCCACTTACAAAAGAATAAGAGGGAATTGTTGTAATGATTTAGCAAGTTGGTAAGTATATGGTACTTATAACAGTGTTTACCAAGTCGTAAATGCTTAATTAAATTTAGTAATTATTATTCTGAAGAGGGAAATAAAAGCTTTTATGTCAGAAAGTTGTTATTATGAATTCCGTATCATTTTACTTGCTGTAAAGATATTTGTTATGGTATTCATGGGGTGGTCATAATTGCCAAATCAGAGATATATCTATCATTTTGAGTGCCATGTGTTACATTGAAGAAAATGATATCAGTTTTCAAAGATACAAATTGAATTGAGATTTTGACAGTGGAAAGCTTTTGAATTCAAAGGACATTTAAGATGCTGAACCCTCAGTGATTTCCTGAAGATTATTTTAGGATTTTCTATTGTTCATGTTTTTCAGGAAATATTAGACCTTCATAAACCCGAATGAAATATTTTCCCACATTTTAAAATTGTTCAATTTTCATTAAAGGAATGGATTAGGGTTTGTTCTCCCTGCTGTGTGCTCAGTTCTAATATTTAATGAAAGAAACTATTGAGTTTTCTGGGTTTTTTTTTTTTGTTGTTGTTGTTGTTGTTTATTTGTTTGAGACTGGATCAAGATGTGTTAGGCTGGGATTGAATTTATGATCCTCATTCTCTGGAGCAGTTGGGGGTGACAAATCACACCTCAACTTGTCCTGCTCTGAGTTTTTAAAAAGGAATATATAATGATTTGTAAATACTTATTTTGCACTAAAGAGCAAAAAAGAAAAAAAGAAAACTCCAAATTTCCCCTACTTAAGAGCAGCAAAATCAGTGCTTTTTACACTAATCAATAAAAAGCAAAATTTGTGTAGATGATTGTATCTAGCAACCTTAAAACAGTTTGCTTTCTTAGGAATTAAAGAAGAACCACAACCATTGCTACTGAGTAAACATTTCTAAAAAGTTTCTATGCCAGTCTCTAGAATACTGTGCCTGCCAAGAACCACTGACTCAAAACCCAATCCCTGGCTTCTAGAATTTCATAGAACAATAAAGATGTGTCATACATAAACATGACTATAATAAAATGCAGAATATTGTAAGAGGTAGAGAAAGATAACTCATAGTATAATTAGAATTGAACAGAAAACTCTGCCTGTTTCCCTAAGCTGAGGTGAATCTTCCAGAGTCATGATGATTTTAGTGATTTTAAGAATATTGAGAATAATTGGTGTTCTTTGGAAGAGAAAAATTTAAGTAAATGAGTGCACAGAAAATCCCAAATATTTCTGAAATCAGGGAGTTATCCACTTTGGTTAAAGCATATGATTCTCATAAGAGAGTATGAAATAAGGCAAGAAAATTAATGTGAGAAAAAAATCTCTTGAGGGCTGGAGATATAGCTTGCCTTGCAGGCACAAGGCCATGGGTTCAATCCCCAACACCACACACACACACACACACACACACACACACACACTCACAAATATCTTTGAGTAACTGGACAGAAATTTTTACTTTCTTTGAGAGTCATTTGGAAAGTCATCAGAAAGTGTGAAGCAATGGTAATAAAGGTGTTTCAGGAATATTACTGTAAGTATCTGGTGAGGGTGAATGAGGTTGAGATGGAAAAGGTTACACAATAAAATGGAGAGCAGCAATCAATAGAAACTCATTTAGGAAGACAACAAACATGGAAAGCATTAAAAGAAAAATGTGATTATTTTACCTGCATTTGGGAACAGGGTGAAAAATTTGAGAAAAGTAACATTACTAAGCAGATCTAAAAAGCCTTGACTGAATGTAATTGCTGGTCACATGGCAGATTAGCATAAATATTTAGTTAATGAAATGTTTATACATAGAAAGAAATATTGCAAATCATATTGGAGATGATAATAAAGGCATGTAATCATAAAACACAAGGCTTAGAAAGGATGGAAAGAGTAAACAAATATTGGAATCATGAATTCCTACATCAGAATATGTAAATTCTGATAAAAGGAGAAATTCAGTATATTTTTTCCTCAAAACTTACCCAAATACAAATTCTTGTCTTCATATACTCAAAAAATCTTGTAATAGTTTATTTTAATAAGAAAATTATCTAAGTCATTCACATAATCCTTACCTCCTTAGAGAAAAAGCCTAAATTTCCTACCATTAGTGCATACTTCAAACACTAAATCCCCAGATTGCAATGGAGTTTTCTTAACAGGTTATATTAAACCTAAGAATATGAAGTTTCCTGAACCAAAGAATTTAAATTTAGTGTTATTTAAATGATTAGCATTATTTTTCACTTATATTTATCTTTATTTAAAAACTGTTGATAAAATTTCTTCTAAGGCATAAAAGCCATTATGGTGCTACCAAATATTCAAAAGCTACAATTATGGTCTCATTAAACATACAAAATTATAACTCCAAGAAGCATGAAAAATATTGTTTCACATTTTAACACAATGAAGGAAAATATTCAGCGTTTGAAATACACTTTTAATTTTATTAGTAAAAAGCTAAATTTTATAATTCTTACTTACAATTTGGGCCACATGATGTCGCTCTAAACCGTGAATTGCTCTCCTATTCACCAAGTCATCCTTTATCCATTGGAAAGACGTTCTGCTGTTTCACTCTTTGGATGCAAAACAATGGCCAGCATATAAGGAGTGGAATGAAGTTATATTAAGATTCTTCTAAATTTTGAAGCAAGTCTCTCTGATGGGAATAAAAGTCAATAATTTGAAATGGTGGACCTGAGTGGATGCAACAAGGAGAGCCAACAACTACTTCTGTTTATGGTAATTCTAGCAGCCTGGGAGGAGGGGAGCGGCCAGCTCCATTACTCGGTCCCGGAGGAGGCAAAACACGGCACTTTCGTGGGCCGCATCGCCCAGGATCTTGAATTGCAACTGACGGAGCTGCTACCTCGCCTGTTCCGGGTGGCTTCTAAGAGCCCTGGAGACCTTCTGGAGGTAAATCTGCAGAATGGCATTTTGTTTGTGAATTCTCGGATCGACCGGGAGGAGCTGTGCGGGCGGAGCGCGGAGTGTAGCATCCACCTGGAGGTGATCGTGGACAGACCGCTGCAGGTTTTCCATGTGGAGGTGGAAGTGAAGGACATTAACGACAACCCCCCGGTGTTCCCAGCCACACAAAAGAATCTGTTTATAGCAGAATCCAGGCCGCTTGACTCTCGGTTTCCACTAGAGGGCGCCTCGGATGCAGATGTCGGAGCCAATGCTCTGCTGACTTACAGACTGAGCCCCAATGAGTATTTCTCACTGGATGTACCACCCAGCCACGAGCAGGTAAAACCTCTTGGACTTGTGTTACGCAAACCTTTGGACCGGGAAGAAGCTCCAGAGCTTTACCTATTGCTCACTGCTACTGACGGAGGCAAACCCGAGCTGACTGGCACCGTTCAGTTATTCATCACAGTGCTGGATGCCAATGACAATGCCCCAGTATTCGACAGGACATTCTATACAGTGAGATTACCAGAAAATGTTCCTATAGGAACGCTGGTAATTAACCCCAATGCCTCAGATTTAGACGAAGGAGTGAATGGGGATATTGCTTACTCATTCTCCAGTGATGTTTCTCCAGATATAAAATCCAAGTTCCACATAGATGCTGTGAGTGGGGCAATCACAGTGATAGGATGTATTGATTTTGAAGAAAGCAAAACTTACAAAATTCAAGTAGAGGCAATTGATAAAGGTTCCCTACCACTGGCTGGTCACTGTACAGTTCTTGTGGAAGTGGTGGACACTAATGACAATGCTCCAGAGTTGACTGTCACTTCCCTGTCTCTTCCCATCTCTGAGGATACCCTGCCTGGCACAGTCATCACCTTGATTAGTGTGTTTGATCGAGATTCTGGTACCAATGGACAAGTGACCTGCTCCCTGATGCCTCATGTCCCCTTCAAGCTAGTGTCCACTTTCAAGAATTACTATTCGTTGGTGTTGGACAGTGCCTTAGACCGCGAGACCGTATCTGACTATAAAGTGGTGGTGACCGCCAGGGACGGAGGTTCACCTTCGCTGTGGGCCACAGCCAGCTTGTTGGTGGAGGTGGCTGATGTGAACGACAATGCACCAGTGTTCGCTCAGTCTGAGTACACGGTGTTCGTGAAGGAGAACAACCCGCCAGGCTGCCACATCTTCACAGTGTCTGCGCATGACGCGGACGCGCAGGAGAACGCTCTGGTGTCCTACTCTCTGGTGGAGCGTCGGGTGGGCGAGCGCGCGCTGTCGAGCTACGTGTCAGTGCACGCGGAGAGCGGCAAGGTGTATGCTCTGCAATCTCTGGACCACGAAGAGCTGGAGCTGCTGCAGTTCCAGGTGAGCGCGCGCGACGCTGGCGTGCCGCCCCTGGGCAGCAATGTGACTCTGCAAGTGTTCGTGCTGGATGAAAACGACAATGCGCCAGCACTGCTGGGACCTTGGCAACAAGGAGCAGGCGGCACTGTGAGTGAGCTGGTGTCGCGGTCAGTTGGTGCGGGCCACGTGGTGGCGAAGGTGCGAGCGGTGGACGCAGACTCTGGCTACAATGGGTGGCTGTCTTATGAGCTTCTGCCGGTGGCCGGTGTCACGCGTAGTCCGTTTCGCGTGGGGCTCTATACTGGCGAGATCAGTACGACACGCTCCCTGGATGAGATGGATGTGCCACGCCAGAGCTTGCTAGTGGTGGTGATGGACCATGGCGAACCTGCCCTGACCTCCACCGCCACAGTGCTGGTGTCTCTTGTGGAGAACGGCCAGGCGCCCCAGGCCCCCTCCAGGGCGCTGGCAGGTGCCGCTGGCCAGGACGCTGCTCTGGTGGATGTCAATGTGTACCTGATTATAGCCATCTGCATGGTGTCCAGCCTGTTGGTGCTCACCGCGGTGCTGTACTTGGCGTTTCAGTGCTCCGCGTCGCCCACCCAGGACACATGTGGTCCTGTGAAGCCCACGCTAGTGTGTTCCAGTGCTGTGGGGAGCTGGTCCTACTGCCAGCAGAGAAGGCAGAGGGTGTGCTCTGGAGAGGTGCCACCCAAGGCTGATCTCATGGCCTTCAGCCCTAGTTTGCCTCAGGCTCCTACCTCTACAGAAAACGTGAGTCTTAATTTTTTCCAACAATTTAATTGAGAGAAAGTATTGTCTTATTTTTCTTGTTAAAATCAACTGTTCATTTTACTGTTTTTTTTTTTTTTTTTTTGCTAATTGAAATTATGGATTCACCTTCCTCTTTTAAATGGTGGATTTCCAAAGTCATTTACATATCCACAGCTTGTAATTAACTTTTTTGACTTGATGATGAGAATGGAATCCAGGCTTTCCTGGGGCATACTCACTCACCTCTATGGTGAGCCCCATCAATGTTTATAAATGTTATAAGTATTGAATTTTGGTATATATTGACATATTATTTATTTTTTTTGTGTTGTACTTACCATAATAAAACACGTTTCTATATCATCTGTTTAATTTTGCCTTTTATATTTAGTCTAAAGTTGGGTTATTTTAACTTCTAATTACACCAGTTTATTTTTTCTGCAAGCAGTTGTGTAGTACTGGCTTCTTTGTAATTTACTTTGTAGAAATGCATTTGCCATGTTGAAGATGAATTAAATGATACAGTTTAAGATACATTTAAAATACAGTTAAATAGTATACTGTTCCTTATTTGTATGGAATATATGCTCATAATCAAAACTTTAAGAAACTGAATTCCAAATGTAGTGGAAGTAGCCACTTCAAACACTAATCCATTCATTTTATCTCTCTGAATTACTTAAGTGGTTCCAGATTTTTTATTTGTATATTCCCAGGTCAGTCTACCACTTACTCTTTTGCCCTTCATAATTTTCTTCTTTAATATATTGTTTATGGTTGGTTATTCATTTTAAAAATCTGTATCTCATTTTATTATATGAATATATCATGATTTATTTATTAAATTATTTTTATGGAGATTTGTGGAATAATAGCTTAATTTTCCAAGCTCACATTAATTTGAAAACTCGCAAATAATATTTTGGTTAGTAATTAGTGCCAACATTCAGTTTTAGAATATCTTGGAATTTTTTTGTTTTCAATATAATTAATGGTAGAGGTATATCAACTCAAGATAATGTCTGAAAATCAATAGAATTATTTGTCATCAAGCAGTAAATTGTCATTCACAATAAGCAGATCAAATTTTCTGCTTTGTTGAAAGAATCAATTTTTGATCACATCTATAAATATTGTAGACTTTTAATAATGACAATTGTAATTGTTTTATTGTTTTACTTTTATTTTTTTATTCTTTTTTTAAAGAGAGAGAGAGAGAAATTTTTTTTTAGTATTTTATTTTTCAGTTTTTGGTGGACACAACATCTTTATTTTTATGTGGTGCTGAGGATCGAACCCAGCGCCTTGCGCATGCCAGGCCAGCCGAGTTACCGCTTGAGCCACATCCTCAACCTAAATTTCTTTTATTCTTAAAAGTATTTATGTAGCTATTTATTATAGGGTACTGAGGATTGAACCCAGGGATTGTTTACTGCTAAGCTCTCTTCTCAGCCCTTTTTATTTTATATTTTGAAACAGAGTTTAGCTAAGTTTCCCTGATTGGCTTAGAAATTGTGATCCTCCTATCCCATTCTCCTGAGTCACAGGGATTACAGTACAATTGTATCACTATGCCTGGAATATATGTACACTTAAAAAATCTTCCTGGTATTTTATTTAAAAAACTAAATAATCCTATTTTGGTAAGTAATAGAAGGTGATAGAGGATCTTATTCAACACCCCAACCTGTATTCACCAACCATCATTATTTTTTTGATACAATTTTTTTTTTAGAAATTTAAACTCTTTTACTTATGTTCATGTTATGGATTTTTTTTGGTGGGGGGGGAGTACTAAGGATTGAATCAGGGACACTTAATCACTGAGCCACATCCCCAGCCCCTTAAAAAAAAATTTGGGGACAGGGTCTTACTATGATGCCTAGATAAATTGCTGAGGTGGCTTTGAACTCTCAATCCTCCTGCTTCAGCTTCCCAAAACCATTGTGATTACAAATGTGCTACAACCCTTGGCAGATTATTTTTTTTCTTGTTGGTGGAAAATGCTTTTTGGTGGATGGGGGTTCACCTTCGCTATGGGCCACAGTCAGCTTCTTGGTGAAAAAGTATTGCCTTATTTTTCTTGTTAACATCAACTGTTCAATGTGCCAGTGTTCGCACAGGGTATTTATGTTGGCAGAAAAAAATCTATGAAGCAAAATGGTTTAAGTGAAAGGTCTACTTAAGCAAGCTACAGATATATTGAATATCATAAAGAATGTACACTTGAATTTTTCTTGTACTAATAAGTGAAAATTAGGAAATTTAATATTCATAGAATGAAGTAAAACAGAAACTTAACAATAATTTGCCAGTTGATAAGATGAAATAAAATTACATGATCACCTTGGTTAATATATCCTGGTGACCAGATAACATAAACACAATGCTTCCACAAAAAGTGTGTAAGATAGTTTACATATGTCACTATACATTATTTATGACTTATGAAGATCATGCTTGAACATAATACTAATACATGCCAATATTGAAAATATTGAGAAAAAGTATTGCCTTATGAGGAAAAAGATTCCTGCTAAAACCAACTTAATGTAAAAATCCATATGGCATAAACACACTTAAAATTAATAAGGATAAGGGTCTATATTAAATTTGATAAAATAAAATATTTATTGCATAAAAGAACAATTATTGAGGAGTGAATTTAATAATGAAAACATTACCCTTTGGAGCCGCTTGATGTCGCTGTCTGACAAATTCTGTCTAGACAAGATCCAAAGACATTCCTGTAGCAGTATCTGTCTTTCAAAGCCAAACAATCGCAGATGCAGCGAAATTGGACTAAAAGCATCCAGATAATACAATAGTTCATCTTTATATCCGGACAATATTTTCTGATAGGAACAAAACGAGTACTTGACATGGTATTTTCCTGGCGAGGAAACCCGGAATCCGGGCATCTGCTTCTCTTGATTCTGCTTCTCTCGGTCTGGAAGGATACGTATAGTAGACAGATTCACTACTCGGTCCCCGAGGAGGCCAAACACGGCACCTTCGTGGGCCGCATCGCCCAGGACCTGGGGCTGGAACTGGAAGAGTTGGTGCCGCGCCTGTTTCGGGTGGTGCCCAAGGACCGCGCAGACCTTCTGGAGGTAAATCTGCAGAATGGCATTTTGTTTGTGAATTCTCGGATCGACCGGGAGGAGCTGTGCGGGCGGAGCGCGGAATGTAGCATCCACCTGGAGGTGATCGTGGACAGACCGCTTCAGGTTTTCCATGTGGAGGTGGAAGTGAAGGACATTAACGACAACCCTCCTGTATTCCCAGTAACGGAACAAAAGCTGTTTGTTTCAGAATCCAGGCCGCTTGACTCTCGGTTCCCACTAGAGGGCGCGTCGGATGCAGATATTGGAGCTAACTCAGCTTTAACCTACAAGCTTAACTCTAATGATTATTTCATGCTAAGCGTGAATTTAAAGAACGAGGAGAATAAACAGGTTGAGCTAATATTAAGAAAATTCTTGGACAGAGAGGATGCTCCTGAACACAATTTACTCCTGATAGCCACCGATGGAGGCAAACCTGAGCTCACGGGCTCTGTTCAGCTGCTGGTCACTGTGCTGGACGTGAACGATAATGCTCCTAGTTTCGAAAGGTCTGAATATGAAGTGAAACTATTCGAAAACTCAGACAAAGGAACTACAGTTGTGAGACTGAATGCTTCTGATCGGGATGAAGGAACGAACGGGGCAATTTCCTACTCTTTTAATAGCCTTGTTCCACCCATGGTTACTGACCAGTTTAGTCTAGATGCAAACACTGGAGAAATAACAATTCAAGGGAATTTGGATTTTGAACAAGTAAGTTTATACAAACTCCGCATTGACGCGATGGACAAAGGCCACCCTCCAATGGCGGGTCATTGCACCGTTTTAGTGAAAGTTTTGGATGAAAATGATAATGTTCCTCAGATTGCAGTGACGTCCTTATCCTTGCCTGTCCGGGAGGACGCTCAATTCGGTACAGTCATTGCCCTGATCAGCGTGTCAGACCGTGACTCTGGAGCCAATGGACAGGTGACTTGTTCCCTGACGCCTCAAGTCCCCTTCAAGCTGATGTCCACTTTCAAGAATTACTACTCGCTGGTATTGGATAGCGCCTTGGACCGCGAGAGCATATCTGAGTATGATTTGGTGGTGACTGCGAGGGATGGGGGCTCGCCTTCGCTGTGGGCCACTGCCAGCTTGTTGGTGGAGGTGGCAGACGTGAACGACAATGCGCCAGTGTTCGCGCAGCTGGAGTACACGGTGTTCGTGAAGGAGAACAACCCGCCAGGCTGTCACATCTTCACGGTGTCTGCGCATGACGCAGACGCTCAGGAGAACGCACGAGTGTCCTTCTCTCTGGTGGAGCGTCGTGTGGGTGAGCGAGCGCTGTCGAGCTACGTGTCAGTGCACGCGGAAAGCGGCAAGGTGTATGCGCTGCAACCTCTGGATCATGAGGAGTTGGAGCTGCTGCAGTTCCAGGTGAGCGCGAGGGACTCTGGGGTGCCGCCCTTGGGCAGCAATGTGACTCTGCAAGTATTCGTGCTGGATGAGAATGACAATGCACCAGCATTGCTGGGACCTTGGACACAAGGAGCAAGTAGCTCAGTGAATGAGTTAGTGCAGTGGTCAGTTGGTGTGGGCCACGTGGTGGCAAAGGTGCGAGCAGTGGACGCTGACTCTGGGTACAATGCATGGCTGTCGTATGAGCTGCTGCCAGTGGTAGGTGGAACACGCAGTCCGTTCCGAGTAGGGCTGTACACTGGTGAGATCAGTACCACACGTGCCCTGAATGAGGCAGATGCTGCACGCCAGAGTCTACTGGTCTTGGTGAAGGACCATGGAGAGCCGTCGCTGACCGCTACTGCCACAGTGCTGATCTCTTTGGTGGAAAGCTGGCAAGCTCCAAAAACCTCTTATAGGGCTTTAGCGGGTGCCGCAGGTCAGGAAACAGCACTGGTGGGTGTGAACGTGTACCTAGTCATCGCTATCTGCGCTGTGTCCAGTCTGTTGGTGCTCACGCTGCTTCTGTACACGATGTTGAGGTGCTCCTCGGGGACCGCCCAGGACAAGTGCGCGTCTGGGAAGCCCACACTGGTGTGCTCCAGTGCGGTGGGAAGCTGGTCTTATTCACAAAAGAGGAGACAGGTGGTGTGCTCTGGGGAGGTCCCACCCAAGACAGACCTCATGGCCTTCAGCCCCAGTCTTCCACAATGTCCAGAATCAGTCGATGTGCGTGAACAGCAAGATTTAAATGTTGATCATTGTATTCAAGTAAGTGCCTGTCTATTTAGAAATTTTAAATTGTATTCGTGGAAATTTTATAATTACTTCTAAGTTTATTTCACTTTTCTGCATATGACGCAATCAAAATTGAAACTTTTTTTAGTTTTAAAAAATACTCTATAAACTATCCTTATTTTTAAGGGCTCTCTTAATTTTTTTTTTGGTACCAGGGATCCACAAGTTGTCCTTAGACTCAAATAATCATTAGATAATTTTTGGTACAAATATTAATTTTAGCCTTTTTACTATTCCAGTAATCTCTGAATAATATTCTAATAAAATGCTCTCATCCAAACATTTAAGCTTTCATGATTAGGCATTGGACTTTTAACCTTGTTTCCTAACCTATGCTTTGAAATATATATTTTAAATAATTTCTTGTTTTTATAGCACCACAAAAATTTTTGCATTATACTTATGTTTAATATGATTTAACTGGTAAATATCTATCAGAAAACTGGACTACATAATTTCATTCTTGCAAGCCAAATATAGGATTTTCAAATCTTTGTTACAGAAAATTTTCAGAATGATCAGAACTCATTGGTTAATGTAGAAATTCTTGGTATTTTTCAAAGTCCAAGATTCTTTCCTTTTTCTCCTTCAAGTTTGCCAAGGCCTTAAGCATGTTGGTTAGTGTTCTACCACTGAACTACAACCCCAGAACAGTTCTTTTAAACTTCTTGTTCTTTTAGTTGGTTGTGTCTGTTTTTCTGTGCTTCTAGTGACTTTTTGGCCCACCTTGATATTAAATATCCATTATATTTTGACCATATCCCTTTGGAGAGATTAATGGAATTTGATGAAAGGGAATGAAAGGTTGCTGGGATTCTGAGTTCTTATGTTATAAACATACTAATTTGCTTATTTATCACTTACTTATGAATTTATGGGAATTTTCCTTTATGAAAGTGATCTTACTCTTACAATTTCTATTCCATGTCTACTTTGTTCTCAGGTATAATTTTTACTGAATTCTCCTTCTAAATATTTACTTCATTTTACAAAAGCACTTTTCCTTTCCACCAGAAGCAAGGTTCTTTTCTACCATCGAGCGTAGCATTTGACAACTTGTCATTTCAGTCATTTTAGTTCTTTGTTTATCCAACTCTCTAATTGATATTTGAATTGTATTTGATGGGCACACTTTTTTCAAAGAAGGAATCTAAACTTATTTCTTGTATTTCTAATATCTTGGTATTAAATGCCCATTTCTATTCTATGTGCAGTACTGCTTTTAGCTATTTTCTGTTTCTTAAGTTGAAAGTCATTAGAGCTTAGTTGTTATATATAGTGGATTCTGGAGCTTCCTGGATTACTTATCCCCTCTAAAATGTTTTGTTTTTATGGATTCTGGTAAAAAAATTGTTATTCAGTACATTGATTTTACATTTATGCATAATAAATGTGAATTATATCACCTAGAACTTTTTTTGTGCCAATCAAGTTAATATTTATAAATTTGTAATAAAATTTAGCAAATGCTAAGGACATAATAAAAGGTACTTATTATTACTTCCAAGAGGAAAAGAAGTTTGAATGCAAAAAAACTAAAATGTCAGCAAAATTAAATAAAATGTCAGAAAGAAATTTTATTTTTATGTAAAATTAATCTTGTGAGGACTTCTGAAATTGACCCAAGACTAAATATTTTGAATGCTGTGTGGTAGAATTTGCATCATGTATGTGGTAAAATATTTTTGGATATACAAAAAGATGGCTTATCTTGGTATTAAATGCCCATTAGATTTTTATCTTTCTTTTGGAGAGAATGATGGGACATAATGGAATAGAATGAAAGGTTTCTGGGGTTCTGAATTCTTATAGCTTATTATTAACATAGTTTTTAATATCTTTATCACTTTATCACTAGAGTACTTCATGATGACATTTGTGATTTATTCCATACTTATAAGTTGCAGGCTGGAGATGTAGCTCAGTGGTAAGCATTTGCTTAACATTCATGAGACCATGGGTTAGGTTCCAGCACCAAATAAATAAATAACGCAGCATAGTTACAGTTGCCCAAGATCCTTCAGTGTCTGAGTAAGTATTTGAAATATTTCTGTGTTTCATTCAATTAATATTTTTCCCCTTTCTTAAAGCACACAATAGTATTTTGATATGATTTAAAATAATTTGTTATAGTACTCCCAACAAATGAAATAAATTATTTTACAGCATTATACAATACATACATGCTTTCTTAGTAAGTAGAGAATATTAAAGCTACCAGTCTTCTTTAAACATTTAACAGGGTCCTTACACATCTCTAGAAACATGTCATTATGTTAGAAATTACCCAGCCTCAAACTTGAGATTTTGAATAAAACAAATAATATGAATTACATAATGCAATATGTTATAATGAGCACAAAAGAGGTAATGAAGTTGGAATTGAAATAAAATAATTCCCTGTTTGCGTCTTTGAAGGAACACCTGAAGGGTCATTGTGTTCTAGTGGTTTTTTACAAGGTTTGATTTCCACTGCAGAACACCAGAAATAATTTACAGTGCTGCTAAGGAGAAAACAAACAAAACCAAAGACACAGAGAAGCTTCAAATGACTGGAAACATGGAATGGTCTGCTTTATTTAAAACATGTGGATTGCATAAAAGATAATGTGAGAAAATCTGTATTTTGAGCACTAGAAGCAGTTGGGAGCTATCAAAAGATTTTGAGCAAAATAAATTCACACTGTTTCAGCAATTTGAAAGAGAAGACAAACTGGGAAGGTACTGCAGTGATCAAGATTAACAGCAATTGAAAGTGACTCTAATTGATAAGAATACAAAAGAAAATATAGATATTTAAAAACATCAGTGACTCAAAAACTTTCATGTACTTGCTTTCAGACTCAAGACTAAAATATAGATTTAATAAATTTGTTCGCACTTTGGAATGACAGACTAAAACTTATGACAGCTTTACTTATGTAGAACCTAGGCAGAAAAAGAATCCCACCTTAAGTCTAAAATCAGAAATTGCCCTAAGTGCTAAGGATGAACAATAATGAAATAAAAATGCATTAGAAAAAGACATAAAGAAGCTCTATTGATTTTAATGAAGAGATAATTATTCACAAATGATAAGGATCAAAAAGAATCAAACTAATAGATACAGGAAAGAAACACACGAGTGGGAACAAATTTAGTAATTGCTATTAAGAGAAAATTAGGAAATTTTTCCCCCAAAATTAAAACAAATTTTTCTATTCTTAAAGTATTTCACACATATTAAGTTCATGAAATTACTTAAGAAAACTACTTCCAATATTTTCTCCCTGAGTAATTATCTTTCTGGGCTCCTAGACTCAGTAGCCACAGTGAATTACCGAGTTGTGTTACACTAGAATCTTAAATCTAGAAATATGGAATATTCTGAATTCCAGAACAAAATAATTTTCCAATTTAAAATTTGTGATCATTTAACTGATCATCTTGATTTATTATCACACAAATTCTGTTACTATTTTAATATTATGTGGGGAATTTTTTCTGGAGAGAACTACATTTATGGTCATAATGCATTTCTTAGATGAGATTAAGTCTCGTAACACTTCCTCCAGCAAGAAAAACGTACTCCTCTATTTCAACAATGATTAAGAAAGAATTCACAGAAGGAAATAAAATTTTGCAGGATAACGGTGCAATTTTCATTCATGAAAAATGTACTTACTCTTTGGGCCACGTGATGTCACTCTTGGCCGCGATATTCTGTTTCAAAGGGAATACAGAAATCCTTTTCCCCGTGGGAAAACCACACTCTCTTTTTCACTCACTCCGTGATGATCAATGGCGAATACAGGAAGACGGGACTGACAGAGTCAGTAGATTTCTCTTAATTTCGAGGCAATTTACATTAAGCAGAAAGAGATCGGGTATTTGAAATGTTGTACTCGGGTGGAAGCATTCCAGAAGGCCAGCACCTACTGCTTTTATTTCTGCTCCTCACAATCTGGGAAGCAGGCAGCGGGCAGCTCCATTACTCGGTCCCGGAGGAGGCAAAACACGGCACTTTCGTGGGCCGCATCGCCCAGGATCTTGAGCTGCAGCTGATGGAGCTGGTGCCACGCATGTTCCAGTTGGATTCTAAGAGTCACGGAGACCTTCTGGAGGTAAATCTGCAGAATGGCATTTTGTTTGTGAATTCTCGGATCGACCGGGAGGAGCTGTGCGGGCGGAGCGCGGAGTGTAGCATCCACCTGGAGGTGATCGTGGACAGACCGCTGCAGGTTTTCCATGTGGAGGTGGAAGTGAAGGACATTAACGACAACCCCCCGGTGTTCCCAGCCACACAAAAGAATCTGTTTATAGCAGAATCCAGGCCGCTTGACTCTCGGTTTCCACTAGAGGGCGCCTCGGATGCAGATGTCGGAGCCAATGCTCTGCTGACTTACAGACTGAGCCCCAATGAGTATTTCTCACTGGATGTACCACCCAGCCACGAGCAGGTAAAACCTCTTGGACTTGTGTTACGCAAACCTTTGGACCGGGAAGAAGCTCCAGAGCTTTACCTATTGCTCACTGCTACTGACGGAGGCAAACCCGAGCTGACTGGCACCGTTCAGTTATTCATCACAGTGCTGGATGCCAATGACAATGCCCCAGTATTCGACAGGACACTCTATACAGTGAGATTACCAGAAAATGTTCCTATAGGAACGCTGGTAATTAACCCCAATGCCTCAGATTTAGACGAAGGAGTGAATGGGGATATTGCTTACTCATTCTCCAGTGATGTTTCTCCAGATATAAAATCCAAGTTCCACATAGATGCTGTGAGTGGGGCAATCACAGTGATAGGACGTATTGATTTTGAAGAAAGCAAAACTTACAAAATTCAAGTAGAGGCAATTGATAAAGGCTTTCCACCACTGGCTGGTCACTGTACAGTTCTTGTGGAAGTGGTGGACACTAATGACAATGTTCCACAGTTAACTGTGAAAACTGCCTGGCTCCCTGTTAAAGAGGATGCACAACTTGGAACAGTTATTGCTCTGATCAGTGTGACTGACCTAGATGCAGGCGTGAATGGACAAGTGACCTGCTCCCTGATGCCTCATGTCCCCTTCAAGCTAGTGTCCACTTTCAAGAATTACTATTCGTTGGTGCTGGGCAGTGCCCTGGATCGCGAGACTGTATCTGACTATAAAGTGGTGGTGACCGCCAGGGACGGAGGTTCACCTTCGCTGTGGGCCACCACCAGTGTGTCTGTGGAGGTGGCTGACGTGAACGACAACGCACCGGCTTTTGCACAACCCGAGTACACTGTGTTCTTGAAGGAGAACAACCCGCCAGGCTGCCACATCTTTACAGTGTCTGCGCATGACGCGGACGCTCAGGAGAACGCTCTGGTGTCCTATTCTCTGGTGGAGCGTCGGGTGGCCGAGCGTGCGCTGTCGAGCTACGTGTCAGTGCACGCGGAAAGCGGCAAGGTGTATGCGCTGCAGCCTCTGGACCACGAGGAATTGGAGCTTCTGCAGTTTCAAGTGAGCGCACGCGATTCTGGCGATCCGTCACTTTGCAGCAACGTGACATTACAGGTGTTCGTGTTGGACGAAAATGACAATGCGCCAGCGCTGTTGGGGTCTGGGACGGGGGACGTGAGCTTAGTGGTGACCCAGCTGGTGCCTTGGTCTGTAGGTGCAGGCCATGTGGTGGCGAAGGTGCGCGCTGTGGATTCAGACTCAGGTTACAATGCATGGTTGTCTTATGAGCTACAGACGTCGGTGGGCGTCGCTCGCAGTCCCTTCCGCGTGGGACTGTACACCGGCGAGATCAGCACAACTCGCGCCCTGGATGAGACCGACTCGCCGCGTCAGCGCCTTTTGGTCCTGGTGAAGGACCATGGGGAGCCAGCGCTGACTGCCACCGCCACAGTGCTGGTGTCTCTGGTGGAAAGCGGCCAGACCCCAAAGACCGCTTCTAGAAGCTTGGCGGGTACTGCCAGCCAGGAGGCAATGCTGGTGGATGTCAACGTGTACCTGATCATTGCCATCTGCGCAGTGTCCAGCCTGTTGGTGCTCACGTTGCTGTTGTACATATCATTTCGGTGTTCAGCGGCGCCCACCCAGGGCGAGTGCGGGTCTGGGAAACCCATGCTGGTGTGCTCCAGCGCGGTGGGCAGCTGGTCGTACTCGAATCAGCGACGACAGAGGGTGTGCTCTGGAGAGGTCCCACCCAAGACCGACCTCATGGCCTTCAGCCCAGGTCTTCCTCCGTGTCCTGGATCTGTAGAAGGAGTGGGAGAACCACCTGTTGTTTTGGACTCCCCTGGGAAGGTAGGTTATCTTAGAATTTATTTTTGTTATTTGTTATTGAATGATATTTTTCAGCTCCTGTGGTACATTTAAATATTCTTTTTCATTTTTCTATAACTCTACCAGACTTTCAAAGTAAAAGTTCATAGTTTTACTTTGAATCTCATAAGTTTGGAACATACTTTTGTTTTGACTTTCTTTTTAAAATTTTTTTTACCTTCATTTATTTATTTATTTTTATGTGGTGCTGAGAATCGAACCCAGGGTCTCACATGTGCTAGGAGAGTGCTCTACCACTGAGCCACAACCCCAGTCCTGTTTCAACTTTCTTAATGAGAAACGTCCTAAACTGTATATTAAACAGGCATTATTATGTGTCAAATTAATTTTTGGAATCTGTAATTATTCTGGATGCCATAGCACTTGACAACCATTCAGTGTTACAGCCAATGCAGTTGTTATTCATTCAGTAAGCATGAACACCACTCTATCATTTATTCTAAATTTACTCTAAATCATTTATTTCTAAAATTTGCATTGTAGTTTGGTCTAGTTTTATTGTTTATTATAAACTCTTAAGTTTGTTTTTGCATTTAATTCCTCTGAATGAAGACTTTCTTGATATGGTTGTTCAGCACTGTTCAGTATCTTTTACTGCAACAAGTAATTTTCTTAAAATCCTGGAAAACAATTTCTCTATTTAGGAATCAAAATGGCCACAATAATGATTATGAAAATTGAAGTAAATTTTAAATAAAATATTTCAGTTTCTTCTAAATCATATGCCTGAGGCATGCTTCAACACAGTCTGTTTTTCGAATTTTACTTCATTCAAAATGAATACTCCCTCAGCTCCTGTCATCAAACCTATGTCTATCAACACATGTTACCTTGAATTCAGACTTACACTTGTATATATTTGTCTTTGAATGTTTTTCAGGTTCCATGTGCCACTGATCTTGGGCTTAGGTATTATGTGTTGTATGCAATTATGTGATATGAATTGAGTAATGCTATAAATGTCATCTTTCCCCTCAAATTTCTTCTTGCCTCTTAGACTTAATGTTTTGAGCACTGAATTATAAAATTTACTCATTATTATTCATGAGTATATATTGATTAACTGGTAATTTAATCCTTTATGTTAACTTGATTATCCTCTTAGACTAGTTCTTCTCAAATGATAGTTACTAGATAGGACAAACTAAATTACATCCTAAACTAAATTATAAACTTATTTTAAGATTCCAGATAATAGCTCAGATTGAACATTAGTATTGTGAATGGATGGATAATTCATTACATTTAAATGTATGCCTTATAAGAAAATAGGCACATAAGCTGATGGATCAAGTGATCCTCATTTCTGTCAATTTTTCTATTTATAAATATTATTCTACTGTCCAGATTTTAATAATGACTAAAGTAATTTAAAATTATTGATATGTTTAATATATCTTTTATAAGCCATAACATTATTAAATTTAAAAAATCATTTGGAAAGGATACAATTTCTATTATATTTAAGATTTTTTGGAAAAAGAAAACCTCAGGATTTTAAAGCTACATAGATCTCTTAGTGGAGAGTTTTGCTTTCTGAATATTTGATTCCAAGAACTTTGAGAGAGGAAAAAATATTTTTTTTACTTTAGGCAGTGTGACAAACTTTACTGACACTGATAAAACTATTAGATTACAGAACTATGTCTTTTTGGTATTTAAAAAATTAAATGTTACAGGGATGTAAGCTGTTGACTATGAAAGTAGAAGTGGTACATTTGTGAATTAGAATCATAAGATTCTTTTTGCTCATGTAAGATATAATAAAGTGAAACTTCTCCCCATACAATTGATTTCTTAATAAATGTACTTTTCTGTCTTCTTAGAGACAAGAAGCACCCTCTCAGCATGTCCAATAGCAATGATGAAAGCATTGTAGAGTGGCACTATTCTATACATAATAATTTTTCCTGAGGACCCAAATTTGTTCTTGAGAATCATGAAAACAAATGTGGCCAAATTGAGGCTGGAGAGTAATTCTTACTAATGAAGCACTCATTCTCCTTAAAATGCTATCCCAGGCACTTAATATACCATAACTCACAACCCCATTTTTTACTATTATATTATGAAAGTGGAAAGTGAAACATGTAAAGGTTGAATGGTTGAGGATGTAAAGTCACATTACTAGTAAGTAGGATAATAAAAATCTAAATGGAGAAATGTCTGATGTTGAAGACAGTAATCTCTCTACATTTTAGTGATGACTGGAATTTAGGAGTCGCAAACACCTCATGGGTAATTGATGCTTGTGATTAGTGTAAAAATAAGGTTCATTGAACCTTAAAATAATGACAAAGTGAAGTAAATATCATAACTTGAAGAGACCTACTATTGTCATCCAATAAAATGCTTCTACACAGTATGCAAACTTGAGAGCATTTGAAATTTAGCTAAGATAATCAAGTGGTTAAGGAAGAAATTAGTTCTCCGAAGTTCTGTGTCAAATATAATGTTGTGCCATGAATAAAGTCAATATTATTATATACAAGAGACTATTATAAGGGTTTGAAAGTCCAGATAAACACATATAGAAATAAGAGATGAATGAAAGAAAAGTTAAACTCATGGAATTGTACTTACGAATTAGGCCACCGGATGTCGCTGTTGTCCACAATATAAGTAGCCTTTTAGAAAAAAAGGAATAATCCACTGTCTCTCAAGGTCTAGGAAGTAGCTATTTTCTTAGATCTCAACCGTTTCTATAAAAAATGGAAGAAAGATATCGGATGGGAAATGTTCAGAGTATTCATAGACTTGTAAGACAAGAGAAAGGTAGGATGTTGATCGCCAGATCCGGCCTTCCGGGAGCCCGGTGTCTGCTGCTCTCGCTTCTGCTCCTGACAGTTTGGGAGGCTGGGAGCGGTCAGCTCCATTACTCGGTCCAGGAGGAAGCCAAACACGGCACTTTCGTGGGCCGCATCGCGCAAGACCTGGGGTTGGAACTGGAAGACCTGGTGCCCCGCCTATTTCGGGTAGCGTCCAAGGGCCGCGGGGACCTTCTGGAGGTAAATCTGCAGAATGGCATTTTGTTTGTGAATTCTCGGATCGACCGGGAGGAGCTGTGCGGGCGGAGCGCGGAGTGTAGCATCCACCTGGAGGTGATCGTGGACAGACCGCTGCAGGTTTTCCATGTGGAGGTGGAAGTGAAGGACATTAATGACAACCCTCCGATGTTCTCCGTAACAGAACAAAAGATCTCAATACCGGAGTCTAGACTGCTTGACTCTAGATTTCCGCTGGAAGGCGCTTCTGATGCAGATGTTGGAGAGAACGCTATGATTACTTATAAACTCAGTTCAAATGAGTTTTTCATTCTTAATATTATAAGCAAAAAAGACAAAGGCAAGTTCCCAGTCCTTGTTTTGAGAAAACTGCTAGACCGTGAAGAAAATCCACAGCTTAAGTTGTTATTGACTGCAACGGATGGGGGCAAACCTGAATTCACAGGATCTGTTTCTGTGTTCATTTTTGTATTAGATGCTAATGATAATGCTCCTACATTTGACAGATCCGTTTATGAAGTGAAGATGTATGAAAATCAGTTGAATCAAACGTTAGTAATATGGCTAAATGCTTCTGACGCGGATGAAGGAATAAACAAGGAAATGGTGTATTCTTTTAGCTCTTTGGTCCCAGCCATCATAAGAAGGAAATTTTTAATAAATGAAATGACAGGAGAAATAAAAGTAAATGATTATATTGACTTTGAAGATAGAAACATTTATGAAATTCATGTAGATGTTACAGATAAAGGAGCTCCACCTATGGTTGGTCACTGCACTGTCTTAGTAGAAGTCCTCGATGAAAATGACAATTCTCCTGAGGTAGTTGTCACTTCTTTGGCTCTCCCAGTAGAAGAGAATGCTCAAGTGGGCACTGTCGTTGCCCTAATTAGCGTGTCTGACCAAGACTCTGGAGCCAATGGTCAGGTGATTTGCTCACTGACACCCCACATCCCCTTCAAGCTGGTGTCCACTTTCAAAAATTACTACTCGCTGGTGTTGGACAGCACCCTGGACCGCGAGACCATATCTGAGTATGAGTTGGTGGTGACTGCAAGGGATGGGGGCTCGCCTTCGCTGTGGGCCTCAGCCAGCTTGTTGGTGGAGGTGGCAGATGTGAACGACAATGCGCCAGTGTTTGCGCAGTCCGAGTACACGGTGTTCGTGAAGGAGAACAACCCGCCAGGCTGCCACATCTTCACGGTGTCTGCTCATGACGCGGATGCGCGGGAGAATGCGCTGGTGTCCTACTCTCTGGTGGAGCGGCGGGTGGGTGAGCGTGCACTGTCGAGCTACGTGTCAGTGCACGCGGAGAGCGGCAAGGTGTATGCGCTGCAGCCTTTGGACCATGAGGAGTTGGAGCTGCTGCAGTTCCAGGTGAGCGCGCGGGACTCTGGTGTGCCACCCCTGGGCAGCAACGTGACTTTACAAGTATTCGTGCTGGATGAGAACGACAACGCGCCAGCACTGCTGAGACCTTGGACACAAGGAGCAGGCGGCTCTGTGAGCGAACTGGTGTCTCGGTCAGTTGGTGCGGGCCACGTGGTGGCGAAGGTGCGGGCGGTGGACGCAGACTCTGGCTACAATGCGTGGCTGTCTTATGAACTGCTGCCTGCGAAGGGCAGTGCTCGAAGTCCATTCCGCGTGGGGCTGTACACAGGCGAGATCAGCACCACGCGCTTGCTGGATGAGGCGGACGCACCCAGTCAGAGCCTGCTGATTCTGGTGAAAGACCACGGTGAGCCGGCACTGACCGCTACTACCACAGTTCTGGTGTCTCTGGTGGAGAATGGTCAGACGCCAAAGGCCTCTTTGCGAGCGTCAGCTGGAGCTGCGGACGCAGAGGTGGCGTTGGTGGATGTCAACGTGTACCTGATCATTGCCATCTGTGCGATATCCAGCCTGTTGGTGCTCACGCTGCTACTGTACACCGCACTGCGGTGCTCAGAGGCGCCCACTGAGGGCGCGTGCAGGCCTGGGAAGCCCACGCTGGTGTGCTCTAGCGCGGTGGGGAGCTGGTCATACTCTCAGCAGAGGAGGCAGGTGTGTTCTGGTGAGAGCCCACCCAAGACTGACCTCATGGCTTTCAGCCCTAGTATTCCTCCTGGTTCAGGTTCTGGAGATAGTGGAGTCCAACAGGAGATCTTTGAGAATGTGAGTACAGCAATACTGTGAGGTATTTCATTCCCGTTAATGCCACTGACATATTAGTTCACCAATTTATTATTGTAAATTCATTGTTTTCTTAAATTTGTTTTTGCCTTTCTCTTTAGATGGTTTATTGAAAGCCTACTGCAAATCTAGCCATCTTCATCACTTTTTACTACAGTCATTGAGAATATTTCTTAGGAATATTCTTCAGTTGCTAAATATAATAACAAAATAGCAATACTGAAATAGGATGAGTCAACGTTTCTTCTTGCTTTGGAAAGTTAAGTTTTCTAGGAAGAAGGCAAAGATCATGATGGGAAATGTAGAATACGGACAAGGCTCCAATCCACTTCTCAGTTTTCCAGCAATTTCATTCTTCCTATTCTAATTGGTGTCCTCCACTTCTTATCATGTTTATATATTCAAAACTACCACCATTTTATTTTATAATTTGAGTTTAAAACATGTTTATTTCTTAACTTTCTATATCTTTAAATTATCTGTCATTAAACGAGATGGGCATGTTTGAGGCAGCTTCGTTTTATATACAATTTTTTCTTTATAATCAATGGCATGCTTTTTTGAGATGGTCTTTGCAGTGGGTGGAGTTTTAGCCTTGCCTTTGGAGGTTCGTTTAGTATTTTGGGGGAGGGTCATTAATACTCTTGTATTATCAAACTCATTTTTTTCAAAGTCTACTTTTTTAGATAGACAATATTTTCCCCCTTACTAACATGATGTCAATTCTGCTTAATTATCTGTTAAACTCATTGCTACTTTCTTCCAGTTTAATTTATTGAGCTCTTCTACTTATTTTGAAGATTTATTTGGGCATGGATCATACTCATTTTCTTCCATTCTTAGCACTTGTCATGAGGCTGTACTGAAATATTTTAGGTAGGAAAATTAGCACTTGTGCTTTCAGTTTAAGAAATTCTTCGAATAAATGGTGAAGTGCAGTATTGTTGCCTGTGCTTAGCAAGATGTGTGGTCTTTAAAATGACATTAATAATTTAAGCATAGGAAGAATGAAATATCAGTAAAGGTACTTCCACTTGAGTACCTCATTGTTGATTACTCAGAATTTAACACAGTATACTCCAGATACATTTAACACAAAGTATATTTTGTTTGGGGTTAGGGTTGTAGCTTTAGTGGTAGAACACTTGTCTAACAGGCACAAAACCCTGGGTTCAATTATCAACACTGCAAGAAAAAAAAAATTGTGGTTTCAGCACCATCACCAAGTGAGTTGTTTTATTTAAAGAAATCCCAGAGAATTTGTAATTAAACCTGTAAGGATATCTATTAAATAGTATGGAAGGTTAATTACAAATTTGTTCTTTTGGACTTCAATTACAAATGAGATACTCTTTGATTCTGCTGTGTGAATACATATTTGCATTTGGAAGGAGAGTCAAGTTATGGACAGGGTAAAGTCCAAATAAACACTTTGAAGGTGTTAGTGGCTATTTTCTGTTTTGAAAGAGGAACTTTAGGAGGATGATTTCCATGAAGATAAACATTAGGAAAATCTTTAGAAAAGGGATTAACATCACCCATGCCTTCATATATTATGCGTGAATCTCTCCATCTGTAGATGGGGGAGAACAAGAGCAAATGTTGGTGATTATATAGTAAACCACCATGTATAAGCTATTTCTATTTGTTGGGCATGGTGTGAAGGGCTTAAAATACATCTTTTCATTTAATCCTAATTCATTTATGATAATTTGTAAAATACTGTACATAGAGCTATCCAAATTTTAAATATAAAGGAATCTGAGATATTTATCTTCTCCAGTTCCCTTCAACTAGTACATAATGGAGATAATGTTCAAATGCATATCTTTCACAATCCAGAGCCATTCTTTTTTAAATATTTTATTTTTTAGTTGTAGTTGGACAGAATACTTTTATTTTATTTTTATGTGGTGCTGAGGATCGAACCCAGGGTCTCGCTTGTGCTAGGCGAGTACTCTACCACAGAGCCACAACTCCAGACCCAGAGCCATTCTTTTATTCATCATAATGTAGAATTTTCTTCAGTAAATCTTTTCTCTTTTATCAAATAGTGCTGGTTATGAAAGTTGAGTGCAATCTGTATACAGGGAAATCCTTCTTTCTGTTTTGCTTTAAAAGGCTCTTCATGATTATATTAATCATTAACTTTGTGCAATGCTATGATTGAGGTGGATATTAGGATTTTTTTGGTGAAAGTTTTTCTTAGGAGAGTTCATGATTATCACATGTTTTAATCAATTGCCACATTGACAGAGGCATTTATATTATTTAATCAGTAAATAAGAATTGTATTATAAGAACTATGGATCAATTGTTTAGAAGTGATAGAGATAAAGAAGAGTTATTTAATACATGAGAAACATCATAGGCTGCATTTTCTAATATTGCTGCAAAACACCAAAGTCAAATATCACATAGAAGAGTGTGCCGCAGTCTGGCTGGGCACACAATCACCAGCCACCACACAGCTTGTAGATCCAAACAGCAACTCTTTATTCCCGAACTCACACCAACCATCTACAAACACGTTCTGGGGAAATCCACGTTCTCTGCCCAAATCCACCCCCACTGGGCTTCTATCTCCCAAAAAATACTGTCTGAATCCCGTGAGAACTCAAGGGGAACTCAGGCAGCAGGATACGCCCTATTCCCAGCAGGAATAATCTTAAACCTGGAACGCCCTAAACCCGATTATCCTAAACCGGGAACACCCTAATCCGCCCTGGTCCTTGAGCAAGGTCACCTACATTCAATGTCACTGCAACATGGGGTACGCTGGCAAGGAAATTGTCATACCTACTTGGCTAATGGCTCCCAGCAAGAGTGACCTTGTTTGTTCTTTGTCATGAATAAGGATAGTGTTTTAGACAAGTATAAATGATAATGTAACTTCAAGGATCCTGAACATGGTCAAAGGATTCAGAAGTGTTTACAATGTTTCATACTTCCTTAACAGCTTTAAAGGCATTGGTTTTCCATTAAAATCTTTAAATGTATGTAGGTCTTTCTCAGTTCAGCCTTCTTCAGTCTTATTGTTGGCTGAGAGATTTGTGCCAACTAAACAAAGGATTTGAAATTGTGTTTACTAAATAAGTCATGCTAGAGCAGAGTCAGCCTCATTCACTAGATCCTACAGTGGTTGGATATTGAATTTTAATGTGATTTTAAAGAGCTTCCTGAGGTTCTGTGAATAGCAACAAAATTAATTTCTGTATTTTATGTTTTCAAGAAATATAGCACTAATATAACATAAACTATGCATTCTAACTAGGACTAGCAGGTTACACAGGTAGCATTTAAAGCTAACCAAATTAATTTTGTAAAGGTCTAGAACAAAATTCCTTAGTCCTCAGTTGATTTTGCAAAGTAAAAGTTAATTAGGATAATGATATGACCTATTGGCATTAGCCTAGAGCCAAATATTAGGCTCATCCCCCAAAATGAGTTTGAATAGAGCATTTTTTTCTCTCTGGGTGATTTAGATGGTGACACCTGAAATATTATAGCCAATGAAAAAGATGGATCATTGACTCACACACCATATTGAATGTTTCAGTGACTTGCCATTTGCCCAGGGCCAGTTTGTATAATCACAAAATATCATATTATTGAAAATTGACACCTAAATTAACATCTGTTTTTAATTCAAATATATATTATCATCTATCATGAGTTAAATTTCTCATATTTATATCTCTATTTAGGAAGACACCTCATTGTGCATAACATCTCAATTTCCAGTTCCCATAATTTCCCCTAAATGGAAATCTGTTACTTATTTTGTTGAAAAATAAAAAAATTGACATGCTTCAAATGTCATTTTAAATACACTGTTATCTGGTCAAGTGTTGTATTTGAATTAAAAGTTCACATGACTGATGTATAATAGAATATGACAGGTGTATAATAGAATTCAGTGCCATAAAATGTGTATACTTTTTAAGTTTTAAAACAGAATTTTAATTTACTTTAATAAGAGTTTAATGTTATGACAATATTGGGAAAAGAGTAAATATGAAAAAAGTGAAACAAAATCACAAATTAGTAGTAGAATGTATTTTTAAAGTCAAGATTAATGAAAATATCAACAAAGAAGTATGATGACCATTTTTTCCATATGCCATTGCAATAATTTTGGGTTGCAGATGATCCATCAAAATGAACACTGAGGAAGAAAATAGCTTGAGCCCCCAAATTTGAAGGCAGCCTGGAAGATCTTGACTCTTAAAAAAACTATATAAAATTAAGCAACTTTATGTAACAAAATATTTAAGCTAGAATTTTTATTCTGAGTCACTTTCTACTCTAAACTTACATTGTGTTATCTTTTTTCTCCTAAATGGTTATGAGAAGACAAAGAAAACATAACCAAATAACAGTGTCAGGCAATGAAAACTCACATCAACAATTCTGATTTTCTGTAGTATATACACACAATGGAATATTACTTAGCATAAAGAAAAATGAAATTATGGCATTTGCCAGTAAATGGATGGAACTAGAGACTATCATGTTAAGTGAAATAAGCCAATCCCCTAAAACCAAAGGCTGAATGTTCTCTCTGATATAGGAACGCTAACACACAACAAGCAGGGGAGGGAAGAATAATAGTTCATTGGATTAGACAAAGGGGAATAAAGGGAATGGAGAGTGGATGGGAATAGGAAAGTATATTCCAGATACATTTAATACAAATGAATGAATCAGACATAACTTTCCTATGTTCATATATATGAATACACAACAGTAAAACTCCACATCATGTACAATCACAAGAATGGGATCCTAATTAGAATAAGTTATACTCCATATATGTATGTCAAAATACACTCTACTGTCATGTATATCTAAAGAGAAAAAAATCCCATTTCACTTAGTATTCTATGAAATTCCATTTCCAAACTCTAAGCACATCTTCAGACACTTGGAGGAGATATATTAGAAATCACTTTGCTTGTTCTGGATGAATTTATTATTGAAATTCCCAAATTCTTCAATAACAAGCCATTTTAGTTAGTGTATTTTGATTGGATTGAGAAAACCAATGTTGGTGACTTGGAAATAGCAAAATGGTACAGGTATTTTTTGTGGTGATTTTTAACTTCATGGAGTTATTTCATTGAAAAAATCATTTTACAGTTGAAATGATTATTTCTATTATATTATTCCTCCATTACTTAATGTTCCATTTGGATGTCTCATAGTATTAACAATGTAACTTATGTGAGAAATCATCTATGTAAAATTCATAATTCATCTAGGCCAAGGGACTTTTCCTTTGTAAATTCTGTATTTTAAATTAACAAACTTGAAAATACATTATTTATTTTTCTGATTATTTTCCTATTGTTCTGCAATGGCTATAAAGTCACTTGTAACAAGAAGACAGTTAAATGTAAATAATTAAGAATCAGAACTGAGGGAAAAAAGATATCATATAGTTAACAATAGTGCTTTAATATTTCAGTATAGCCAGAAGAGATGATTTTGAATGTTTCATCACAATGAAATGATGTATGTTTAAGGTGGTAGATATGCTAATTACCCTGGATTGATTATTACACAATATATACACAAATGAAAACATTCAATTGTACCCCATAAATTTGTACAAGTATTACATGTCAATTTTAAAAATTAAAAGAGACATGAGAAGGCATATTCATATAGATAAAAGCATAGTATGCAGAACATAAAGTCTGAAGAGTTGTTATTACTAAGATTTAAAGTTTTTCTTCGAGGGTGAGGCATGTAGCTTAGTGGTAGAGGGCTTGCCTAGCATACAAAGGGCCCTAACTTCTGCAAAAACAAAAAACAAGCTCCAGTGTCACAATTATTTTTGAGTTTTCTAGCAGACCCAGTTACAAGGGAAGTTGGAAGTAAAATAATTCAATTTTGATAATATGTATTTTAGATTTGATAATATTTTTGTATGAGGGACAATACTTTAGGTAAACATTAACTCTGTTTTTCCAACAGGTTTTTTAAATAAGTGAACTCTCTTTTTCTCTAAGTACTTAGATAAGTGAAATAATAATTTTATAATTCTAATTGAGCCATAGAAAGAATTTAAAATTGATGTTATTCAAGAAACAAAGTGCCATTTCCACATATATTTGATTTCAATACAACTTAAAATCTGAACGTTCCATAAAAATCACTTTGGAATTGTTTAGGAAAAAGTAAGGTAAAACATGAAAATTCTGGGGTGATGGATGCAGTGCACAGTACTCACAATTTCAGGCACAAGGTGTCGCTCTTTGCTTGAAAGAAAGAGTCCTCTCATGGATTGGTCTGGTCAGGCATTCCTCCTAAAAAACGACTCCATCATGTTGGATGCTACTATGAAAGGATCCTTCGAAACTTCTCAAAAACTCAGCGAGATTTTAAACCTGAATTGAAGTATTTGGTACATTAAGTGTAAGAAAATCTTATTTTGGAAGCCAACTTCGTATGCAATGTTAGGTTTTCAGCGAAGGAGTTTGGGTACTCTGCGACTACTGATCTCGCTTCTGCTTCTGGCAGCCTGGGAGGCAGGGAGTGGCCAGCTCCACTATTCCATCCCGGAAGAGGCTAAACATGGCACCTTTGTGGGCCGCATCGCTCAGGACCTAGGGTTGGAACTGGAAGAGCTGGTGCCCCGTTTGTTCCGGGTGGAGTCCAAGGGCCGCGGGGACCTTCTGGAGGTAAATCTGCAGAATGGCATTTTGTTTGTGAATTCTCGGATCGACCGGGAGGAGCTGTGCGGGCGGAGCGCGGAGTGTAGCATCCACCTGGAGGTGATCGTGGACAGACCGCTGCAGGTTTTCCATGTGGAGGTAGAGGTGAAAGATATTAATGACAACCCGCCAACGTTCTCTCTCAGAGAACAAAGCCTGCTGATTTCTGAATCTAAGCAGCCAGACTCGCGATTTCCGCTAGAGGGAGCTTCTGATGCGGATATAGGCGAGAATGCTCTATTGACCTACAGACTAAGTCAAAATGAGTATTTTACTTTAGAATCACCAACGAATAGTAAGCCGACTAAAAGACTATCGCTTATATTAAAGAAGTCACTGGACAGAGAGAAAACTCCGAAGCTTAATTTGCTACTGACTGCCACAGATGGAGGGAAACCAGAACTCACAGGCACCCTTCAGCTCTTGGTCTCTATCTTGGATGTTAACGACAATGATCCGGAGTTTGATCAATTAGAATACAAGGTGAGAATGATGGAAAACATTGCTAAAGAAACTCTTGTGATAAAGTTAAACGCCACTGATCGAGATGAAGGAGTAAACGGGGAAGTAACATACTTCTTAATGTCAATTAAGCCCAATGGAAAACTCTTATTTACACTAGATGAAAATAATGGAGAAGTGAGGGTCAATGGAACTTTAGATTATGAAGAAAATAAGTTTTATGAAATTGAAGTGCAGGCCACAGATAAGGGTAATCCCCCGATGGCAGGTCACTGTACAGTCTGGGTAGAAATCGTAGACACCAATGATAACGCTCCTGAAATTACTGTGACTTCTCTGTCCCTCCCAGTACGTGAGGACACTCGGCCAACCACAGTCATTGCGTTGATAAGCGTATCCGACCGCGACTCCGGTGTCAACGGCCAGGTGACCTGCTCTCTGACGCCGGATGTTCCCTTCAAGATTGTGTCCACTTTCAAAAACTATTATTCACTGGTGTTGGACAGTGATCTGGACCGAGAAAAAGTGTCAGCATATAATTTGGTCGTGACTGCACGAGACGGGGGCTCGCCTTCGCTGTGGACCACAGCCATTGTGTCGGTGGAAGTGGCCGACGTGAACGACAATGCACCTGCGTTCCCACAGTCTGAATACACCATATTCGTGAAGGAGAACAATCTGCCAGGCTCCCACATCTTCACGGTATCCGCTCGAGACGCGGACACGCAAGAAAATGCGCTGGTATCCTACTCTCTAGTAGAGCGGCGGGTGGGCGAGCGTGCGCTGTCGAGCTACGTGTCGGTGCACGCTGAGAGTGGCAAGGTATATGCACTGCAGCCCTTGGACCACGAAGAGCTTGAATTGCTGCAGTTCCAAGTGAGCGCGCGCGACGCTGGTGTGCCGCCACTCGGTAGCAATGTGACTCTGCAAGTGTTCGTGCTGGACGAGAACGACAACACGCCTGCGCTGCTGCCTACTCCTGTAGGTGGCACCGTGAACGTGAACGAGCTGGTATCAAGGTCAGTGGGCGCCGGCCACGTGGTTGGTAAGGTGCGTGCAGTGGATGCAGACTCCGGATACAATGCGTGGCTCTCCTACGAGCTATTGCCAGCTGCAGGTGGCGCTCGCAGTCCATTTCGCGTGGGGCTATACACCGGTGAGATCAGCACCACGCGTGCCCTGGACGAGACAGATGCGCCACGTCAGCGCCTGTTGGTTCTGGTGAAGGACCACGGTGAACCGGTTTTGATGGCCACCGCCACAGTGCTGGTATCTCTGGTGGAGAGCGGTCAGGCGCCAAAGGCCGCCTCACCGATGTTTGCCAGCTCTGCGGGCCAGGCAGAGTCGCTGGTGGATGTCAACGTGTATCTGATCATAGCCATCTGCGCGGTGTCCAGCCTGTTGGTGCTCACGCTGCTACTGTACACAGCGCTGCGGTGCTCGGCTGGGCCCACCGAGAGTGCGTGTGGACCTGGGAAGCCCACGCTGGTGTGCTCCAGCGCGGTGGGGAGCTGGTCATACTCGCAACAGAGGAGGCAGAGGGTGTGTTCTGGCGAGGACCCGCCCAAGACCGACCTAATGGCCTTCAGCCCCAGTCTTCCACCAGGACTAGACAGAGAAGATGAAAAAGGAAGGCAGGAGGCAGGATCAAATAACCCAATACACGTGAGTTTTCTAAAAATTCCACCTATTCAGAATGTTTATGTTACATTATTTGGAACATTTGTTCACAGAAATTTTTAAAATGAGAACTCTGTATTTTGAATATTGTTTTAAAGAACAATGTCTGTTAGTTATATATGTCAGATGATACATATATCCATTCTTTTAATAATGAAAAATCAGGTTTCTTCTTTTTAATGAATGTGCTCTTTCTTCTAATGTTTGATTAGAATACATTGAAAGAAGTTTTGAAGAATGCCCCTACTGTTGTTACTTGAGTACAAATAGTCACATTTTTTTTGTGGATTCTTTAAATTTACCAACCTTTTTCTTTTAACAGCATTTGCCTTGATATTTTCACATTATTGAATTAATTGGTTAAAAAAACCCTCGTGTCAGTGATTGAACCCTCTTCATTAGGTCTGAAATGATTTCCTTTTCTATAGAGCTTAATATCCATCTTAAACGTATTATCCTTCAAATAAAATTTAATTTTGCATCTACTTCTGTGGCAAAACCTATTTTTATATTATTTGAAGGAAAAAATCCAGCCTTGCATTGTGATATGCTGGAAATAACATCCTACAATGGAAATAATAAAATTGTCCATTCTTATTTTTTTTCTGTGAGCTGGCAATAGATTTATCTAGCACATATTCAAACAAAACTCCCTGATTCATGTTTCTAAAGTAAACTAGGCAAGTAAAATTATTGAAATTATTCAAGCAAATCATACAAACTTGCTAAGGGCATATATGTTTATGATATCTGCAATATGTGCTTATGGGCATTGTTTCCTACATTTTTTGAATTTATCTAGAATTTAACTCCATTAAAGTGAACAAAACTGATAATTATCATTGTATGCATTTCACTTTTATTCCTTTTGTGGTACTGGGGATTGAACTCAGGGTTGCTCTATCTATCACTAAGCTATTTCCCTAGACCTACTTATTTATTTATATATAGATAGGATCTTTCTAAGTTGCCAGAGCTGTACTCAGACTTGGAATTCTCCTGTCTCTGTCTCATGGATAACTGAGATTATAAGAATTTACCACTGTGCCTGACTATTTCACATTTTAACTGCTCTGTCTTTAAATGTCTTATCTCAGTATAATCATGTAAGAGTCTAGCAAAGATCATTTACCACTAGGAATTTCTTCTATTTCTGTGTGGGTTTTTTTGTTATGAATATGGTTGTAGAATTCTTTGAAAATCAGACATGGCTGTTTTAATGTTACACATCATGTCATTTGGCATAATATTCTAAAGGAGTCCATTCTTGGAACTTGGATCAGGAACTCCTGTATTTGTTTGTTTATTTCTTCTTCTTCTTCTTCAAAACTTTTGTATTTTAATATTAATTGGCTAGTAACATTAAAAGTAGGTAAAAGATATTTGAAATTGTATAAATATAATAAATATGAATATTAAGGCATACATTATTGCCATTTCCAAATGAAGTTATTTGATTAAGTTCATCTAAATTTACTTTTAAAAAGACATTGGAGAATTTTAGATTACAGTTTAAATTTTTGTAAACCATTACTTTTGCATCACATAAATAGCTGGTGCACATTTAGATAATTTCAAATTACCAGAAATAATTTTTATAGATTCAGAGTCATTCATATTTATTCTTACTGTCAGAGCTACATTCTTGGGTAAAATTATAATTTCACCTTATTTTTTAGTTCAGGTAATACTAGGATAACAGATTTTATTACCTGCTTAATAATTTAATTATGTACAACAATGTATGAGAACTACATGACAGTATTTTTTTTTTCCTGACAGTACCTTAGCAATCCAGGTACATTAACATTTTTGAAAACGGAAAATAGGAAATGAAACTTGGTGGTGATGTTCAGCAATTTAAATAATTAGTTTGATTATATCAAAATTAAAGTGGTTTTCTTAAGTAAGAGCCAGTTTTATAGTTATTTTATACTCAGAGGTTATTTTTTTCTGGTTATATAAAGGCCTCACACCTCACTTACCTTTATTGTTGTATGTAAGAGGAGTGGCAACAAATTATGGGCTTGAAGATTTGAGTTTGAATATTAATGAAGCTTTAAAATCTATGTTTATTTTTCTTATCTATTTTGTTTTCATGATTATCTTGACTTATTAAAAATTATGAAAGCTCTTTTGGTTCACCTTGAACCATAGTCATCATTTTGATTTTCTGAAGAGACTTATATTTTGAGTAATTACTAACTGATCTGTAGGGAAAGATTTATCGAGAAACCAACATGTTTGTTTCATGTTCACATTCTTTTGCCTTTGGTTGGTGAGATTAAGTGCCTTAAAACACTTCATGAGATCATTTGCATATTGGTCTGCCATTGTTAGCTTAGAATATTGTGATATTTGACAGCTTGACTCATACATTTTCATGGCAATGCTTTATTTCTTCCAAAATAAAGCTTTCTAGAACTTGTGCTTTGCATTGCTTTAACATGCTATGGGAATAAGAGCAGGTGTATGAAAAGCCATCACATATAAACATCAATGAACCCCAAACAATAACATCGTTCATATTTATGATGAATTACAATATTCAATAGAGTTGTACAATTTATATATGTGAAATGTTTAGCTCATATAAATATTTATGTTTCATTTTCTCTACTAGATAATGGCATTCTTAACATCTTCCTAACATCTTACAATAAAGTATTTGGGAAGCACTTTATCATGAAAACAGTGTGAATTGTAAGCATTGTAAGGTTAGGAGTGATTATTCCCCATAATAGTTAAAGGGTAACTTCTTTTATGCCTTATTTTCAAAGGTTTTTTAAAATTTTATTTATTCTAATTTGTTATAGATGACAGCAGAATGCAATTCAATTCATATCACACAAATAGAGCACAAATTTTCATGTCTCTGGTTGTACACAAAGTAGAGTCACTCCATTAGTGTTTTCATATGTGTATTTAGGGTAATGATGTCTGTCTCATTCCACCATCTTTTCTACCCCCATGCCTCCTCTCTTCCCCTCTCTCCCCTTTGCCTTATCTAAAGTTCTTCTATTCTTCCCACGCTGCCCCCCATCCCCATTATGAATTAGCATCCTTATATCAGAGAAAACATTTGGCACTTTGTTTTTTGGGGGATTGGCTAACTTCACTTAGCATTATATTCTTCAACTCTATCCATTTATCTGCAAATGCCATGAGTTTATTCTCTTTTAATGCTGAGTAATATTCCATTGAGTATATATATATCAAAGGTTATTTTAATGATAAACTTTGAAGCAGAAAATGTTTTCAAACTACAACATAGGCATTTTTGTTTCGTTGCTAATAACATATAGGTTAACTAGATAGGATCATTCACAAATGATCCATGAAATGATCCAAAATAGAATTTAGAGAGACCAAGAAATGGCTAACCCCAAAGAACCTCTCTTCTTTTTCTTGTATTTACATAATCAGTCACATATGTCGCTATACACTCAAAAGGTGAAGAAGGAAAATTCTGTCTGTGCACATAGTTACCAACCATTCACATATAGGGTCAACTCCATATTGACTGGAACGCAGGTCAGGAATTATTAAATAGGTACATAAAGGGTCATAAAAATCTCATGTATGCTCTCCTTTAAAACGGCCTTCACTGTCTGCAATGGTGTTTATAGAGTGGAGGACTGATTCCTGCAATTGCTGCTCTCGCTTTTACTCCTGGCAGCCAGGGAAGGGGGAACCGGTCAGCTTCACTACTCAGTCGCAGAGGAGGCCAAGCACCGCACCTTCGTGGGCGGCATCACGCAGGACCTGGGGCTGGAAATAACAGAATTGGTGCCACGCCTGTTCCGGGTGGGGTCCAAGGATAGCAGGGACCTTCTAAAGCTAAATCTGCAGAATGGCATTTTGTTTGTGAATTCTCGGATCCACCGGGAGGAACTGTGCAGGGGGAGTGCGGAGTGTAGCATCCACCCTGAGGTGATCGTGGACAGACCGCTGCAGGTTTTCCATGTGGAGGTGAAGGTGAAGGACAGTAATGACAACCCTCCAGCGCTCAGAGAAAAACAGCATAAGGTCTGAACCTGCACCTCTGGACACAGTTTCTTCTAGAAGGCTCTTCTGATGCAGATTTTGGCATAAACTCTCTCCTAACTTATACATTAAGTTTAAAGGAGCATTTTGCACTTCAAACAACAACAGCAACAGCAAAGATAAAAGCACATTGCCTGAGTTAATTCTTCCGAAGTTATTGTACAGAGAGGAAACCCTCGAACTTAATTTATTGCTGATGGTCATTGATGGTGGTAAACCGGAGCTAACAGGATTGTTCAGATTGGAATAACCATCCTGAATGTGATGCCAACACTCCAGAGTTTGATAAGCCTGGTTATAAAGCAGTATTCTTTGAAAATGTCAGAAACAACACTAGAATAATTCAACTAAATGCTTTGGATCTGGACGAAGGCCTGAATGGGGAAATTTCCTGTGAAATCAGAATGATTTTGCCAGTGAGTGAGAACTGCAAGTTTTCAATTAATCCAGGTACAGGTGAAATTAAAATCCACAGGGAACTAGATTTTGAAGAGAATAATGCTTATGAAATTCAGGTTAACGCCATTGAAAAGGGATTCCTTCCATGGTAGGTCACAGCTTGGTCCTGGTGGAGGTTCTGTACCTGAATGACAATATTCCTGAGAAAATGGTTACTTCACTATCACTCCCTGTGAGAGAGGATGCCCAAGTGGGGGATTAGCGGGTCTGACCTTGACTCTGGGGCCAACAGACAGGTCACCTGCTCCTTGTCATCCTACATACCCTTCAAGCTGGTGTCTACATTCGAAAATTACTATTCCCTGGTTCTGGACAGTGCCTTGGACCATATCTGCCTATAAAGTCGTGGTTACTGCAAGGGATGAGAGCTCGCCTTCAATGTGGGTTACCACCAGGGTGTTCGTGAAGGTGGCGGACATGAACTACAATGCACCGACTTTTGCGCAACTTGAGTACGCGGTGTTGGTGAAGGAGAACAACCCACCGGCTACGGACGCACATGAGAACGCAAGGCTGTCGTATTCGCTGGTGGGTGGGCGACCGTATGCTGTGGAGCTACGGGTCAGTGCACGCGGAGAGCGACAGTGGGGTGCGCTGCAGCCTCTGGACCATGAAGAGCTTGAGCTGTTGTAGTTTCAGGTGAACGCGCAGGACCCTGGCTTGCAGCCCCTGGTCAGCAAAGTGACGTTGCAAGTATTCGAATTGAATGAAAATGACAGTGCTCGCTCCCTGCGAAGTCAGGGGCGGGCATCCCAGGTGGCACAGTGAGTCAGCGTGTGCCTCGATCAATGGATGCTGGCTACGTGGTAGCGAAGTACGTGCAGTGACCCTGATTCAGGATGCAATGCGTGACTATCTTATGAGCTGCTGCCGGCGACTGGTGTCGCGCAAAGCCCGTTCCGCGCGGGGCTGTATACTGGCGAGATTAGCACAAGGCGCGCCCTGGACTAAGCAGACGCGCCAAACAAGCGCCTTTTGGTGCTAGTGAAGGACAATGGCGAGTCCCCACTGACGGCCACTACCTCCGTGCTTGTGCCTCTCCTGGAGAACAGTCAGGAGCCAAGGGACCGGCAGGTGCTGCAGACCAGAAGATGGTGGTGGTAGATGTCAAGGAGTACTTGATTATTACAGTCTACGTGGCGTCCAGCTTCTTTGTGCTCAAGCTGCTGTTGTTTGCCGCCCTGCGGTGCTTGGTAGAGCCTGCCCAGCGCGCATGCGGGCTTGGATAGTGCACGAGGATGTGCTTTTTCGAGGTGGAGGTCGGGTGGTACTCACAGTAGGCAGAGGGTGTGTTCTGGAGAGGATCACCTAAGACTGACCTCTTAGCCTTCAGTTCCAGTCTTCAGCCATCTCAAGAAGATTGTTTAAATTCTTCCAGGGAAGTAAGTTATTGATATCAATTATGTGTATGTTTCCCTGTAATAACTTGATTTTAGGTTATAACCATATCCTCTTTTTGTTATTCTTTTCTTCACAATGTTATCCCGTAAACCAGGAAATGTCTACTGTTCTCTGGTCTGATCATTCTTTTCTTAAATCTTAAACCACTTATCACTTGTTTGCTTTAGTTTCACATAATTTTCATGTATCATCATATATAATTTCCATGTATCATCTAACATTACATGCATCATTGGAAGATAATGGAAGCCCTATTGAAGTTCATAGAGAGTACTGAAGTTTAAAAGCAATCAAGCAGTTTTTATAAATTATCAAAAATTTATAGCAAGTTGTCTGCTAATTAAGAGGTTCTCAGCTGAAACACTTTTCCTTCTATTTTTTCATTTCTACATTCAGTAACAACTGTGTACATCTTTACTTATTTTCAGAAACAACATATTTAATTAACAATTATCTCAAGATAAGAGAATATGAAGAAATGTAGAAAGAAAAATAATGAACTTTTCTATACAATTTACATGGATTATTTTGCTTCTGCTGACCTTAATGAACTCTAAATGAGAGAAGCTCATATGTCCCAAATTCTGATGTTGATTTACAAAAATTTTCACAATTATATGTCACTTTCTTCATTCCAAATTAGTAGATATGAACTTTGTATAGAATTGTATATAACTCTTTAGTTTTTTGTTTGAAAATTTGATTTGCCATAAGCAATTTTGATAGATGTAAATATCATTAAAGTTAGAAAACCTTTGACTGTACATATGTATCCATCTCAAGCTGAAAGTCAAGATCTTTTTCTTAGTCATTCTTATTTTGAACATTCATGTGTTATTCAACATTACTTTAGGGAATGAGTTACATAGATATAATGAAGACCATAGATCACCACATCTGAAAATTTCCATTCTTGCCGCAGTCTGGCTGGGAACAAATCAGGAGCCACTGAAGCAGGAACAAACTTTATTTTTGAACTGCAGGAAAACACTTCACACAGCTCCGGGGGAATCCTCCCTAAGCCACCTGGCTCCTCCAGGAACCCCCAGCCGGAAATATCTCTCCCGGAAATCCCTCCTCCTGCACTTCCCCAACCAATGGGAACTCTCGGGGAATCCCCAGAAATCCCCAGGAGAACTCAAAAATAGTGCGAGAACTCAAAAGTTGGGGCAGAGGCGGATAGTAATGCCTCCTCTGTCAATCAATACTGTTGGCAAAATGCCAGGGGCCATACAGACTCGGCAGTGGCTCTCAGCACATTCTCTCCTTTTTCTTGCTATCTATGAGTTATTAGCATTGAAAATAATAGTATGTTAAATTAAAAACTGACCAGGTGTTTGATAACTCTTAAATTTATTTTTTAATTTGGTCATAAATTTAGGATTTCAGGCAAATTACAAAAATAATTAAAAGAATTCCTAAACTCATTAAACTTGATTCCTTAATTTTTCCTTATGTACTAGGGCCATTAAAATAGCCTCCTTGATCCCCATTCTAATTTCTCTGAAGGCTTAAATTATGACAGTAGAAATGAATCAAAAGAACCATGTACTGGAATTGGGAATATAAGATGTAGCTGTAGAGGATTTGCCTAGCATGTGCCAGGCTCTAGCATGTGCAAGTTTAATTGCCAGGAGTGGAAGTGGAAGGAAAGAACCATGCATATGGTAGCAAGGTAGAAGCAGCCAGATGATTGATGACTCAGTATAAATGATGAGAAAGATAAAAGTTGAAGATAACACCCCCTCCCTTTTCAATTTGGTCAACAGGGAGGATGTGATTGCTCTAAAAAAATATGCAAAACAGAGTTGGTAAAACAGTTCATGTATGTTTGGTCATGTAAGGAATGGAGAGGAACATTTAAGAAAATGGTATTTTTGAGGTTTCAAGAGAACACTACTATGGCTGGAAGTATGGATCTAGAATTCAGAGGAGATTATAGAATAAATGCCTGAGGGAAAAATATAAATCCTTGAAAGGATAAAATCACCAAGAGAGAAACTGAAACATTTTAAAAATAATAATTCCAAGAAAACAATTTAGGTGGATAGTTGTGTTAGTTCCTGGAGCTGCTATAAGAAATGACTGGATGGTACACAACAAAAATCTATTCACTTTCAGTTTTGGAGATCTGAAGTCCAAAATAAAGGTGTTAGCAGGGCTGTATTCCCTCTGGAAGCTCTAAGGGAATACATCTAGGGAATATATCTGTTCTTTGCTTCTTTAAGTTTCTCATGGGTGGTGCCATTCCTTAGCTTGTGGCTGCATCATTCCAATCTCTATCTCCATGGTCACATAGCTTCCTCCTCTTCTCCATGTATTCTCTGTGTACATGTGATTGCACTTAGGGCCCACCTGTATACTCCAGGATAAATGTCTCCTTGCAAGATTCTTAATTTAATTACATCATTTGCCTATAAAGTAATATTCAAAAGTTCTGAGTCTTAAGATGTGGGTATATCTTTTTGAGGAACCACCATTCACCCAACTATAGTAGGCCTAAAATCTCAGGGAGAATAGATAGGCAGCTGAGATCAAACTTCAACTAAATGTTAGAAATTAGAGGTGAAGGAAAGGAGATAAACAAAAGTTTTTTCCCCCAGAAGTAGCATGTTTAAGTATATATGTTCATATACATATGTTTTAATAAAAACATATAATACAATTATTTATATATAAATTGATGCATATTTTAGTTAGAGATATTTGAGAATTTTTTTGTGTGAGAGCAAAGAAGCAAGTAAAGAAGGTGATACGAAAGACAAAACAGGAAGCAAGGGAATGAAGTGAAGATAAAAACATGAAGGAGATGAAAATGGAAAATAATATTTTTCAGATTATAGGGTTAGCATAAAAAGTGGGGACAGTTTTTTCCTGTGACTAATAGGGAGAAAAGTAGAGACTACAAAGAAAATTGTTGATATGAGAAGAGAGCAGTGAGTTCACTCTCTTAATAGGAAAATTATCCAAAAGTCAAGCAGTAGGAATAGAGTGGAGAATTGTGAAGAGAGAAGGACAATATAAAATAATTTCTGAAGGCAATAGGAAGAGTTTATTAGTTAACTTGAGGTCCAGCTGTAGAAAATGTGTAAGTAAACTTCTAGAGAATATAGTCATCATCATTAAATAACTACTTTTTACTGAGGTCAATAGGAAGAATAGAGAAAATGAACAGTTAATTGTGTGTTGGATGCTAAAGAATGTTAGAGAGGAGTAAGACAAAGTTTAAGAGGGGAAAGAGGTACAGAAATCAACCCAGATGTCATGTCCTACAGAGTTGTGCACAGAAATAAATATCAGAAAGATATTTATTAGAGCTATTATATATTTTTCATTGTGTTATTTGGCCTGGACCTAGTAATGATATCAATGGATAAAAAAAGATTCACTTCTTTTCCTTGCTTACGATGTCTTAACACCTTTGTCTTGCTATTGTCACTTACTTGGAAAGTCAGAATCAATTTAAATGGTAGTAAGTTTTTTCTTAGTGATGATGAAATGAGAAAGGGAGGAAAAAAGAAAAAGAAGGTAAGTCTATTGGTTGTAGTTTAAATTCTATTAAATACACAGGAGGCTGGTTCTTTGCTGAGAGCCAAGGCCGAGTCTGTATGGCCCCTGGCATTTTGCCAACAGTATTGATTGACAGGCGAGGCATTACTATCCGCCTCTGCCGCAACAGTTCTTAGCATGTTTTTGTCAAAGGGAACTTAAAACTTCAAAGTGTTGTTGTATTTAAATAGTCTTGAGTTTACTGTGTATTTACGCTCACACACAAGCTCACACACATTTGACTAAACACTTTCTTTCATATACAAACATTTTACCTACACGGCACAGTCATATTTGGATGAATTTATAAATATGGTGAAATAATTCAAAATCTGGTGTATCACTTACCAATATCCTTCGCATTCATCTGCTTTTTTCCCCCCTTATGTGATTGTTATATTTCCATTTGGAATCAGTGGCCATTGTATGAGAAGGTCCCTTGAAAAATATTGCAGGAAAAGGAAATTGCAACCAAAGCCTTCAGGAATATGAGAACCAGAGATCCATTGCTCTCAAATGAATGTATAATATTCTCCCTTTAAAAGTTCTCCATGGAGGTTTTACACATGAAACAAATTTGTGGAAAAATTGAACACATCAACCCAACTGTCAAATAACATCCAATGCTGAGCAGCATACAACGATTTACTGTTTCTGTAAAGGTATATATTTAATCTCAAATTACATATTTGCGGCGAAAAAGTCGGTAAATGTGAGGAAAACGATACCCTACATCAATGGAAAATATGAAGACCTAGTCATTCTTACACTTACACATTCATGCGCATGGTGTCGCTCTTTACTGAGAATGTTTCTGCGAAGAAAGGCACCGTATCTTCCTCCAGAAAATTCGTCAGGTAGTGGGAAATCCGTTGCGAATTCTCTCGCACTAGAAGCTCATAAAACGGATCCTTGAGAGGAAGTTTTATGTAAGGCATTCTATATACTGTAGATATCTATGAATCCTTATGCGTGTATCATGCTATTTTCCTTGCAAAGAGACCCGGGAGCCCGGCACCTTCTGTTCTCGCTTCTGCTCCTCACAGACTGGGAGGCCGGGAGCGGTCAGCTCCACTACTCTGTCCCGGAGGAGGCAAAACACGGCACCTTTGTGGGCCGCATCGCGCAGGACCTGGGGCTGGAGATAACAGAATTGGTGCCACGCCTGTTCCGGGTGGCGTCCAAGGACCGCGGGGACCTTCTGGAGGTAAATCTGCAGAATGGCATTTTGTTTGTGAATTCTCGGATCGACCGGGAGGAGCTGTGCGGGCGGAGCGCAGAGTGTAGCATCCATCTGGAGGTGATCGTGGACAGGCCACTTCAGGTTTTTCATGTGGAGGTGGAAGTTAAAGATATTAATGACAACCCGCCGGTGTTCCCTGAAAATAACAAAAGCATAATGATTGCAGAATCTAGACCTCCAGAAACCAGATTTCCACTAGATGGCGCTTCGGATGCAGATATTGGCGCAAACGCTGCCTTGACCTACCGACTGGATCCCAACGATTATTTCACTTTGGATTACCAAAACAATCGTGAACAAACGTCTTCGTTATCACTTGTGTTAAGGAAAACATTAGACAGGGAGGCAATTCAGGAACATAGTTTATTACTGACAGCCAGTGATGGAGGTAAACCAGAGCTGACAGGCACAGTTCAGCTGTTGATCATAATTCTGGATGTGAATGACAATGCTCCAGAATTTGATCAATTCGTTTATAAAGTTAAAGTGTTAGAGAATGCACTTAATGGAACACTCCTGATTAAACTAAATGCCACAGATCCTGATGATGGTACTAATGGAGATATAGTTTACTCTTTTAGAAGGCCTGTGTCTCCCTCAGTGGTGTATGCATTTACCATAAATTCCAACGATGGAGAAGTTAGGACAAAAGGAAAACTGGATTTTGAAGAAAAGAAATTATATGAAATATCCGTGGAGGCAGTTGACAAAGGGAATATTCCAATGACGGGTCATTGTACCCTTTTGGTGGAAGTACTAGATATAAACGATAATGCCCCTGAAGTAACCATCACTACTCTGTCACTTCCCATCAGAGAAGATACACAACCTAGTGCAGTCATCGCCCTGATCAGCGTTTCCGACCGTGACTCTGGTGCCAACGGACAGGTCACCTGCTTTCTGACGCCCCATGTCCCCTTTAAGCTGGTGCCCACCTTCAAGAATTATTATTCGCTGGTGCTGGACAGCGTTCTGGATCGTGAGACTATATCTGACTATAAGCTGGTGGTGACAGCGCGTGACGGGGGCTCGCCTTCGTTGTCGGCCACAGCCAGCGTGTCCGTGGAGGTGGCCGACGTGAACGACAATGCACCAGCGTTCACGCAGACCGAGTACACCGTGTTCGTGAAGGAGAACAACCCACCGGGATTCCACATCTTCACAGTGTCCGCGCGGGACGCGGACGCGCGGGAGAACGCGCTAGTGTCCTACTCTCTGGTTGAGCGTCGGGTGGGCGAGCGTGCGCTGTCGAGCTACGTGTCAGTGCACGCAGAGAGCGGCAAGGTGTATGCGCTGCAGCCCTTGGACCATGAGGAGTTGGAGCTGCTGCAATTCCAGGTGACCGCGCGCGACGCTGGCGTGCCGTCCCTGAGCAGCAACGTGACGCTACAGGTGTTTGTATTGGACGAGAATGACAACGCGCCCACGCTGCTGCCTCCTCGGGCAGGTGGCTCTATGAGCGAGCTGGTGCCACTGTCAGTGGATGTGGGCCAAGTGGTGGCGAAGGTGCGCGCTGTTGATGCGGATTCGGGGTACAATGCGTGGTTATCTTATGAGCTGCAAACGCTGGCGGGCAGTGTGCGCAGCCCGTTCCGTGTAGGGCTGTATACTGGTGAGATCAGTATCACGCGCGCCCTGGATGAGGTGGACGCGCCACGCCAGCGACTGCTGGTGCTAGTGAAGGACCATGGCGAACCAGCACTGACCGCCACTGCCACAGTGCTGGTGTCACTGGTGGAGAGTGGTCAGGTGTCAAAGGTCTCTTCGCGGTCGTCCACCAGTGCCTCTGGCCCAGAGGCGGCGCTGGTGGATGTCAACGTGTACCTGATCATAGCCATCTGCGCGGTGTCCAGCCTGTTGGTGCTCACGCTGGTGCTGTACATGGCATTTCGCTGCTCCGCGGTGCCCACTGAGGGCGAGTGCGGCCGTGGGAAGCCCACGCTGGTGTGCTCCAGCGCGGTGGGAAGCTGGTCTTACTCGAAACAGAGGCGACAGAGGGTGTGTTCTGGAGAGGTCCCACCCAAGACCGACTTAATGGCCTTTAGCCCGGGTCTTGCTCCAGTTTTGGGTTCTGCAGAGGAAACATGCCAGAGAGAAGGGCAGGCAGAGTTCTTGAAAGCGGTAAGTTCCTATTTTGAAGAATAGACTTTTTTTTTTTTTTTTTTTTTTGACATTATTGCTTTTATTTTTGGTTTAAAGTAAGTTTTTAGTAAATTCCTGGATAATGCTGTTATAATTTTTTTTTGTCCTTTAGATATTAAAATATATACAAACATCTTAATGAAATAGTCTTAACTAATATTTTAGCCTTCTTGACAGTTGTTCATTTAAAATATCTTTAACCCCAATTTTGATGATTGTTTCTTAGGTTAATTTTAATTTCCCTGCTCTTTATCATCTTTAACAATTTGGTTATTGACATTTAGGTTGGANTTTTTTTTTTTTTTTTTTTTTTTTTTTTTTTTTTTTTTTTTACATATTTGCTTTTTATTTTTGGTTAAAGAATTTTTGTAAATCCTGGATAATCTGATAATTTTTTTTGTCCTTAGATATTAAAATATATACAAACATCTTAAGAAATAGTCTTAACTAAATATTTTAGCCTTCTTGACAGTTGTTCATTTAAAATATCTTTAACCCCAATTTTGAGATTGTTTCTTAGGTTAATTTTAATTTCCCTGCTCTTTATCATCTTTAACAATTTGGTTATTGACATTTAGGTTGGATTATTCTTCATAGTGAAACCTGAAGTCACCACAATGAAGTGTCCAAAACTGAAATAATTTGGTTTTGTTGTCCTGTTAATAGTTTTCTGTATTTATTATGTATTCACCATTTACAAAAATCCCACGTTTTGAGAACTTAAGCATTTTTTTAAAATGTTGTTTTAATGAGGCTAATCAAAATTTAAATTTTTGAATCTTTTTATTTAATTTACACATATGCCTACATACATGTATTATTTTAAAGTGCTTCATAACTTTTCTTGGAAATGCCTCATTTTACAGTTCATTTTTCTTTCTTTTAAATAATTTCTTTTGGCACTCCTTTGTTGTCTTCTAGGCACATCAATGTTTCCCTCTCAGGTATCCCATAACAAGCTACTTGTGATTTTCCTTTCATATTTTTATTTGCACTCAGATAATTATTCATGAATTTACATTCATGTAGTGATTTTTTATTATTGTTTAGTTTTAAATATTTAACACGTTATGTATTTTAGATCTCTTTGTCACAAGACTTTTGGGAAATCTTTTATTTTAATTAGTTATGTATGACAGCAGAATGCATTACAATTTATATTACATGTATAGAGCACAATTTTTCATATCTCTGGTTGTACACAAAGTAGAGTGCTGGGAGCCATTAGCCAAGTAGGTATGACAATTTCCTTGCCAGCGTACCCCATGTTGCTTAGTGGAAGGACTCGTGGAAATAGGACATTTTGCAGTGACATTGCATGTAGGTGACCTTGCTCAAGGACCAGGGCGGATTAGGGTGTTCCCGGTTTAGGATAATTGGGTTTAGGGCGTTCCAGGTTTAAGATTATTCCTGCTGGGAATAGGGCGTATCCTGCTGCCTGAGTTCCCCTTGAGTTCTCACGGGATTCAGACAGTATTTTTTGGGAGACAGAAGCCCAGTGGGAGTGGATTTGGGCAGAGAACGTGGATTTCCCCAGAACGTGTTTGTAGATGGTTGGTGTGAGTTCGGGAATAAAGAGTTGCTGTTTGGATCTACAAGCTGTGTGGTGGCTGGTGATTTTGTGCCCAGCCAGACTGCGGCAGTAGAGTCACACCATTTGTGTCTTAATACATGGAAGTAGGGTAGTGATGTACATCTCATTCCACCAACTTTCCTAACCCCATGCCCCCTCCCTTCCCCTCCCTCCCCTTTGCTCTATCTAGAGTTGTCTAATGCCGCAGTCCGGCTGGCTGCAGCAAAATAACCGGGGGGTGACGAATAACTTGTGTACGTTGATACAGCAGGAGTAGGAGCCGTTTATTGCAGGACAGGAGCAGTATTTATACATTCCNAATTTACTTCTCACCCCTTCCATATTTTCATCATAAAGACAATACAATACACTTAGACAAAACAAGACACAAACATACTGTATCAATCTTCTCCATTTTCTCGAAATGACCATTTTTCCTCTCGCCCTATCTGCCTAGGGATGAGCAGATTGCCCCCGTCCTATCTATGGACGGGCAGCTTTTTTTTTGTCACTTACCCCCGAGTGTCCCGGGGCTCCCCGTAACGGGCCACCATCTGCCGCAGTCCAGCTGCAGCAGAATAATCAGGGGGGGGGTGACGAATAACTTGTGTACGTTGATACAGCAGGAGTAGGAGCCGTTTATTGCAGGACAGGAGCAGTATTTATACATTCCACACAGCTTATCTAATTAGCATAAACTAGATACATCAGTCAACCAATCAGGAATCTCTACACCTAATGGCTCGGTTTTGTTACTTCTCAAACCACTCCCTCTGACATTTTGCCAGGCACCATCCAGACTTGTTTACGAACTTTAACATTCCCCTGGCAAAATGCCAGGTGTTATTTTGACTTGTTTACAGACTCTTAACAGTCTAATTCACCCATGCTCCCCGCCCCAAGCCCATTATGAATCAGCATCCTTATATCAGAGAAAACATTTGGCATTTGGTTTTGCAAATATGATACTATTAATAGCTGTGTGGTAATGATAGTGTGGACATATCACTACACATTCAGTTATTCACCTGGGGATGAGCAAACACTTTGTTTTTAGTGTTCTTTTACAAAGAACATGTTGTACTATCATTTTATGTATTTCCTAAAAACTGATACTTGATTCTCACAGTGGAATTGATCACCAAAGAGTATCAATAATTTTAATTTTGAAGTATGTTAATAGGTGGTTTTCTGCTGAGAGCCACTGCCGAGTCTGTATGGCCCCTGGCATTTTGCCAACAGTATTGATTGACAGGCAAGGCGTTACTATCGCCTCTGCCGCAACTTTTGAGTTCTTGTTCTCCTGGGGATTTCTGGGGATTCCCCGAGAGTTCCCATTGGTTGGGGAAGTGCAGGAGGAGGGATTTCCAGGAGAGATATTTCCGGCTGGGGGTTCCTGGACAAGCCTGGTGGCGTTTGGGAGGATTCCCCGGGAGCTGTGTGAAGTGTTTTCCTGCAGTTTAAAAATAAAGTTTGTTCCTGCTTCAGTGGCTCCTGATTTGTGCCCAGCCAGACTGTGGCAGTTTTCCAAAAATTTTGTAGTACTTGTGAAAGATCCACCGATCCCAAACCCGGAATGAACCACACGAGACACTGGCTGCAAAAGCAGGAGGCGTTTATTCTCACACAGGCGCCTGCGGGTGCTCAGCGAAACCTCAGCCGGAGCTTCGGTGAACTGGCACACCGGGCTTTGGGGTACAGATCTTTTGTAGGGAACAGGTGGGTTAGTTCTTAGCTTAGCACAGCAACAGCCTTTCTATTGGTCCCTCTGAACCCAGCAGTTGAGTCACCTAGGGGGTAAGCTTGTTTTTCAACTTTTTGTTCTTGGAAAAACCATAACATTGCATTCTGTCCTTTCAGTTCCTGTTTTGAAACCTAGTTCTCAAGTTTAACCGGTAGGGCTGTCTAAAAGGAACATCTTGTGGTAGGGGGCCCGTTAGGGTTATCTACATGGAACATCTTGTGGTAACATTGTGCAACACCTGAGGTGCTATGTGCTGCTGGAGGGGTTGGGTGAGGGAGCATCTTGCAGCTTTGAGGCTTAGGGGTTAGGTCACCTAATGTTGGGCCTGGGGTCTTGAGGTCCTTCACTTGAAATTTCCACCAAACAGTTAAGAGCATTCTTTTCATCTTATCTCCAGAAGCAATAGAGGATTTACTTTCTGTTGTTGTGATCAGTCTGAAATATCAAACAAATATTTTATTATTTGTTTTAATTAGTTATACATGACAGTAGAATGCACTTATATACTTTGATGTATCATACATAGATGGATATAATTTCTCATTTTTCTGAGTATACATATTGTAGAATCACATTAGTCATACAGTCACCTACATACATGCAGTAATAATGTCTGTTTCATTCTACTATTTTTCTTATCCCCACATCCCCTGCCTTCCCCTCCTTTCATTTCTCTCTACTTAATCTGAGGTAACTTTTGTTTTTTGCATTACAATTCTTTTTTTTTTCATTACAATTCTTAATACACATAAATACCACACTTTTTGTAATGCTAAGTATGAAGTCAGCAAATCCCCCCCAAACAAATACCGAATGTTTTCTCTGATATAGGGAGGTTACTCATAGTGGAATTGGGAGGGAGAGAATGGGAGGAATAGATGAATTCTAGATAGGGAAGAGGGGTGGGAGAGAAAGGGAGGGAGCAGGGGATTAACAAGGATGGTGGAATGTGATGGACATCATTGTACAAAGTACAAGTATGAAGACTTGAATTGGGTGTCAATATACTTTATATACAAACAGAAATATCTGTTATTTTAATTTTAAATTCCTATATGTCACCAGTGGAATTGAGAATTTTATGTTATTTTGTTTTGGACTTTATTGTCTTTGATTTATCAATAAAACTCTTTACCCATTTTCACATATGAAAAAAATGTGGTTCTTAATTTGGGAAAATTCTTTGGACAACATAAATATTACCTATTTATCTGCTAAGTGCATCACAAATGTACTTTTCTCCAGTGTCATTTCTACTGATTTGTTTATAGAATATTTTGCAATATAAAAGTGTTCAAAATTCATATAGTCAAACATGTCTAATTTTTATTTTATGCATTTTAAAGTTTGAAGGTTAGTTTGAAAAGTCTTTCTAACCTCTGTATTGAAATTCACTGGGCTAGGGGTAAAGCTCAGTGGTAGAACACAGGACTAACATGCACCAGGCCCTTAGTTCTATCTCCAGCACCACAAATAAATAAATAAATAAATAAATAAATAAATATACACATATATATAATTCATTAATTAAATTTATTTAATAAACACATATTCAATGTTCTCTATATACTAGGGGTTTTACAGAATAGGAATATAGCTTTGAAATTCATTCTTTTTTTGTTGTTGTTAAATATAAATTTCTAGATTGGTGCCATTTTACTTTTGCCTGAAAATTTTCTTTAATACTTCTTGTGTATTGGTACTGAATTCACTCAAATTTGTGAAAATTTTTTATTGCACTTTCATTTTTTAAGATGTATTTTTACTGGATATATAGGATAATTTTTGAAAGGTGTTATTCATTCCCTTGCCTCCTGGCTTGAATAGTTTCTGATGAGAAGATTGCTATTGTTTTTACCTTTGTTCTTTCCCCTCCATCACTTCTTATAGTGTCAGTTTAAACTATCCTTTTAACAAATGTCATTTTTATCATTGATTTTTGCAAATTGATCATTATGTTCTTTAGTCTTATTTTCTTTATTTTAGTCTATTTGTGATTTGTTGATTTTCTTGATCTGTGGATTTACCATTTTCACCAAATTTGGGAAAATTTTAACCATATTGCTTCAAATATTTTTTCTTCCTTTCTGCCTTTCTGTGACTCCAATTACACTTATGTTGGACCATCTGATGTTTTCTTTGTCTTTTCACTCTCTGTGCCTCATTTAAGATACATTTACTGGTATATTTTCAACTCCACTAATTTTTCTTTTGTAGTGTGATGTCTTCTAATCCTAACCAGTATATTTTGAAAAATTCAGACAGTATATTTCTTATCTCTGTGAGATTCCACTTTGGTCTTTCATTTTATTTATCTCCACATAATATTCATCTTTTGATCTATATACTTGATTATATAAGTATATTTATTATAGATGTTTTAACACTCTTGTCTCCCTGTTTGAACGTTTTTCTCTGCTTCTTTTGATTGATCTTTCTTTTTGTGTGGATTGTGTGGATTTGCATGGCAGGTAATATTTGATTAGATGCCAGACATGGTGAATTTTACATTGTTAGGTACTGAAGTGTGTGTGTGTGTGTGTGTGTGTGTGTGTGTGTGTGTATGTGTGTGTTTTCCTTTAAAGTGATGGTTCTCCACCAGGGACAATTTTGCTCCTACCCCAGTAGATAATCTGAAAATACCTGGATACATTTTAGTACTTACAACTAGGGTATTGCTATAGCACCTAGTGATAGAGGCCAGAGATACTGCTAAATATCCAATAATTGCTGCTAAACATCCCACATAACAAAGAATTATCCAGATCAAAATATCAATAGTGTTGCTACTGGGAAATTCTGCTTTCAAGAGCATTGAACTTAATTTGACGTGAAGTTGAGTTTCTTGATACAATTTTTTTTTCTTTCAAAGCTTCATTTTAAGCTTTGTTAGTGCACATTTAGGATAGCTTTTAGTATAAGACTAATTTGACCAGCTTTTAACATAATAATGCCTTAGGACACCACTTAATGCCCTGTAAAGTCTTAAGAAGTCTCTTTTCTCTGACTGATGGGAGTGCAAAATATTTCCAGCCCTGAATGAGTTCTAGGAATTATTCTGCTTACTCATTTGAAGTGATTGTTTCCCTGGATTTGTGGAGTTTTACCCAATGCACATGCACATTACTACTATTCAAACAAATTTTGTAGAAGACCCCTCTGCAGATATGTGGAGCTCTTTCTCAGTTCATTTTCTTATATCCTTCTTTGCAAATTCTATTTTTCTGGGCCTTGCTTAGCTTTGATTTCTTTATGCTGGTGCAGTGAGGCCACTGGGCTGTTTACTTTTCCCCCTTGCTATTGCCTAGTGTGATGAGGACAATCTTAAGGTTGATCTTATTTGTATTCTCTCTTGAAGATTGTAGCCTTCCTTACCTATTGTCTGAAAACAGTTCCTTTATATACTTTATGCAGTTTTCTTATTGTTTATCATGGTAGGATAAAACAGAAGTTCATACATTATTGTATATCATTGCAAAATGTCTGTCTACTCTGTTTGTTTCTTTGAATTTTAAATTCCAAAGAGTTTGTTATTAATATCAACAAACATTTTTAAAATCAGAATTTACTTGGATATCTTTTCATTAACCCCTATATTTTCAACCTTATTCATTACATTAAGTACATTCTTATGAAAGGATGAAGCTCAATATTGCTTTTGAAACTTAATATTATGCCTTTCTTTTAATGTAGAATTTAGATCATTCATGGTTAGTGTGATGCATTATATATGTATTATATATTTTATTTCATGTTTATTGGTTATTTTACTTTTTTAATATTTATTTTTTTAGTTGTAGTTGGACACAATACCCTTATTTTAATATGGTGCTGAGGATTGAACATAGGGCTTTGCATGTACCAGGTGAGTGCTCTACCACTGAACCACAACCCAGCCCTGGTTATTTTACTTTTTTGTCCTTTTTTATTTTCATGATTTTGGTGATTTACTAAAAAGGAATGCTTATTATCTTACCTCTTTTAATTTGGAAGTTCTAATATAGTTTTTGTCTCTAATAATGCTCATATTCTTTCCTACTTATCTCTGTATTTTAACATTATAAATGTGAATATAACATACTTATGGAAAAGTGATGAAATACACATGTATGGTTTAACACATATTTATAAGTCAGACATGCTATAATCTCAAAGAACTGGAACAATGCAAAGATTTTTTTTTGGATGGTGGTGCTGGGGATTGAACCCAGGGACTTGTACATACTAGGCAAGCACTCTACCAACTGAGCCATATCCCCAGCCCTAATGACAAGATCTATTTTTTAACTCATTTAATCTCCTTCGAATTATATGCCATTTTATCAGGTTTCAAACATTAGAGGCCTAAATTTTTATTTTTTTATTTTTTAGTTGTAGATAGACACAATGTCTTTATTTTATTTATTTATTTATTTATTTATTTATTTATGTGGTGCTGAGGATCAAACCCAATGCCTCATACTTGCTAGGCAAGCACTCTACTACTGAGCCACAACTCCAGCCCTAGAAGACCTTATTATTTTAATTGTTTATACAATCAAGATTTTTTTAAATAAATGTAGAAAACAGGCTCAAGAAAGCTAAAAGTGGGTTTTTTGAAATAATCAATAATAATGATAACCTCTAGTGCAGTTGAACCAGAAAAAAAAGACACAGGAAGAAAAAATGATATCAAGAATTTACAAGGCTCAATTTTAGAATTTTATACAAAATTATATTTTGTTCCGGTGTAAAGAATCACCTGCTAAAAAATAAATGATTTTTTAAAATGAAAAACAAAAGAAGAAGAATTGGTCGGTGTGGTGGTGCATGCCTGTAATCTCAGTGGCCTGGGAAGCTGAGGCAGGAGGATCACAAGTTCAAAGCCAGCCTCAACAGAAGTGAGGCACCAAGCAAATCAGTGAGACCCTGTCTCTAAATAAAATACAAAATAGGGCTGGCTGTGTGGCTCAGTGGTCAAGTGCCCCTGAGTTCAATGTATGCTCCCCCTATAAAAATGATTAAAAGGGGAATGTCACTAGAATGTAGAAAATGCTAACATGTAGCCAAGAGTTTAGATTAATTGGGAATATACTCTGAAAAATGTCACCTGCTATAACTGACACAAGAGGAAATAAAGCTCTGAACAGTCCTTTGACCACTAAGGAAACTGAATTAGTAATCAGAAGCATTCCCACCAATAAAACTCTAGGTACAGATAATTTCAATAGTAAGTTCTATGTTCAAGTGAGAAATATTCAAAGAGTATATAAATCTTTGCATATAGAAGGAGATGCCACTTTTATATTATTTAAGAAACTACCATAAATTGAATACTACTGGCAAAGAAATAAATCAGGAAGAAAAACAAGGATATGGAAGTATCACTCTGAAACTTAAATGCAAGAATTTTTTTAAACTTAACAAAGTAAATCAAGGAATATATAGAATGAATTATAAATTGTGATCTAATTATGATCAAATGTGTCTCTCCAAGAAAATACAGGTTCATTTGCCGAAGGAAAACCACAAATGTCATTCAATACATTAATTCTTGCAAGAGAAAAAACTCGCACATGCATACAACATTTGACATCAATTCTAATTTTAAAAAAATCATATAAACAATGACAGAGGCAATATATATAAACATTCAACTGGAAAAATCAGCTGGAAATAAATTTTTTAAAATTTCAGTTTGTTTTGGGTTTGGGTTTTGGAGGTTTTTGTTTTTGTTGGGGGGATACTTGGAATTGAACCCAGGGGTGCTCTATCACTGAACCACATGCAGCTGTTTTATTTTTTATTTTGGGACAGAATCATGTAGGTTGGTTAAGGCCTCACTAAGCTGCTAAGGGTGACTCCCAACTTGGATTCTCTTGCCCAGCCTCCTGAGTTGTTGCAATTACAGGCATGCACCAGTGCACCCAAAGGAAATGAAATTTTAAAAGATATTACACTTTAAACTATCAGGTACCTGGATATAAATCTAATAAAGCACTTGCAAGATTTCTATGGAAAAAATCCATCCCTACCCTGAGCCAATGAACATACCTATATTTTAGAGTAGAAGCTTTATGATTTTTGTCTTTTATACTTGGGAAAATCTCTTCTTTTTTTTTACTGCTTTATAGTGTCATTCCTATGACAGATATACTGTTGACAATTATATGAGTCTTTATAGGTGTAAAATCTATTTTATTAATCTATTTGTCTTATATTAGTACCGCAAGTATCACATAGTTCTTATAACTGTAGTTTTTAATTAAGGCTTGAGAGCTGGTAGTATAAATCCTCCTACTTTGATGTTCAAAGGGAAGTAATTCTATTTATTTTTGCTGTAAATTTTAATTGACAAATAATAATTGTTACTATTTCTGGGTGTAGTTAATAGTAATATACTGTGTTTCAAAATTGCTAATAGCTATTTTTATGGAATAGATTTATATTCTCCCCATAAAAATTAAATGTATGAGGTAGGTATGTTAATTAGCTTTTTTTCCCCCAGTAGTAGTAATTGAACCCACAGCCTTACACATTCTAGGCAAGTGCTCTACTACGAAGCTACAGCTCCAGCCCTTTTAAAAATATTTATTTTTGAGACATTGTTTTGCTAATTTTCTCAGGCTGACCTCAAAGTTGCCATTCTCTGTCTCAATATCCACCTAGAGGAAAACATCACATGGGCAGCAGGAAAGTAGCTCTATAGTAGAGCTCTTACTTAACTATCTTGAGGTCCTGGGTTCAATCCCCAGTGCTGAAAAAAAATCACCTTATATTCCAGTTTTATCTTATCCAAGAATTGATAATTCTTGACCATCACTATTTCATTTAAACTGTGGTTTTCAAAGTTTCACATATACAAAAGAAATTCTAGTTGAGTTTTGAATTTTGATTGGTATTGAATTAAATCTATAGATCATTTTTTGTGGAGCTAATATCTTCAAAACATGCATTTCCAACTCATGAACATAGTATAGTCTCTTCTTATTTAGGTCCTCTCCAATGTTTCTCTAAAGAGTCTTGTAACTTTTTTCCATGCTGCATCACTGTAATATGCTGATTTTCAGTCCTTTGGGTATAAACCAAGGAGTGGGATAGCTGGGTCAAATGGTGGTTCCATTCCAAGTTTTCTAAGGAATCTCCATAACTGCTTTCCAGAGTGATTGCACCAATTTGCAGTACCATCGTCAATGTATGAATGTACCTCCCCCCACCACACACCCATATCCTTGCCAACACTTCTTATTCTTTCCTGATTGGAGTCAGGTGAAATCTTAGAGTAGTTTTAATTTGCATTTCTCTAATTTCTAGAGATGATAAACTTTTTTTATATGTTTGTTGATCAATTGTATATCTTCTTCTTTGAAGTGTCTGTTCAATTCCTGTGCCCATTTGTTGATTGGGTTATTTGTTTTTTTGTTGTTAAGTTTTTTGGGTTCTTTATATATCCTGGAGATTAGTGCTGTATCTATGCATGTGGTAAAGATTTTCTCCCAATCTGTAGGCTCTCTCTTCATATTATTTATTGTTTCCTTTGTTAAGAATAAGCTTGTAGTTTGAATCTATCCCATTTATTGATTCTTTATTTTACCTCTTGTGCTTTAAAAGTCTTGTTAAGAAAGTCAGGTCCTAAGCTGACATGATGAAGATTTGGGCCTACTTTTTCTTCTAATAGGCACAGAATGTCTCTTCTAGTGCCTAAGTCTTTGATATACTTTGAGTTGATTTTGTGTAGGGTGAGAGATAGAGGTTTAATTTCATTTTTTAACATATGGTATGGATTTCCAGTTTTCTTAGCACCATTTGTTGAAGAGGCTATCTTTTCTCCAATGTATGTTTTTGGCACCTTTGTCAATTATGAGATAACTGTATTTATGTGGATTTGTATCTGTGTCTTCTATCCTGTACCATTGGTCTACATGTCTATTTTGGTGCCAATACCATGCTGTTTTTGTTACTATTGCTCTGTAGTATAGTTTAAGTTCTGGTATTGTGATACTTCCTGCTTTTTTCTTCTTACTAAGGATTGCTTTGGGACTCTTATTTTTCCAAATGAATTTCATGATTGCTTGTTCTATTTATATGAAGAACATCATTGGCATTTTAATAGGAATTACCTTATATCTGTATAATACTTTTGATAGTATGGCCGTTTTGACAATATTAATTCTGCCTATCCAAGAGCATGGGAAATCTTTCCATCTTCTAAGGTCTTCTTCAACTTCTTTCTTTAGTGTTCTGTAGTTTTCATTGTAGAGATATTTTTCACCTCTTTTGTTAGATTGATTTCCAAGTATTTTATTTTTTTGAGGCTGTTGTGAATTATGTAGTTTTCCTGACTTATCTTTCAGAAGATTCATCACTAATGTATAGAAATGCATTTGATTTATGGGTGTTGGTTTTATGTCCTGCTACTTTGCTGAATTCATTTATTAGTTCTAGAAGTATTCTGGTGGAATTTTTTTGGATCTTCTAAATATAGAATCATGTTGAAGGCACATAGTGATTTGTTTGATTTCTTCTTTTTCTATTCACATCCTTTTAATTTAGTCTGTCTTATTGCTTTGGCTGTGATTTCAAGAACTATGTTGAATAGAAGTGGTGAAAGAGGGCATTCCAGTTTTTAGAGGAATGGTTTCATTTTTTCTCCATTTACAATGATGTTGGCCTTGGCCTTAGCATAGATAGCTTTTACAATGTTGAGGTATGTAACTAGTATCCCTAGTTTGTCTAGTGTTTTGAGCATGAAAGTGTGCTATATTTTGTCAAATTTTTTGCTTCATTTACTGAGATAATGATGATTATTGTCTTTAAGTCTATTGATATGATGAATTACATTTATTTATTTCCATATGTTGAACCAACCTTGCATCCCTGCGATCCCACTTGATTGTGGTGCAGTATCTTTTAACATATTTTTGTATGCAATTTGCAATCTGATTGAAAATTTTTGCATCTATGTTCGTCAGGGATATTGGTGTGAAGTTTCCTTTCCTTGATGTATCTTTGTGTGGTTTTGGTATCAGGGTGATACTAGCCTCATAGAATGAGTTTGGAAGTGTTTCCTCCTTTTTGATTTCATGGAATAATTTGAGGAGTATTTGATGTTAGTTCTTCTTTGAAGTTCTTGTAGAACTTGGCTAAGAATCCATCTAGTCCTGGGCTTTTCTTGGTTGGTAGGCTTTTGATGGTGTCTTCTATTTTATTGCTTGAAGTTGATTTGTTTAAATTATGTATGTCCAATTGATTTAGTTTGGGTAGATCATATGTCTCTAGAAATTTGTTGATGTCTTCAAGATTTTATATTTTATTGAAGTATAAATTTTCATAATAGTTTCTAATTATCTTCTGTGTTTCAGTAGTGTCCACCGTGATAGTTCCTTTTTCGTCACAAATTTTAGTAGTTTGAGTTTTCTCTTTCTCTTTGTTAGTATAGCTAAGGGTTTATCAATTTTATTTATTTTTTAAAGAACCAAGTTTTTGTTTTGTCATTTTTTAAAATTGTTTCTTTTGTTTCAATTTCATTAATTTCAGCTCTGATTTTAATACTTCCTGTCTTCTGATTTTGGTATTGATTTGTTCTCCTTTTTCCTAAGGCTTTGAGGTATAATGTTTGGACATTTTTTTGTCTTTTTATTCTTTTAATGTATGGTATGAGCTCAATGCAATGAACTTTCCTATTAGCACTGCCTTCATAGTGTCACAGAGATTTTGATATGTTGTATCAGTGTTCTCATTAACCTCTAAGTATTTTTTTATTTCCTCCCCGATTTCTCCTGCTATCCAGTCATCATTCAATAGCATGCTATTTAGTCTCCAGATGTTGGAGTAGCTTCTATATTGTATTTTAACATTGATTTCTTGTTTTATTTCTATATTATTTAACACTGATTTCTAGTTTTATTCCATTATGATCTGATAGAATGCGGGGTAGTATTCTTTCTTTTCTTTTTTTTTTTGTATTTGCTGAAGGTTCTTTTTGGCATAACATATGGTCCATTTTAGAGAAGAATCTATGTGCTGCTGAGAAGAGAAGAAAGCATATTTGCTCAATGATGGATGAAATACTCTAGTCTTCACTTCCCAAATGCTTGATTTATAAATTTGGCAACATAGTTGCTTTTCTAATTTCAAGATTTTCCATTTTACCTTCAAAGCTGACCATTTTCAGTTGTGCAAAGTATTCAACAAATGCAGAAATAAAAAGCAGCATTTTGAAATTAGTTGAGGTCAGTGCAGTTCTACTCTGAAATCAGTTTAGCTAAAGGAATCTGGCACTCTTGTTGAATGAAAACAGGAGATGGGATATGCCTACCATTTGACTTTGAGAGGATAAGCAAGATTTACTCATGGTGCCTGGATTTGGGGTCAATTACCACATAAAAGTTCAAACATAATGTCAAATCCAAAAACCACGGAGAAAAGAGTTCAGTTCCCAAAGGAACAGAAAGAGCTTAACAATGTGAAACGTCATCTAGAATATATTGGCATTAAATTAGTACTGCTGAAACAATACATTGAGGATTTACTGTAACACCTGGAAGTTCCTTCTAATATACATATAAATTGAATTATGAAGCTTTTTATATAACCTGTTTTATGGCCTTATAGATTTCATGAACCAAATGAAAACTGAAATCTCCATTCCACATTCTATCCTTTATCTTGAGATAAAATATACTTATTTTCAAGGTAGAGTTTTAAGTATCCATATTTCTTATGCTTCATTCAAAGAAATCTTATCTCAATTTTGGATGTTATCTCTGTTTATCTTGTATGTGAAACTCCAGTAGATTTAATATCAGCATTCATCACCTGTGAAACCCTTCACATGTCCTTCAAACCAATTAATTTGGAATTCTCAGTGCTTTCTGTGCCAGTGGAATCAGGTGTGGAATTGGTGGATTTGATGCAGACCTGCTTTTGAATTTCTTTCACTATGCTCTTATCTTTTCATATCAAGAATTGCTTTCAAAATATCTGACAGTATATTTTTATTTTTTAAAAGTGGTATTTATTTACCAATATTTTTGCCTGGGTATTCATGTTTTTTTTCCTTGACATTTTCATTAATGTCATGTACATTTATGAAAATATATCTTGATTTTGATTATTCTGGGTTAGTTGTCTCAGACAGATACATCAGACATTTTCTGCAATATGCAGTTTCAAGTTTTATTTTCCTAGATTATAGATTTTAGTATTCTATATCATTACTTCAGATTTTTTTTCCTCAAGGACTCCAATTACATATGTATTAAATACTGTATCTTTCTTTAATAGCTAACAGTTCTAAATTCTACTTAATTCTTTTTGTAAGATTTTAATTATTTCTTATTTTCATCTTAAATTTTTCTTAAGGTATTATTCAGTGTTTATTTGTGGTTGTGTTCCTTCTAGTTTACTTTTTACTTCTGAAAAAATTCTTTTGCTTTTTAAATATTTTTTTTGCTAAATTTTCTCATCTTTATCATATTTATTTTTAAAACTCTCTTTTCTTTAGTCAGTCATCTCATAACTGAGTCTTATTTGTTTATTTATTAAATTTAAATTAGTTTAAATTATTGTTTCAAATGATACACAAAAACATAAAAATTGTATATAGCAATGGGATACCATGGGAAGTTTCAATACACGTATATATTGTATAATGCTTGAAACAGAGTAAACATAATCTGTCTGCACAAATGTTTATCATTTCTTTATAGTGAAAACTTTAATAATCTCTTCTAGCTTTGTGAAATGATTAGTACATTATTGTTATCTACAGCCACCCTTATATGTAATAGCATATCAGAATTTCTTGCTTCTATTTAACTGTAACTTAGTACTCATTGATAAATCTTTCCCTGTGCCTCCTTCCCACCTAATCTCTTCAGCCTCTGGTAACCACCATTCTACTCTGAACTTCTATGAGAGCAACAGTTTTAGATTTTACATGGATGAGATCAAATGGTTCTTGTATTTTTTTCTGTGCCTAATTTCACTTAACACAATGATCTTCATTTCTATACATGTTGTTGCAAATTATAGGATTTTATTCTTTTTTTCATGGTTGAAAAGTACCCATTGTGTATATGTTCTATTTTTCTTAATCCATTCATCCGATAATAGACATTTACATTTCTTAGCTATTGTGAATTGGGCTACAATGAACATAGGAGTGCAAAGGAAATGAATTATTGGTTTCATTTCCTTTGGATAGATTTATACCCAGTAGTGGGATTTATGGATTATATTGTAGTTTTATTTTTAATGTTTTGAGGAACCTCCACACTTTTCCATAATGATTGCATTAATTTACATTCCCACCAATGGTGTATGCAAGAATTACTTTTTCTCCACATTCTCTTCAACACTTACTATCTTCAGTCTTTTTGATAATAGTCATTCTTACAAGTATGAGGTGATATCTCATTGTGGTTTTGATCTGTATTTCCCTGATAATTACTGATAATGCACATTTCCCCCATATACCTGTTGGTCATTTGTGTGTGTTCTTTTGAGGAATATCTGTTTAGATCTGTTACTCTTTATAAAATTGGGCTATTTGTGTGTTACTATTAATTTTTTTGTATATGTTTAACTCTAAGTATAACACTGCCTTTTCCAGACTATCATATAGTTAGAACCATATGTTCAACCTATTTTTATTACTAAGATATACCCATTTAATGTTCCTTTGTGTTTTTCTATGGGTTCATCACTAAATTTATTTTTACCAGTGAATAATATTCCATTGTATGAATATACCAGAGTTTGCTTATCTGTTCACCTTTTGAAAGACATCTTGGTTGCTTCCAGTTTTTGTCAATTATGAATAAAGCTGATATAAACATTTATGTGCAGGCTCTTTTCCCTACCTCCTTTTTTTTTTGGTACTGGGAATTGAACCCAGGGTCACTTAACCACTGAGCCACATCCCCAGCCTTTAAATTTTTTTTTTATTTTGAGACAGAATCCCACTGAGTTGCTTAGGGCCTTGCTAAGTTTCTTAGGCTGGCATGAACTTGTGATCCTCCTATCTCAGTCTCCCAAGTTGTTGGGATTACAGGTGTTCACCACAGTACCAGGCTATGTGCAGGTTTTCATTTGGACCTACTTTCAAATCAATTGTCTAAATACTTAGGAGTGTAGTTGCTCAGTTTTATGGTAAGACCATGTTTAGTTCTGTACGAAACTACCAAACAGTCTTCCAGTGTGGGTATACCATTTTTTATTCCTGCCAGCAATAAATGAGAGTTCTTACTGATCTGCAATCCCTGTCAGCATTTGATATTGCCAGTTTTTTAAAATTTGAGGCACTATAATAGGTGTATGGTCATCATCTTACTCTTGATTAAATTTGCAATTCTTTATGTGTGATATTTTCATATGTTTGTCACCTGTATATCTTCTTTATTTTGGTGGTGGGGGGAACCATGGATTGAACTCCGAGTTACTTGAGCTTACTGAGTTACTTACTTACTGAGCTGCATCCCCAGCTCTATTTTGTGTTTTATTTAGAGACAGGTGTCTCAGCACCTCGCTGTTGCTGAGGCTGGCTTTGAACTCCTGATCCTCCTGTCTCAGCTTCCTGAGCCACTGGGATTAAAGATGTGCACCACCAAGCCTAGTTTATATATCTTTTTTAGTGAGATCTGTTCAGATCTATTGCCCATTTTAAAACTGGATTGTTGTCTGTTGAGTTTTTAGAATTATTTGTCCTTTATCAAATACAGGTTTTACATGTATTTTATCCCAGCTTGTGGCTTGTGTTTTCATTCACAAGCAAAAATTTAAAATTTTAATAAAGTCAAACTTAGCAGTTTTTTCTTTCAAGGATCATGCCTTTCATATTTAAAAATTCTTTGTCAGGACTGAGGATGTAGCCCAGTGGTAGACTACTTAATTAACATGCAAAGGCCCTGGGTTTGGCATCCAGCACTACAAAAATAATGAATGAATGAATGAATGAATAACATTTGTTGTTCAAATTGTTTTATCTCTGGACATTAGGAGCTCTTAGCTGACCCCTTTGCTTTTAGTATATATTCTTACTTTATGGTACTACAAGATGCTTGAGGTTCATCTTGTATATTTCTTGTTCCAGTCTTAGAATCATGCATTTCTACAAGGAGCTTTTATTCAAAAGTAGTATTAGAAATCAAGATCTGAATATGAGGTGCACCCACTGTTACTATTGTGCTGTTGCTTCTAGGACCTCTCAGCTGACAGGAAGAGTATATGTATATACCACTGTATGCATATGCACATGTCTACAAATATTCTTTTTGTAACCATCTATATTTATATCAAGATAAATGTGAGTTATATTGATATCTTCAACTCTAATACTTACCACATGGATCATTCCAGCCTCTTCTATATGTTATCTGAACCTTTTCACTACAACATTTGTCATCATCTCCCATTTGTCATCCATTTACTTAATTGTTCAATTAACTTAATTTATTTAAGTATGTATGTATAGTGACTTCAGAATGTTGTACTTCTGTGATAACAACTCTATTAACTGTAGTACAAAAATGTTCCTTTTCCCTCTAGTCTTATAAATCCCATCATTTCCAGAGTTGCTCGGGTCAGCACCTTATTACTCAACTTCCTTCACTGAGGTTATTTCATATATTTCTAATATTTTAAAATTTTATTTTATTGGTTCTTTTTAGTTATACATGACATTAGAATTCATTTTGACATAATTATACAAACATGGAATATATCTTATTGTAATTCAGACCCCAGTACCACTCCTTCCCCTTCCCTTTCTCCTCCCCCTACTCCCTTCCCTCTATTGGTATTTCTGCCATTTACCCATAATTATTTTTATTAATTAATTTCTTGTGGACGTACTTGATGGTGAAATTCACTGTGGTATATTCACATATGTACACAGGAAAGTTATGTGAGATTCATTCCACTCTTTTTCCTGTTCCAGTCCTCCCTCCCTTCCCTTTTGTCTAATCCACTGAATTTATATTGCCCCCTGCATCCCCTACCCTTCATTTTGGGTTAGCTTCCACATATCAGAGAAAAATTCAATCTTATTTCCCTTAGCATAATAGTCTCCAGATCCAGCTATTTACTAGTAAATGTCATAAAGTCATTCTTCTTTGTGGATAAGTAATATTCCATTGTGTGTGCATACCACATTTCCTTTTCCATTCATCTGTTGAAGGGCACCTATTTGGCTCCTAGCTTAACTATTGTGAATTGTGCTGCTTTAAACATTGATGTGACTGCATTACTGTAGTATGCCGATTTTAAATCCTTTGGATATATATACTGAGGAGGTGGGATAACTGGGTCAAATCTAGTTCCATTTCTAGTTTTTGTTTTGTTTTGATAATTAGGCTATTTTATTATTTTCTCAATTAAAATTATTTTTTTATAGGAAAGAGGTTTATTTTGGCTCATTGCCCAGGAACTCTTTTTAAATTTATTTTAATTGGCAATTATAATTAGCCTTACAAAAACTATTTATTTGTTCTAATTAGTTATACATGACAATAGAATGCATTTTGACACATTATACATAAAATGAGTACAACTTCTCATTTTTCTGGTTGTACATGACATAGAGTTACACAGGTCATGCAATCCTATATGCACACAGGGTGATAATGTATGATTCATTCTGCTATCATTCCTACCCCCATGCCCTACCTTATTCCCTCCCTTTACTCCCTAAATCTAGTCTGAAATACCTCTATTCTTCCCCTCCTTATTGTGAATTAGCATCTGCATATCAGAGAAAACATTCAACCTTTGGTTTTTTGGGATAAGCTTATTTTGTTTAGGATAATATTCTCCAGTTCCATCCATTTACTGGAAAGTGCCATAACTTCATTCTTCTTTAAGGCTAAGTAATATTCCATTGTGTATGTATACCACAGTTACTTTACTATTCCTAGTTTTTGAGGAATCTACATTCTGCTTTCCAGAGTGGTTGCACCAGTTTTCAGTATAACTAACAATGTATGAGTATACCCTTTCCCCCACATCCTTGCCAACATTTGTTGTTACTTGTATTTTTGATCAATGCCATTCTGATTGGAGCAAGGTAAAATCTCAGTGTAGCTTTAATTTGCATTTTTTTGAATTGTTAGAGATGTTGAACATTTTTTCATTTAATTGTTGACCATTTGTATTTCTTCTTTTAAGAAGTGTCTATTTAGTTTCTTTGCTCATTTATTGATTGGGTTATGTAACATATTTAGATTTTTTTTGCATTCTGCATTCCATTCCAAGATGGTATAAATATTAAAATTTATTCTTTGTTCTATCAAGTACTATAAATTTTGACAAAATCCTAATGTCTTGTGTTCACAATTAAAGTATCATGAAGAATAGTTTCACCTTGTACTTTACCTATTCAATCTTACTGTCCCCTACTCTACCTTGAACCCTTGGCAAAACTTTTATAGTTTTACTTTTCCAGTAACTTGAAATCTTATAGTAGCTTTTTCTGACTGAATTACACTTTTGATTTACCCATTGCTTTAAAAAAACCTTTTTTTTATTTGTAGGTGAACATAATACCTTTATTTTATTTATTTATTTTTAATGTTGTGCTGAGGATCAAACCCAGTGCCTCACAACTGAGCTACAACCCCTACCCATTGCTTTTGTGTCTTGACAGATCATTTCTTTTTGTTGATGGATACTATTCCATTGTATAGACATACCACAGTTTGTTTATCCATTCATATATTAATGAATATATTGGTTGCTTTCAGTTTTTGTTGACCAAGAATAAATCTACCATAAATATTCATGTACATCTATACACTTTTTATTTCCTTCTCTTTTCTGTTTCAGCAAGTACTTCCAGAACAATGTTGGATAGAGGATAACCTTGCTTTGTTTCCAATCTTTGGGAAAAATTGTTCAGCTTCTTACTATAAGGATGATGTTAGCTATTGTTTTTTTGGTAGATGTTCTTTGTCAAATTCAGGTTGTTCCCTTCTATTCCCATTCACTGAGAATTTTATCATGAATTGTTGGCTCCTGTCAGGTACTTTGTTTGCATTAAATTGATTGATCATATTATTTTTCTCCTTGTTAATTTTGTAGATTACATTAATTGATTTTGAAATGTTGAGCCAGCTTTGGATATTGGGAATAAATTCCACTGGTTTGTGATTTATAATTTTTAATACATTAGTGGATTCAATTTGCTAATATTTTCTTGAGAATTTTTATATCTATGTTTGTTTTAGTTTTCCCATTGTTGCTGTAACAAAATACCACACATTTAGTGGCTTTTAATAACACAAATTTATTCTCTTGCAATTCTACAAGTCCAAAGTTTAAAATTAAGGTGTAAGCTAGGCTTTATTCTTTCTGGAGACTTCAGGAAATAATTCTCATTTTCTTGCCTTTTTTTTTTTAGCTTTTAGAAGCTGCCTACATTCCTTAGCTTGTGTCTGCTTCCACCTATAACTTCAATCTCTTGCTTACAAAATCTCATGTCCTACTACTGACTCTGTTTCTCTTGCCCACTTCTTATAGAGGAGCTTTGTGGTTACATAGGGTTCACCCCAGTAATCCAATATAACCTGCCCATATTTAAAATCCTTAAGTTAATCACAGCTGTATTCCTTTTACCATGCAGAGTACTATCTTCAGAAATTATGAGATTAGGACCTGAACATCTTCAAGGCATCATTATTCAATTTACCTTTACCAAGAATACTCTTGAAATCTGGTCTGTAGTTTCTCTTTCTTGTGATATATTTATCTAATTTTGTTATTAGTACAATGCTGGACTGATAGACTGAGTTAACAAGTGTCCCCTCTTCTCTAGAAGTGCTGCAGTCCGGCTGGCTGCAAAATAACCCGGGGGGATGACTAATAACTTGTCTACGTTGATACAGCAGGAGTAGGAGCCGTTTATTGCAGGACAGGAGCAGTATTTATACATTCCACACAGCTTATCTAATTAGCATAAACTAGATACATCAATCAACCAATCAGGAATCTCCACACTTAATGGCTCGCTTTTGTTACTTCTCAAACCACTCCCTCTGGCATTTTGCCAGGCACCATCCAGACTTGTTTACGAACTCTAACATTCCCCTGGCAAAATGCCAGGTGTTATTTTGACTTGTTTACAGACTCTAACAAGAAGAGATTGTAGAGAATTAGTGTCATACTTTAAATGTTTGGTAGAATTCTCCAGTGAAGCCATCTGGGCTTGGTGCTTCAAAAAATGTATGTTTTGTATATATATATATATATATATATATATGTGTGTGTGTGTGTGTGTGTGTGTGTGTATTTTCAAGTCCTTTAATAAGTTTAGGGCCATTGAGATTATCCATTTTTTTAGCGATTTATGTTTCCAAAGAATTGATCCATTTCTCTAAATTATAAAAATATGGGCATAGATTGTTCATAAAATTCTCTTGTTATCTTTTTACTGTTCAAAGGATCAGTAGTGATTAATTCCTACATTTCTCATAGCACTAATTTGTGTCTTCTTTCTCTTTTTCTTGGTTAGCTTGTCTAAAAGATTATCAATTTTACTGATACTTTCAAAAAGCCAGCTTTTGGAGAATTCTTTTTGTTATTTGGAAATCCTTTTATTATTATTGAGTTCTTAATTGCTTCCCTGTTTTCAATTTCATTGATTTCTACTCTAATTTTTGTTATTCTTTTCTCATTGCCTTTGGCTTAGATAATTATTCATTCTTTTTCTAGTTTTATAAGGTGGAAAATCATCTTTTTGATTTTAGATTTTCTTTTATAATATATGAAGCTATAGTTTACCTCCCAAATGCTGTTTTCTCTGAACCCCACAAATTTTAATAAGTTGGATTTTCATATATATGTTATATATTTTTATACACACACACATATATATATATTCCTATTGACTTCTGTTACCCATATTGCTATTTGATGCATGTTATTTAATTTCCAAATATTGGGGAATTTTCTAGCATTATTGATTTCTAGTTTGATTCCATTTTGGTCTGACAACATGCTTTGTATGTATTTTTTCTAATTTTAAAGGTGTTTTTTAATGGCTCAGATGTGGTTCATCTAGTAAAAGTTCCATATGAACTTGAGAGGAATATGTGTTCTTTTGTTTCTGGTTAAAGTATTCTATAAATGTCAATTAGATCAAGTTAAGGGATGGTGCTATTCAGTCAACTTCATCCTTACTGATTTTTCTGTCTCCTTGATCTATTAGTTACTGACAAGGGGTTTCAAAGTCTCCAATTGCAATTGTAGATTTGTCTATACTCCTTTCCATTTGGTCAGATATTTCTTTGTGTGTTTGAGTCTCTGTTTTTGGGTGCATAAAAGTATAGAATTGTTATATTTTCTTGGAGAAATGACATTTGATTATTATGCAGTGCTCCTCTTCATCCTCAGTAATTTTCTTTGTCCTGAAGCTGGCTTTGTCCAACATTAATAGGCTACTCAGTGTTTCTTTTTTTTCTTATTCTTTTTTTTATTATTAGTTGTTCAAAACATTACAAAGCTCTTGACATATCATATTTCATACATTTGATTCAAGCAGATTATGAACTCCCATTTTTACCCCGTCAGTGTTTCTTTTGATCTGTATTAATAAGGAGCATTTTCTCCATCTCTTTATTTTTAACATGTCAGAGTGTTTATACTTAAAGTGGGGTTCCTGTAGATAACATATATTTGAGTCTTTTTTAATCCACTCTGACAATCTGTGTTTCTAAATTTGTGTATTTAGACTATTCAAATTTAAAGTTAATATTGTTATATTTATATTATTATCAAATAGGTTCATAACTTTTCTATATATTGCCAGAGGCTTTTTTCTTTATTTTCTTTCTTTCCTTATTTCTTTTCTTTCCTTCCTTACTCAATCAATCCTTCCTTTCTTCCTTCCTTCCTTCCTTCCTTCCTTCCTTCCTTCCTTCCTTCCTTCCTTCCTTCTTCACTCACTTCCTTCCTTTCTTTTTTTCAGTACTGAGGATTGAACCCAGAGGGCTTAACCACTGAGCCAGTCTTTTAAATTTATCTTTTAATTTTGAGACAGGGTCTTGCTAAGTTGCTTAGGGCCTTGCTAAGTTTCTGATGCTGTGCTCAAATTTGTGACCCTTCTGCCTCAGCCTCCTGAGTCACTGGGGTTACAGGCATGCACCACAACACCAGACTTTTCTTTGGTTTTAATAGAGCATTTTATGATTCCATTTATCTTATAATTATTTAAAATCATTTTATATGATTCCTAATTATCTTATAATTATTTTTAAAATGTTTACTAGTTGTCCTAGAGTTTATAATATACATATATAACTAATCTAAATCTACCTTCAAATAACACTGTTATGCTTCATGTGCATGACAGGTACATTATAATAAACATTTCCCAATTCCTTCTTTCTATCCCTGTGACATTATTCTCATTCTTTTCACTTATGGATAAGCTATAATCACTCTCTGCATTATTACCATTATTATTTTAAACTGTCATCTTTTAGATAAATGAAGAATAGGAAAAGCAAAACATTTGATTTTATCTTTATTTGTTCTTTTTAAAATATATTTTTAGTTGTAGATGGACACAATATCTTTATTTATTTATTTAATTTTATGTGGTTCTGAGGATCGAACCCAGTGCCTCACACATGTGAGCAAGCACTCTCCCACTGAGATACAACTGCAGCTCCTCTTTATTTATTCCTTAGCAGTCTTTATTTTTGAATATCTGAGTGTGATTTATATGATTTTTTTCATTCAATTTGAAAAAATATTTTTTGATATTTTTTGCTGGGCAGATCAAAAGGCAATTAGTTCCCTTAGCTTTTCTTTGCCTGAAAAAAATGTTTTTCTTTTTATTTTATTGGTAACAAATTTATTGAGGTATAATTTGCATACCACAGAATTCACCCATTTAAAGTATACAGCTAAATGACAAATATAATCATTTTATTAATTTTTTGATCATTTAATTAATTTTCACTATATTCAGTGTTGTGTAACTGTCATCCACAATAGATTTTTAAAACTTTTCATCACCTGAAATAGATACCTCACACCCTTTATCAATCACTCCTTCCCCAAACTTTCCACCTTCTAGACCTAGACAACCCCTAATCTACTTTCTTTCTCTATAGAATTGCCTATTCTGAACATTTTATATAAATGAATTCATTCAATACAAGGTCTTTTGTGACTAGTGGCTTTTACCTAGCATAATGTTTTCAAGGTTAATACATATTGTGGGGTGAATCTGTAATTCATTATTTTTTATTACTGAAAAACATTGCATTGTATGGAATGTATCTATTTATCTGTTCATCAGTTGGTAGACGTTGAGGTTGTTTCCATTTATTGGTATTATGAATAATGATGCTGTGAACATTTGTGTACATGTTTTTCTGTGGAAACATGTTTTCATTTCTCTTGTGTGTCTACCTAGGAGTGAGATTGCTGGAACATATGGTAATTATATGTTTAATATTTGGAGGGACAGCCAGCCTGTTTTTCAAAATGGTTTCACCATTTACATTCCTACCAAAAGTGTATGAGGTTTCCAACTTCTGTATGCCCTGGTCAATCCTGGTATTGTCTTTTTGCTTATAGTCACCTTCATGCATGTGAAAGAACATGACACGATGGGTCTGATTTTCATTTCCCTGATGTTTAATGATGTTAAGCCTCTTTTGATGTGCTCACTAGTTGTTTGTATATAATATTTGGGAAAATATTCAGATTTATGCCCTTTTAAAACTTGGTTTATTTGCCTCTTTATTTTTGAGTTGTAAGAGTTCTTTATATTCTGACAGGTATTTTGTTAGATATAGTATTACAAAATATTGTCATTTAGTAGGCTGCCTTTTCACATTTTTTTTGTATTCTGAGGATTGAACTCAAGGACACTCAACCACTACGTCATATCCCTAGCCCTTTTAAAATTTTTAAATTTTGAGACAAGGTCTTTCTAAGTTTCTTAGGGCCTCACTAAGTTGCTGAGAGGCTGGCTTGAACCTGCATGGCACTGGGCCTTCCTTTTATATTCTTGATAATATTTTTACTTTTTAAAAAATATTTATTCTCTTAGGTGTAGATGGACACACACAATGCCTTTATTTTTATGTGGTGCTGAGGATCGAACCCAAGTCCTGCCCATGCAAGGCGAGCGCTCTACTGCTGAGCCACAATCGTAGCCCCAAAATTTTTACTTTTAAAAACATCTTTATTGAGATATAATTCATATATATAAGTTACCATTTAATTGTATAATTTCTTGGTTTTGAGTATGCCCAGTGAGTTGTGTAATTATCATCACAATCAATTTTTAATGATGGTGCTGGAGACTCCAGGGCCTCACATATGCTAAGTACATGCTGTAATACACTCTCGTCACCATAATTAAATTAAGAGCATCTTTATCATCCAAAGAGGAAAAGTTACTGGAGAGAAATAGGGGATGATAGTGTTCTTTGAAGGAACACAAGTTTTAAAATTTTATGAAGCCCAAGTTGTCTATTTTTTTCTAAGCCACCACCAAATCTAAGACTTATAAGTGTTATTTATATCTACATTTATATAGATATAAATTTATTTATATCTACATTTTCTTATAAGTGTTATATAGTTTTAATTCTTACATTTTGGTTCTTGATGTACTTTGAGTTTTTTGTGTATCGTGTGAGGTAGCAGTCCAACTTCATTCTTTACCCTGTAGAAGTTCAGTCATCACAGCATCATTTATTTTATTTTATTTTATTGGTTCTTCTTAGTTTTACATGATAGTAGAATCCATTTTGATGAAGTTAAACTAGCATAGGATATATCTTATTCTAGTTAGGACCCATTCTTGTGGGTGGGCCCAATAGTGGAGTTCACTTAGGTAATTTAATATGTGTACATAGGAAAATTATGTTAATTTATTCTACTATCTTTCCTATTCCTATCCCCTCCCTTTCTTTTGTTCCCTTTTTCTGATCTACTAAATTTCTCTTCTTCCCTCCCTCCTTATTTTGGTTTAGCTTCTACATATCAGCAAAAACATTTGACCTTTGGTTTTTTGAGATTGGTTTATTTCACTTAGCGTGATATTTTCCAGATCCATACATTTACTGACAAATATCATAAAGTCATTCTTCTTTATGGCTGAATAATATTCCATTGTGTATATATACCACAATTTCTTTATCCATTTGTCTATTGATGGGCATCTAGTTTGCTTCCATAGCTTAGCTGTTATGAATTGTGCTGCTGTAAACATTGAGATGGCATCAAACTAAAAAGCATCTGTAGATGCTAACACACAATAAGGGGTGGGGAGAATAGAAGTTCATTGGGTTAGACAAAGTGGAATGAAGGGAAGGGAGAGGGAATAGGAATAGGAAATATAGTAGAATGAATTGGACATGATTTTTCTATGTTCATATATTAATACACAACCAGTGAAATTCCACATCATGTATAACAACAAAAATTGGATTCCAACTAGAATAAGTTATACTTCATGTATGAATAATATGTCAAAATACACTCTACTGTCATGTATATCTAAAGATAACAAATAAAAAATCATCTTCACAGAAAAAGAAACAATCAAGAATGTGAATGGAGAACCTACAGATGGGGAAAATCTTTTGACACCTATACCACAGATAGGGCATTAATTTCCAACTATACAAAGAACTCAAAAAAAATTAAAGGCAAAAAAGCAAATAATCCAACCAATGAATGGGTAAAGGAATTTAAAAGACCTTTCTCAAAAGAAGAAATATGAATGATCAACAAATATTGAAAAAATGTTCAACATCTCTAGCAATTAGAGAAATGCAAATTAAACTATAATAAATTCCAACTCACTCTAGTCAGAATGGAAGTTATCAATAATACAAGTACCCAAATGTTGGTGAGGTTGTGGGGAAAAGGCAATGCTCACCCTCTGGAAGGCAGTATGGAGATTCCTCAAAAAACTAGGAATAGAACCACCATTTGACCCAATTATCCCAACATATATCCAAAAGATCACAGCCTCATTTGCTAAAAAAAACTATTCTTTCTCCACTGAATTGTTTGGAAGTCTTTTTTACAACTGGTTGCCTGATAAATGTCAGAGTTCATTTCTGGATCCCCATTTTATTTTATTTGTCTATATATCTATCCTTTGCCGGTCCCATACTTGTTTACTGTGGCTTTGAAGTAAGTTTTGAAATCAAGAAGTGTTATGCTACAACTTTAATCTTTTCTTTCTTCCAACATTTTTTTTTAGCTGTTCTGGGTACTTTGTATTGCAGGTGAATTTGAGGTTTGTCAATTTCTGTGAAGCAGTCAGCTTACTTTTGATAGGGAGTTTGTAGAATCTCTAGATCAATTTGGGGAGTGTTGCCATCTTAACAATAGTAAGTGTTATGATCCATGAACATGGAATGTTTCTTCAATCATATGGAATTTTTTTCCATTTATTTAGATCTTTATTTCAACAATATTTTGTAGTTTTCAGAGAATATGCTTTATGCTTTTGTTGTCGAATCTGTTTAATATTTAATTCTTTTTCATGATATTTTAAATAGAATTTCTTTTAATTCACTTTTTAAATTTTATTTCACTTTTAATTTTTTAATTGAAACTTATGTATTGTGATTAATTTTTATTTATTGAAATTATATTCTTATTTATATCATTTATTAGTTTTAGTAGTTTTTTTAGTTTTAGTAGTTCTTTAGTGCATTCTCTCAGATTTTCTATACACAGGATTATTTATCTCCAAATAGTTACAGTTTTAATCTTCCTTTGCAATCTGATTGCTTTTGGTTTCATTTTCTTGTCTAATTGCTCAGACCAGAACCTTTAGTAGAATGTTGAGTAGAAGTGGTGAAGGACTACAACCCTGAGTTGATAGGGTGAACACAGGTTTTTAATCTGTAATCATGCTCTTGCTCATGGGTTGTAAATAAATGTCCTTATCGAAAGAGGAAATTCTTTTGCTGATAGTTTGTAGAATTTTTTTAATTATGAAATGGTGTTGGATTTTTCAAATGTTTTTTCTGCATCTATTGAGACTATCATGTGGTCTTTGATTTTTATTCTGTTAATATGGTATTATGTATGGGCTGAATAGCCCCCCTACCAATTCACATGGTGAAGTCCTAACCTCTACTCCCTCAGAATGTGACTATATTTGGAGAGGGGGTCTTCAAAGAGGTAATGAGATCATTAGAGTGGATCCTAATTCAAAATAACTGTTGTCCTAAAGAGAAGAGAAGATTCAGACTCAGGCACACACAATGTAAAGAATGCCGTGTGAAGATACTAGGAGAACATGTTCTTCTACAAGCCAAGGAAAGAATCCTTAGAGAAACCAATGCTATCAACACTCTGATCTTGGACTTCTAGTCACCAGAAATGCAAGGAAATAAATTCTGTTGTTTATGCCACCCAGTCTGTGGTTGTTTTATAATGCCAGCCTTAGCAAACTTTGGTCCCATGAAGTGGAGTTTTATTGTAATAAATACCTAAAAATGTGGAAGCAGTTTTGGAATTGGGTAATGAGTAAAGTCTGGAAGAGTTTTGAGGTGCATATTGGAAAAAAGCCCACTAACCTGAAGAAACTCTTGGTAGAAATGTGGATGCTACAGGTGACTCTGGTGAGCTCAGTAATAAAAGAGACTGTAGACAAAACTTCTATAATTTTAGAGATATACATATATCATGAACACAATGTTGGTAGGAATATAAATATTAAAGATGTTTCTATTGAAGTCTCAAGTGGAAATGAGACACATATTATTGGAAACTGGAGGAAAGTAACTCCTTTTTATAAAGTGGCAAGAAGTTGACTTAGTTGTGTAACAGTGTTTATGGAAAACAAAACTTATAAATGACAAATTTGAATATTTAGTTGAGATTTTTAAGCCAACTGTTAAATGATTAGTCTGATATATCTTTGCTTTTTAGAGTGAAATATAGGAAGAAAGAGATAATTAAGGAAGAAATTGTTAAGCAAAAAGGACTTGGACCAGGAATGTAACTCAGAGGTAAAGTGCTTGTCTCAAATGTATAACGCCCTGGGTTCAGGCCCCAGCACTTGAAAAAATGGAAACCAGAACTTGAATATTTAGGAAGTTTTCTATCTCATAAATAGCAAATAAATCAGAAAGCATCATTTGGAGAGATTACAACTGTGTGACTTATGGACCAATCAGCCATGTCAGCCAAAATCAGGAATAGAGATGGGATTATACCAGCAGAAATGCTGGCAGCCTGGATTCCAGGGGGCAGAGAGGGGATGAAGCAAAGAGAGGCTATTGGGCTTCTGAAATTGTACAGCACAACTATTGCTGTGAACATGAATTTTCCTCCAAAGAAAAGTTTGAAGAAAAGGAAGAATGACCCTAAATTGGTTTAGATGTTAACAAAGCTTCCTGTACCACCAGAGATCCAGAAGGTGCAGGGCTAAGGGAGTAAGGCTGCCACTCTGGAGAGACCAGAGGTGGCACCACCCCAATGGGCCCAGAGTGCAAAGCACTGAACCGAAAAGATTTTATTTTTCAGCATTAAAAGTCAGTACAATTTTGCCCTCTAGGTTCAGTTATGCTTGCCTCTTATGGCTAATTTTGTTTTATTCCTTCCTTTTGAAATGAGAATGCCTATTCTATGCCTGTCTCACCATTGTATTTCAGAAACAGAAAACTTATCTTGCTTCACAGATTCATAGCTGGAGAGGAATGTAATTTTGCCCCAGGAAGTATACCATACCTCACATCTCACCTATGCTTGATTATATTATATTTGGGACTTAAGAGTTGGGAGCCTGCAGTCAGTGTGTTATGGGTTAAATTGTGTTCCTCTCCAAATTCATTCTAAACCCAGTATTTTGAGGTAGGGTCTTTAATGAGATAATTAAGTCCATTAATTTAGACCCAAATGTAATACAACTAGTATCTTGTAGTAAGAGGAGATTAGAACATCAACTCACACATAAGGAAGATTACATAAAGATACAAGGAGAAGATGGCCATTTATAAGTCCCGGGCAGGAGAAACTACCCCTGCTAGCTATTCATGGACTTCTAGCCTTCAGAATTGTAAAAAAATAATTTTTTTTTATTCCTGGGATGAATCCTACTTGGTCAGGGTATATAATTAATTTTATATACTGCTAAAGTTTGTTTGCTGTTATTTTGTTAAAGATCTGTGTAACTGTATTCATAAGAGAGATTGTCTCTAGTTGCTGTGGTTTGGAAGTTTGTGTCTACTAAAAAAATTGTGTTGAAATTTAATTTCCAGTGTGATAATATTAAGAATTGGGGTCATGAGGATGTGGTTTATGAGGGCTCCTCCCTCATGGATGGGATTAAGGCCTTATGTGTCAGAGTGGCTTCCCAGAGCATGAGGCCCTTTTGCTATTTTGCTCTTCTGTCATGTGAAGGTACAGCATTCAAGGTTCCATCTTGGCAGCAGAGATTGGATTCTCACCAGACACTGAATCTGAAAGCACCTGGATCTTGAACTTCCCAGCCTTCAGAACTATGAGAAATAAGTTCGTTGTTTATAGACTATCTAGTCTCAAGTATTTTATTATAGCAGCACAAATGGATTAAGGCAATAGTTTGTTTCTGATAACTTTATTTGGTCTTAGTGTCAGGGAAATATTAGCCTCAGAATGGAAGCATTCAACCTTCTATTCTTTGGAATAGTTTGTAAAGAAATGTTATTGATACTTATTATTTTTTCAATATTGAGGATTGAATCCAGGAGCGTCTAACCACTGAATTACACTCCCAGTCTGACTGTCCTTCCCTCCCTCAGTCATTCATTTCTCCTCCTCCTTCCTTTTCCTTTTCTTCCTTCCTCCTCCTCCTTCTTCCTTTTTCTCTCCCCCCCCTCTTCCTCCTTTTCTTCCTCCTTCTATTTCTTTCATATTGAAACAGGATCTTTCTAAGTTGCTGATGCTGCCCTCAAACTTGAAATCCTCTTGTTCAGTCTCCTGAATGGCTGGGATTATAGGCATGCATTATTGTGACCATCTTATTTACTTAATATTAAATTTATTTAAATGTTTGTTTAATATTATACTTATTTAAATGTTTGGTGGAAACCAGGCTTAACTCCAGCAACTTGGGAAACTGAGACAGGAGGATCACAAGTTTGAGATCAGCCTGGGAAACTTAGCAAGTTCCTTCCCCACCCTCCACTCCCTAAAAATTAAAAGGACTGGGAATGTAGCTTGGTGGTAGAGCACCCTGGGTTCAATACCCAGTGCTACCAACATTTCAAAAAAATTGTTTGACAGAATTCATTGGTGATGCATTTTGGTCCTGAACCTTTGTGTATAGCTCTTTTTAACTAATTAATTCTCTTTGTATTTTATATTTCTTTTTTGCTTTTTAACTTGATTTTAGTATTACTATATTTGTAGGAATTTTCCATTTCATTTAGACTGCTCATTTATTAGCATACAATTGTTCATATAGTTTCCTTATCTTTCTTTTTATTTATTTAAGGTCAATAGTAATGTACCTTATTTCATTTCTGGTTGTAGTAATTTGAAACTTTTGGCTTTTTCTCTTGGGTAGTGTAGGTAAAGATTTGTTAATTTTATTGAACTTTTCAAGGAATAACTTGTAGTTTCTTTGTCTTTATTGCTTTTTCTTACTCTTTTTCTCATTAAATTCTTTTCTAATTATTTTCTTCCTTGCTTCTCATTTGAGTTTACTTTTCCAATGTTTTAAGGTAGAAGGTTATGTTATTGATTTGAGCTCTTTTTAAAAGAATGTTGACAGCTATAAATTTCTAAGTCCTGCTTAAGCTGTATCCTGTAAGTTTTAACATGTTCTGTCTTCATTTTTATTCATCTAAGGTTATTTTCTTTTTAAAAATATTTTTAAATTGTTGATGGACCTTTATTTTATTCATTTATTCATATGCGGTGCTGAGAATTGAACCCAGTAACTCATATACGCTAGGCAAGTGCTCTACCACTAGGCCACAACCCCAGCCCTAAGGTTATTTTCTAATCTCTCTCTTGGTTTATTATTTGACTTGTTGGTTATGTTATTATGTATTGTTGAATTTCCACTTGTTTGTGAACTATCCATATTATTTTGGTTATTGATTTTTAATTTCACTCCATTGTGGTTGAAGAACATACATTGTATGATAGAAATCTTTTAAAATTTGTTGGTTTGTTTTGTAGCTTAGCATATATCTTATCATGGAGAATGTTCCATGTATAATTGAGAAGAATGTGTACTCTGTGGCTGACAGATGAATGTTCTATAGTTTTTACTATGATCTAAATTTTTCGTCTTCCCTTCCCACATTTATGTTGAAACCTAATATTCAGTGTGACAGCATGAAGCGGTCCTGCCTTTGAAAGGTGATTAAGTCATAAGAACACTACCCTCATGAATAGGAGTAGAGCTCATATAAACTGGGCCCTAGAGAGTTGCCTTGCCTCTTCTACATGTTGGGACACATCAAGAATATGACATCTGTGAAATGGAAAGTACATCATCATCATCAGACACCAAATCGGGTGACTTGATCACAGACTTCCCAGCCTCCAGAACTGCCAGAAATAAATTTTCATTGTTTTTGAGCTTCATAGCATATAGTATTTTCTTATAGCAGCCCAAACAGACAGAGGCAGATATCTTTTTAGGTCTGGTTGGTTTTTAGTATTGTTCATGGATTTCCTTGTTGATCTTCTGTCTAGTTATCCATTGCTGGGAGTGGAGTATTAAAATCTCCAACTACTGTTGAATTGTCTATTTTTTCTTTCATTTCTATGAGTTTTTAGTTCACGTATTGGGGGTACTTTTTTAGGTATATGTATGTATCTAATTGTTCTGTCTGCCTAATTCACACCCCTGTCATTATAAAATGTCCCTTTATATTTCTAGTAACATTTTTTTGTCTTGTAGATTGTGTATTGCCCTAATGCCTCTTGTGTTTGCTGTTTCCACAATATATATTTTACCATCCTTTCTTATTTTATTACTATTATTTTTGTACTAGGGATTGAACCCAGGGGTGTTCAACCACAGATTCACACCCCCAGACCCCTCCCTTTTTGAGACAGGGTCTTGCTGGGTTGCTTAGGGCCTTGCTAAGATGCTGAGGTTGGCTTTGAACTTGTGATCCTCTTGCTTCAGCCTGCAGAGCTACTGGGATTACAGGTGTGGGTCCCTGTGCCTGGTTCCTATGTTTATTTTTCAATCTAAAGTTTGCTCCTATAGACAATATATAGTTGGATTTTATTTTCTTTAAAAAATATAGTCCAAACTCTAAGAATTCTACTTTTTGTTGGATTATTTAATCCATTCACATTTAATGATTTTATTGATACACTTGGATTTATGCCTGTCATTTTCCTTTTTCTTTCCTATGTGTCATCATTCTCTCTTATTCCTATGCCTCTCCCTTTCTTATTTATTTATAGTGAGTATTTTATAATTTAATATTGCAATTCCTTTAATGTTTTAAAATGTATTTATTTGAGTTGTTTTCTCAGTAGTTCTCCAGAGTTTACCATACACATTCTAGCTTAGTAGTATCTACTTCAGATTTATATTAATTTGAGTGACATATAAAATATTATAAAATAAAATATAACTTTATTTCTCCTACCTTTTCCTATTATTGTTAACTCTGTTACATCTTTTGGTGGGTTGAATTGTGGCTCCCACAAAAGTTATGGAACCTGTGACTTTACTTAGAAAATAATCTTTGAAGATGTAATTAAGTCAAGGGTCTGGGGATAAGGTCATCCTGGATTTTTCAATGACTAATTCCAATGACAAGTGTCTTTATAAGAGGTAGAAGAAGAGAAAACACACACAGAACAGAAGGTCATGTGAACCTGGAAGAGGCAAGGAACAGAATACTCCTGGAGCCTCTAGAGGGAATACAGCCCTGCCAGTAAATGGAGTTTGGACTTGTCCCCTCCAGAACTAGGAGAAAAATTGTTGTAAGCCACCCAGGGTGTGATAATTTATAACAATTACTACAGAAAACCAATACTCATCTTTTATATATATAAAACAAACCCAACAATACATTCTTACTATATCTTTTAGACATGCTGAGAGAAAAAAGAGCAATATACATTTATAACATTTCTTATATACCATTTCTAGTTCTTTTCATTTATTTCTGTGGGTTTGAATTACCATCTGGTGTCATTTCCTTACCTGATAGAGCTGCTTTTCTACCCACCTCTTTTGCATTGTGGTTGGCAAATTTGTTACATTTCTGTTTGATGTCCAACAACACATTTCTTTATATTGTTTCATACAATTGCTTAAGATACAGGTTTTCTATTTTACCTTCAAAGTGTAGCCCTCAGAACTTAAAGTCAGACTTTGGTTAATCAAATCAGCTCCAAGAGAGTAGGTCTAATCCTTTTATTTTATATATATATGTGGTGATTGAGTCCAAAATTATGTTTACTTAATAGCCACGTTGTACTTGGGTTTTTTGTTGTTGCTATCCCAAATACCTGAAACTGGATAAGTTGTTAAAAAAAAGGGGAGGGGGTTCACATTGACTTGAAGTTCTGGAGGTGGGAAAGTTCATGAATATGGTGTGGCATTTACTTAGTTTCTTGTGAAGCCTTCACAATGGAAAATAGAAGGAGAGTCCATGTGGTAAGAGAAAAAGAATGAGAGTGAAGGAAGGAAGTCAAGCTAGCTTGATAGCAACCTGCTCTCACAGTAACTAATCCAGTACCAAGAGATGTAATTTACCACTGTAAGACCAAGATGGGCATTAATCCCTTCTGAGGGTAGTGCCCTATCACCTAATTGCCGCAGTCCGGCTGCAGCAGAATAATCGGGGGGTGACGAATAACTTGTGTACGTTGGTACAGCAGGAGTGGGAGCCGTTTATTGCAGGACAGGAGCAGTATTTATACATTCCACACAGCTTATCTAATTAGCATAAACTAGATACATCAGTCAACCAATCAGGAATCTCCACACTTAATGGCTTGTTTTTGTTACTTCTCAAACCGCTCCCTCTGGCATTTTGCCAGGCACCATCCAGACTTGTTTACAAACTCTAACATTCCCCTGGCAAAATGCCAGGTGTTATTTTGACTTGTTTACAGACTCTAACACCTAATCTCACAGGTTGCACATCTGAAAAGTCCTACAACTCTTAATACTGTTATATTGAGGGCCAAGCTTCCAACAAAATGAATCTCTGGGGAAAAAAAACATATCCAAATGATAGCAAGCCATATCACCTATTTTTCATGATGAGTTGAAAACAAGAATTTTGTGTCTTTCTTTCTTTCTTTTTTTTTTTTTTTGCTAGACACAAAACTGTCAAACATGAGACAGTTCTAGACTTTTATATCTATTTTTTTTTTAGCATTAGGTACTGAAGCCAGGGGCACTTTCCCATTGAGCTATATCCCCAGACCTTTTTATTTTTCATTTGAGACAGGATCTCACTAACTTGCCCAGGCTGTCCTTGAGCTTGGAATTCTCTGCTCCAGCCTCCCAAGTCTCTGGGATTACTGGTGTATGCCACTGTGGTTGGTTTATACTTACTTGTTTTAAAACTCAAAAATTTACTGATTAAGAGCCAGCCTATATGTTTCAATTACATTTATATATTTACCTACATTCAAGCTTCATATTGGTAAGCACTCAAATTAAATCTTCCTCTGAATTACTGATGAAGATTTTCTTTAAGTGTGGTTGAAAAGGAAGTCCTGAAATCACTACTAACCATTCTTCCTAATATCAGTTTGTTACATAATTAATGTGTAATTTGATATAAAATTCTCAACATTTTTCTGAAAAGTGTGTATACAATCTTATGCTATATGATGGTTTAAAAAATGATAAACAAAATATCAGGAAAGATACTTAAAAGTCATTAAAAGTAAATAATAATAATAATAATAATGTGACAAAGTACTAGCCAATTTCATCTTAAACATTAAATACAAGAATTATTCCCATAAAAATCATGAGCATATCAGGACACTTATTATAGACTTTATTCAATACTATCATGGATGTTTAAGACAACACAAAATACGAATACACACACATGCATTATATTAGAAAGAAGAATAAAATATATTTAAATGATTAAAAAATGTCTAGGTAATACAAATTTTTACTTGCAAAATCCCCTCAAAATTAAAAAAAAATCCCAGAAAAATTGAAGGAAAAATAATTAGAACTAAGTATATTTCAATGAGAGGATTAGTTCAAAATATTAAAATCAGAACTTTCCCACATACCTACAATAACTAAACAAAAGTGAGCTTTTTTATCAACTATGGATAAATGAAAACATACACTCAAAAGTCTCTTTTCTACCATGACACTCAACAAAAATAACAAAAAGAGCAGCAGACAAAAAAAATAAAACCACATCTGTGATGAAACTCCATAAACATTTGAATAATACTATGATGATTATGAAGATAATTTCCCAAGTGCCATGAAGATTGGACGAAGATGTGAGAATGCTGTGAAAATATACCTACCACTGGAGATTTCAGGAAGGCCTGGTAGATCGGTGTTTCCACGTGGAAATTCACACTGAGATGCAAAACCAATGACTCCTTGTTTTGGAACAAAAAGATCTAGGTAAGAGACCGAAGGCATGATTCTCGTAATCCTATGACTAAATAGGATAGAAGTCAGGGCTGAATGCCATAGTGAGCAGATGCATCATTATTTCAGGATTGAACCTAAGGATTAGGAAAGCTCAAGAGAAAACTCTGAATGACCAGTTGTCTTGCAGTTGCCAGTTCTCATCAGTTTGAAGACATGTAAAAGCTATGGTACACACAAAACACTCTATCAAAATGGCAAAAAAAGATAATGTTTAACTTTAAATCAAAGTATTTGTTATCCATCTGATTACATATTCTACTTGCAAGTAGCTGGTCTTGGAAGAACTTCTCTCAAAGATAAGTAGTGCTCAAAAGAGCCAACATAGGATCTATATTCATATTGCAAGAAAGGAAAAACTATATACATGACAAATTACAGATGAGAATACACAACTGAAATTTTTTACAAGCAGATTTTTAACCAGAAGTCTTTAGCCAAAAGATTCACAAAACCTAATTAATCAATTATTTTAAGATTAAGAAATAAATATTGTATATATTTATCATATACAGCATGCTGTGAAGTGTGAATATATTGTGGAATGGTTTAATAAAACTAATTAATGTAGTAATTACCTCACATACTTTTTGCACTGATAGCACTTAAAATTTACTCTGCAGTTTTTGAGAATAGAATACATTGTTGTTAATAGATCTTTTGAATTTATTTCTCCTAACTGAAATTTTGTATCCTTTGACCAACATCTCCCCACTCCAACCCCTTTTAACCACCACGCTATTGCCTTCTTTTATTAATTCAATTTTGTTCGATTTCATGTGCCATCATCCCTGGGTATCTGTGGTATTGGCTCCAGGGCCCCCACAGATTCCAAATCTTATGGATGATTAAGTTTCTTATATAAAATGTGCATAAAACATATCACATCCTTCTGTATACTTTAAATCATCTCTAGTTTAATTATAATACCTAATGTAATGTAAGTGATATGTAAATATTTGTTACATTTTATTGTTTACGGAATAATGACAAGAAAAAATGTGCATGTTCAGTTTAGAAGCAACTTTTAAAAAGTATTTTTGATCAGTAGTTGGTTGAATTCAGAGATGTGAAATCCATGGATATGGAGGACTAACTGTGAAAATGAGATCATGTGATATTTATCTTTCCGTGCCTGGCTTATTTTACTTATATCCTCTGGATTCATCTATGTTATCACAAATGACAAGGTTTCCTTCTTCTTTAGTATTCTGTAGTGTATATATACCACATTTTCTTTATCCATTTACTCACTGATGACTCACTGATGGAGACATAGGTTGATTCCATATCTAAGCTGTTTTGAATATTGAACATGAGAGTACAAATTGTAGTCTCTTTGACATATTGGTTTCATCTTCCTTAAATATACACCCAATAGTGGGATTGCCAGATCATATGGCCATTTTTTCTTCAACTTTTTGAGGAACCTCCATGCTGTTTTGCATTACAGCTGTACTAATTTATATTCCTACCAACATCATGCAGGGATTCCCTTTTTTCCACATCTTTACTAACATCTCTTTCATCTTTGACAACAGTCATTCTAACAGATGTGAGATAATATCTAACTGTGGTTTAAATTTGCATTTCCCTGATAATTAGTGATTTTGAGCATTTTTCATATACCTGTTGACCATTGTGTGTATGTGTGTGTCAGGGGGTGGGGTGTGTTTTGAGATATCTATTCAGTTTCCTTACTCCTCCTTTTTCCCCCCTCCCAGTGCTGAGGATCCAACTTGGGGCCTTGCATATGCTAGGAAAATGCTCTACCTCTGAATTATGTCTGCCATCCCCTTTACTCATTTTATTTCTTCTTTAAAATTAAAAGTTTTTTAACCTACTGCCTAGAAGTAAAATTAGAGAAAATTAGAATATAAAAATAAATACAATTTGCATTAATGAACATTCTACTCAAAGTGAAAAATAGCAATAAAAATCATGTATGTAAGTCAAACTTCATCAAAAGCACAAAATAGTATTTGTTACTTTCATGAGAAAAAAAAAATGTGAACACTAAAAATATGTTAACACACACACACATTTTTGTCTCAAATTTTAAAATGCACTCAAATTTCTCATTCTTAATCTAAAACTAGTTATAACTTCCTCCAAAACATACTCATTTTCATTAGTACACACAAAACTCCTAGCATCTACTGGAAAGACCCACACTGATATGATTAAGCTTTACCCTGCATTTGCAGAATGACAAAGCACAGTTCATCATATTAAGAAGATAATAATTTTATTTATTTTGCCTATAAATAAGAAATTGGTAACTTGGACTGTCTTCTAATCCTTTATTCATTTCAAATGTGTTGTTTTCTTATCATTGAATTGTTTGAGTTCCTTATCTATTTTGTATATTCACCTGTGAATATATGGTGTTCAATATTTTCTTCAGTTCTGTTTGGAAAACTTAATTTTCAATGGCCTCAGAGAATCTAGAACTCAAAACAGAATTCCAGAGTTTCAATGATAAAATGAAAAGCCACAAAAGTCATGAAAAGTGAGCTGGAACAATTCATTACATAAATGGAAGAGAAATATAAAGTCACCACAGAAATTAAGGCCATATTAGAAGCAGTAAAAAAGGTGAACAGGTTCTGCCTAGCATGTAGTCCAGAGCAAGAAGAAATACTTGAGAAATTTGAGAAAAATAAATGGGAAATGACAAATAATTTAGCAGAATTAGAAAAGCATAGATTTGAAACACAGAAAAAAAGAAATCCAACTTACTCCTAATAAATGTCCTCAAAAAGACAAAATATGTGGAAAAGGAAAAAATACCCAAAGGGACCATTCAAGGGAAAAAATTTTGAAATACAAATAAACTTCAGATTTTTACTTCCAGCAATATAAATCTACTTTTGTCTTTAGCCTGTGATAACTCAGCAAATAAGCATTGGCAGTGGTTTGCCCTGATGGTCAGACTGCAATCTTGGACTCTTATCACATATAAAGTATTTAGAATGAAAGGACAAGACATCTTTTTCTTGGAGCTAATTGATCTACCTGAAATATGACTTAAGTTCTGAGGGTCACTATTTGAAGATGGAAAATATTTTTATAGAAAGGTTTTTTTTTTTTGGTCAAGTCTGACTTTATTTTTTTAATTTGTTATAATTAATTATACATGACAGCAGAATGCATTTTGATTCATAGTACACAAATGGAGCACAATTTTTCATTTCTCTGGTTGTATACAAAGTAGAGTCACACCATTTATGTCTTTATACATGTACTTATTGGTACATCATTAATAAAAATAACAAGTAAACATAACATAGAGTTATGTTTATATGTTTTATATTAGAATGTAAATTTACAAAGAAAGGTCCAAGACACTTTAGAAGGTATGTATGTCATAGAGAACAATTAGTTCCTTAGAATAAAAACTTGGCAAAGAAATTCTGTAGTGATTTGTTATTGGTAAAGAGTCTAAGATAAAAAAAAGAAAAGACTCAAGAGGATGTTTTATATCAAGAGTGCTTAGCTACTTTAGAAACTTGAGAAACAAAATTAAATGACACAGATCTCTATCTTCAAAGAACTCCCACTCTATTAGACTTGCTTTGGGCACTTGGTTAAACTATCATACAGGATTAAAGTCTGTTTTTAATGTGATGATGATTAGTTTCCATAGTACCTAATATATTTCTAGGGAACAATCTTAAGCACTAAGAAAATTTTGTTTACAGTACAAGTATCCTTTTACACAAGTGCTTAAGTGGGTATCAGATTCAATATTTTCTTCTTTGGCTTTGAGATCTGTAATAAGAATGCATGCAATAGTACTAATCTTCTGAATGTATAGCTGAAGGCAAGTTTAATGGAAGGGCTTTATAATAATAGTTTGGTCAACAGAGCTTAAGCAGAAATTAAGATTATGATTTGCAGGCTGGGGCTGTGGCTCAGTATTTTGCACTTGCCTGGCACGTGTGAGGCGCTGGGTTCAATTCTCAGCACCATGTATAAATAAATAAAGGTCTATCAGCAAATTTAAAAAACCTATTTAAAAAAAGATTATAATTTACATACTTTCCACTTAAAATTATAAATGCACTTATGTAAAATATTGGAAATACCTGAATTAGGAGAAACTGGAAAATTCCATAAAATGACAAAATGAAATATTAGCAATGCAAGGTTGAAATATTAACATTGAAAGTTTCTGCTAAAGAGACATTTTGTTGATTAAGGATTTTAATGTTCATCTGGTCATCCTGTCCCAAAAGCAATATTCTCTAGTCGTCTTCATGGGGGTATCCTTTCTCCTGAATTTTTTTTTTTTTTTTTTACAAATCCCTGTTTATTTGAATAAGAATGAAATGTTATACCTGGAGTCAGGGAGGCATATGGCGAAATAGATCTCACCAGGCAGGTGCTATTCTGTTATTCTTGACACCAATTAAATGCCTTGAAAACAGATGTTAGTGGCAGTTTAAGTGGGGCTATAGGAAAAAGGAAAGCTAGAAATCTTAGGAATATGTGAAGGATTTTTGTGGTAAATTTCCATAGTGGTTCTCTGTATGAGTATTTCCTTTTCGTCATACCTTAATTTTTGCCTACACATACTGTCCACCTAGATATAGTTTAGTATTCTTAAACCTGGTGTAAGAGGCTTCACTGTAGGTCTAAAATTAAGAGGTTTTTCCAAAAGTCAAATGCCATCTCTCCAAATGTATTTCATATGCTACTAGTGGAAAGAATAACTTTTAATCCCAAAGCAGTTAGCTTGACTAGTAGCAGTAAATGAAGACAAGGAAATACAAATCCTAATCTTTGGCACTGAAGCCAATAATTTGTTTTGTTTTTGAAATTTGTTTAAGAATAAGTTCAAATTTTTGTGGGCTATTTCATATCCTAGTAAAGTTTGCTAATTGTGTCTACTCTTGTGGCTGAACCTAATGGGCAGCATGTTTCTTGTTTAAATTTTGTCTGAGACTTAGTTCCTTAATTCACAAAGGCAAACTAATCAGGGTGCACTTACTATTTACACTGCCTTATGTTACATCCTATATATAGTTCCCTGGAAGAAACAGGGAATGGATTTGTGATGTACAGGGGAGGTAAATGGTTCTCAGTGGAACACTGAACTCCACTTTTCAGTGGGAGAGTTCCACTTTTGATCTTAAAAATAGAGTTCTGGAGTTGTCACCCTCCCCACAATTTAAATCAGCAATTTAAAAATATTACACAAATATTCAAACATAAACCAAAAAATTGAGAGAAACTGTATAATTAACCTACATGTGCCATCACCCAGCTTCAGTAATTATCAATGCTTTTAGGCAATTTTTAACCAGAAAATGTTCTGGGAGCTTTATTTGATCAGTTTTCAGTTTTTGCCTTTCAAATTTTGATTCTTGGGGCTTTGAACTCTGCAACTATATTTAAAAGAGGATTTGAGTGAGGAATTCAGTCATTTCAGCTCGCCGGTCTCTCAGAAACTGGGTTTAGGTGGCAGGCGGAATTTGGAGGTGTTGTGGTTCAGAGATGTTTCTCACTGAACTGATCACCGTCGCGATTTCCGTGCAGAAGCCCGAATTGAATTGAAAGCGAAGTTGGAGAAGGTATTGGCATCTACTGCCTCATTGCTGTTTTTTAAAATATTCACAGAGAATGAATTTACAGAAGGTAGTTTCCTGGTCGCACTGTGGAGACTATCTCAGTACTTTCTTTCCCCTCCACATATTCTCACAACTTGTTTGGGGACAAGCTGTCAATTTTTAAGTTTCTGGTCTTGGGTATTTTTACTGGTTTATGACCTCCTCGGTTACTCTGAGCGTCTACAGCTGTCTGTACTCCCAGTAGGGCTTCTTAGGAAACGAGAAACTGAGGTCTGGCAGAAAGCAAGAAAAAACAACAAACAAACAAACAAAAACCCCACGTAAAATAGTAAGCCTTGCGCTGGCTTTGCTGCCTCAAAAGCCTGAGTCTGGGGGAAGTTTGAAGTGGATACTGTTCCCCAAAGTGCCCTCCTTGTCGCCTCCATTGAACTCTGGGCGGCTCCAGAGTCTTAAGAGGGTGCGGGAGGGACTTCAACCCTCAGCGAGGAGCCTGGGAACAGCACCCAACTCATCACAGCACTGGGTTCCTGGGTTCCTGTTTCCTTAAGCCTAAAAGGCGTGGTCGGGTCACGTTCACGGTTCCGCCTCTCACCGCCTCCGCCCCGCGGTTCTGCGCCGAGTTCAGCACTTACAGCGGGCAATACAGGGGGTCAGTGGGTCATAGGGACGGGGCTAGACGGTGGACTTGGCGTGGACTGAACCCAACCGGGTTCAGTTCCACTTACCAGCTGTCTTCAGTAAGAGGTTAAGACTGGGGCAGTGTCAGGGCGTTGTCTTAGGAAACGCCCTTAATGGTGAGACCTGTTTCTCCCGACGAATTCCTCGTCCCACCCCGCGCCTGCGGCCAGAGCCGGGGGCGAGATCCCACCCCGCCGAGACTGAAGACGGCACTTCTCCGGCCCGGGCAAGTTTACTCGCCTCTGCTCCCCTAGGCGGCGCTGCGCTCCTCCGCACCCGGCCGGATCCTCTTTCCCAGACGGCTGCAAAGCCTTCAGTTTAGCAAACAGAGCTCCCAGCCGGCCAGCGCCGGGTAATTCCCGTATTCCAGAGGCCGAACGTGGGCCGGCGGTCGCTGCACTTCTAATTCGCGTCGGCCCTCAGAACTTGCTCCTCACGGTGACTTATGGTCTTCGGGAGTCCGGAGCATGGTCCCAGGTCACCGCTGGTGGAGCGTGGACGCCAAAGGGGAGAATGATGGGTTGGATGGTGGCGGTTCTATGTTTGTGGGTCTCCTGCGACGCTGCCGCCAAACAGTTGGAGTACTCAGTATTGGAGGAGACCCAGCGGGGCGTGGCGATAGGCAATGTCGCCGCGGACTTGAAGCTGCCGGCGTCCGCTCTGTCCTTAAGGAACTTTCGCATCCTCTCCCACCACCACGAGCCCTACTTTGGAGTGGACCTGGGCAGCGGTAACGTGGTGGTCCGAGAGCCGGCGGACCGCGAGCGGCTGTGCGGGACCAAAGCTTCCTGCGTCTTGACCTGTGAACTAATGTTTGAGGACCCTCTGGAGCTGCACAAGATGCGTGTTCACGTCCTGGATACCAATGACAACTCACCTCATTTTCCTGCCGGCGATGTGCAGTTGCACATCCCGGAGTTTCTGACACCCGGAGCCCGCTTAATTCTCCCTAATGCCCAAGATGCCGATGAGGGAAGCAACGGGATGCTCAGTTACAGCCTAAGCCCCAATCAGCACTTTCGCCTGGACATGGGGTCGCGGGTGGACGGCAGCGAATACCCGGAGTTGGTGTTGGAGAAAGCTCTGGATCGCGAGCAGCTTGCCACCCATCTGCTGGTCCTCACAGCTCAGGATGGTGGGTTACCTGTGCGCTCCGCAGACGCACAAGTCACCATCATCGTGGTGGACACTAACGACAACGCACCTGTATTTGAACGCTCTGTATACCGTACCAAGGTTCCAGAGACTGTACCAAATGGGACGGTGTTGTTCCAAGTTCGGGCCTCGGATCCGGATGAAGGCTCTAATGGTGAAGTCTGGTATTCCTTAAGCAATAGCACTCAAGCAGAGCTGCGACATATCTTTCACGTACATCCTAAAAGTGGGGAGGTGCAGGTAGCTGCTTCACTAGGTGCACCAGAAACGCTGTTGGAGGCATACATTGAGGCAAGGGACGAAGGTGCCTTCGGTTTAGTGAGCACTGCCAAACTGCTGGTGGAGGTGACTGATGTGAATGATCATGCCCCAGAGGTGGACTTCATGACTATCTCCAATTCAGTACCTGAGGATGCTGCCCCTGGCACAGTGATTGCTCTCCTTAGTGTAAAGGACGAGGATCTTGGTCCCAATGGTAGAGTCATTTGTAGCATGTCCAGCAGAGGCCCTTTTCAGCTGAAGGCTTCCTTTGACAACTACTACAGCCTTCTGACTGATGGGCCTCTCGACCACGAACAGATAAGTGAATACCAGGTCCTGATCACTGCCTCAGATGGTGGCTCACCCCCACTCAGCACCCAAAGGACCCTCACTGTGTCAATTGCTGATGTAAATGACAATACACCAAGATTTCCTCAACCACAACAAGAAATTTTTGTGGCTGAAAACAATGACCTTGGGGCCTCTTTAGGCCGTGTGTTTGCCCAGGACCCAGACCAGGGGAAGAATGGCCTTGTCTTTTATGAACTGTTGGATACTCTTAATTCTGAAGGGATGCCAGCCTCTAGCTTGGTGGCAGTAGAACCATCCAGTGGGGATATCACTGCCAAAACTTCCTTTGACTTTGAGAAACTCAGGGGATTTCACTTCCAAGTGGAAGGCCGGGATAGCGGCATTCCTCCCAGAAGTTCAATAGTGACCGTAAACTTGTTTGTGGTAGACAGGAATGATAATGCTCCAGTCATCTTGTTTCCCTTGCCCAGAAATGGCTCTATCCCAGTAGAAGCTGTGCCCCGCTCTGCCAGAATAGGACACTTGATCACAAAAGTGGTAGCAGAGGATGCAGACAGTGGTTCCAATGCCTGGCTGTCCTACCATATCTCTCAGGCTTCTGACTCTAGCCTTTTCAGAATTTCAGCCAATATGGGAGAGCTCCGAACTGCACGCTTAGTTCTTTCCACTGATGCAGTTAAGCAGAGGGTGGTGGTAGTGGTTCAGGACCACGGAGACCCCCCACTTTCCTCGTCTGTCATTCTGGGTGTACTATTGAGCAATTCTGTGCCTCAAGTCCTTCCAGAATTTGAAGATGTCTGGGAACCAGGAGGGCAACTTTCTACCCGGAACTTGTACTTAGTAATTGCCCTGGCCTGCATTTCCTTTCTGTTTCTGGGGTGCTTACTTTTCTTCATGTGTATTAAGTTGAGCCAGAGCCCAGGTTATTGCTCTCAGAGCTGCTGTCACTCTTCAGAGGATCTGAGGTATGGAAGGAAGATGGCTTCTAATCATTATATGACATCAGCCACAGTAGATGTCACTACAGTAGAGAGACTAACTCAGACATATCTCTATCGGGCCTCTCTGGGACTTGGTTCTAATCATAGCAGTTTGCTGTTGCATGGGGAATATAATGCTGCTGACCTGAGAAATCTGGCCACTGGGGTAAGACTGAATTTGCCAATCTCCTGTATTCAGATTCGGAATAGAAAAGGGGACCATACAAATGTCAATGTTATGGTAAGCAAATTTTATGGGATTTGATTCTTCTGACTGGGAGATGGCTGCTAGCTATATTCTGAAATGTTTTTTAGATGAATCTTTGATAAAATTTAATTAATTAAATGGAACACTTTTTAGCATACCCTATGCCAAGAATTCTGGGAGTATAAAAGTGTTTAGAAGATTATCATAAGCCTCAAGGAGATTATGTTTTGGTTTTGAGAAACAAGGGTAAAACATTAAAAGCTATTAAAATAATAAAAGTAATATAGAGGCCTAAATCAACAACAACAAAAAATGAAGCACCAGAGCATTTCTTGAGAAACATATGTGCAAGACACTCTGGTACCTATAATGAAGAATAAAAAATATTTAAAATCTTTGTATACTATAGCAAACTATCATGGAAGAGAAGACATTTATTCAGACCATTACAATGCATTATGAAAAGGTCACAATAACCACAAGAGATGTAAAAATGAATTGCGGTGGGTATTCCAAGAAAAGAAAAAGCATGAGAGAACAGCTGGATGGGGAGGGAAACAGAAGTGGCTTTGTGATAGAGATAGCATTTGATTTGTATCTTGAATGATATACCATTTGATAAAATGTGGCCTATTCTGTAGCTTACACTTTTCATGAATATCATTTTGGCAAAATATTCTTCATTGAGCAAGGCACTCAGAATATAGCTAATGGCTCCACAACAGTGTTTTGTCATTACATAGAAATTATAAGCATGTCTCAGAACATCTATTTGTACTCATATAAAGAAGAAAATAATATTGGGTATAGGACTTAACAACCTTTTATTTTGCATATTTATTAATACATTTTACAAAGAAGAAAAATGACTAATTTTTGTGTCAGAAGCATTTGTATGTTCAAGGGTGAACTTACTATTCAAAGTCCATTCAACTTGGATTTAATTTTCTTATTATTTTAGAAGCCAAATATACTTAGCAAATAGGTAAATGCCATATTTGAGATTAATGTATCTAATCAAAGATAAATGATTCAAATACTATAGTTTATTCATAGTGGCTCTTGGCATCTCAAAATTTTTTTGAATAGAGTCAGGAAAATACCTTTTTTTTCTAGGAATTCTACACTATTACTTTCTGACCTTTCTCATAGAAATTATGGATACAAAAGAGAGAGAGGTATACAGAGATAAGGAAAGGAAAAAATGAAGCATTCCTTATTTTGCTCTTTTAGGCTATAAGGGGGAAAGGGAAAGTGGGTTATGAGTTATTCTCTCACAAATAATGATGCTAACTGGAAATAAAATAGATTCACATCCAGTATATTTTTGTAAACTTAATATTATCGCATAAGAACCCAATCTGTAAGATATGTCTGGTAAATGCTTGCTGAAGGAGTTAATAAATAAATATGCAAATTTGTGAATTGAATGATAATACTGTTCAACATCTAGGGGAAATTTCACTTTTCTACTTTTCCTGTGTATATATAGTTAACAGTTTGATGGTCACTTTCAAATTATGTTGTTTCAGTGATTATTTTCTTCCTCAGCACATGTACTAATAGCAGAGTGATTTTCTGGTCCTAGAGCTAGCTCAGTGCTATATTCTGGGGCAAAGCAAAAGTCCAGTCTATAGATGTCAGTGACAAAGGGATCAATGGGGTCACATGTTATTTCATTGTGACATTTGCAGTGAGTGCTACTTACAGAATCTCAGTTAATTTTGAGGGAGAAAGTGGGTACCCCCAACATAAACATGAAATATCAAAGCTATTAGTATATGAATACTTTTCCATCAAGAAAATTAACCATTTATTCCTTTTATTTTATTGTTTTCTGTTACAGAGTTGAGAACACTAGTAATGGCTTTGAAGTTTGGGAATCAGGAATTATTTGAGAAACACATTTTTTACTATGGGAAGGAAACATATATAAGTTATAGGAAGACTAATGAACCTGGAAGTTAGAAGGATAATTAGATACTTGAAAATATATCAAGTAACAGAAAAATCTTCACCACATTTAAAATCTTCTCCACATTTAAAAAGCTTTTTAGTTTTTATTGATGCATATTAATTATATAGAGTAGTAGGGTTTTACTGTGGCACATGCACATAAGATAATTTGATTGACTTCACTCCCCATTAACTCCCTTTTCCCTCCTTATCTCCTCTCCTTCCAGATCCCCTTACTCTATCCTAATGGTCTCCCTTCTATTTTCATGAGACCTTTTTTTTTTTTCTCTCTAGCTTCTATATGTGAGAAAAAATGTATGACATTTGTCTTTCTGAGTTTGACTTATTTTACTTAACATGATGCTCTTCATTTCTTTCCATTTTTCTGCAAATGACACAATTTTCTTCTTCTTTTATGGCAGAATAAAACCCTGTGATATATTTTATTTATTCATTACACATTTTTAAACTGCTATGTGTAATAAAAAAAATCAGAGATAGGCTTCTCATAAGTGCAGGGATATTATGCCATCCCATTATCTAGTTCAGCAATCCTTTCTCATCATTGTTGATATTTCACTTTTTTGATAGTCCATTGGTTTGCTAATAATTTTTAGAAGTCTGGATATTTCCATATAAATAATGATTTTAAGAATATAAATAAAACAACTTATGTACAGCTGAAGTATCTGTAGTTCACACAGACATTTATTATTTACTTCTTCCTACTCAATAGCATATTGATCCAATCTCGATTCTTTAGCAAAGAATGCTTGTTGTAGTATTCACGGAATGTCTTAATATCAACAGAATTCTAAAAATATTTATTGCTTGAATTTTATTAAACAAAGTTCCTTTGAAAATCATGAAATTTAAAGATTATGTGTACCTAAGTCATAGTCATTTTGATACATGTGTTCATACTTTGTTCAAATTTTAAGCTCATCCCTCATTTTGTTTACAGTGTACATTAATATAGTAAGTATAAATACTAAAAATTGTCGGTTTAAGAAATTAAAAAACATGGTTTTTATTGTATCTCTCCTACTAATAATATTTAAAAGATATAAACAAAATCGATCCACTGATGATTGTGCAACAAATAGACAATATGTGTCTTTTTTTTGTTAAGAGTCTTGGGTTGGGGTTATAGCTCAGTGGTAGAGCACTTGCCTAGGATGTGTGAGACCCTGGATTCGATTCTCAGTACCACATATAAGTAAATAAAATAAAGGTCCATTGACAACTAAAAAAAAAAGAGTCTTGATGAGCAATTTAATTTTTTCAGTTTGGTATCTAAGATAGTAAGTACCTCATCAGAGGTAAGGAGGTACTTTCATTTACATATTAATGTAAAATTTACTTGTCATTTAAAATTGTTTGCATTGGAAAGTTATTTTAGATAATATATATTAATGTAGTCAATATATGTGAGATAGCATACAACTGGCCATGTTCAATATTCCACATGAAAGTTATAGTTTGAACATACCAATGTCATATTAGTGTATTGTTCTTCTTGAATTAAACCAGTTCATTTTTTTCTAGGGCCTATTGGATATAGGAGAGTTCTGCTCTGCAGTATCATTTGTTAAAAGTGATAGAATATTTTTGGCATTCAAGTTTTTTTAAAAAACATATATTCCACAAGTAAACTTTCCCATAGGTTAATGAAATCTTTCCTTATATCTATTTTGACTTTGAGGCTGATAATCACACTTAAAAAAACTTAGGAATACTGTAAGAAAGCTTGCACAGCATATAAAATATATGGAGATTTAAAAAGTATTTAAATAGTATACCAGTGTTTGTTGTATAATAGAGAACTTCAAATTCATACTGAAGAATGAAAAATAGCATTATAACTTGAGTGGACAAAAGGAAAAATCTATACTTGGGAAACATGAGTGGCAAAATATTGACAACATGTCTGACAATATTAGTGACCTATTGATTTTTGTTGTCTTTAATATTTGCTGTTAGAGGAAAACAATAATATTCCAGAGACTAAATACATTTAATTGGGTTGGGATGAAGATGGAATAAATTGCTGAAAGGTTTTTTTCATTGCTCAAATGCATCTCATATGAATATATTGACATTTGGCAGAACTCATATATGGAGCACAGCCCAGGATTCTGACTAAAGTATTATAGAGTGAAAGAAATTTGTTGGTAAGAATCATTCTTTAAAAATAAAGCAAAACAAACAAGGTGACCACTTCTTTCATTCTCAGTTTTTTTTTTTAATTTTTTATTGTGGGTTGTTCAAAATATTACAAATTTCTTGACATATCATATTCCCCACTTTGATTCAAGTGGGTTATGAACTCCCACCTTCACCCCATACACAGATTGCAGAATCACATCAGTTACACATCCATTGATTTACATATTGCCATACTAGTGTCTGTTGTATTCTGCTGCCTTTCATAACCCACTTGAATCAAAGTGTGAAATATGATATATCAAGAACTATGTAATGTTTTGANATCCCCTGTGTGCCTTGAGAGACGCCGACCACTCTACGAGTACACTAACCCTAACTTTAACTCTAACCCTAACACTAATGTTAAAAATAACCTAACTGTAAGCCTATCACTAACCCTAACAATAACCCTAATACTAAGCCTAACTCTAACCCTCACCCTAATTCTAACCATAAGTTAACCCTAAACCTAACCCTAATCTTAACACTAACCCTAAACCTAACTATAACCCTAACCTTAAACCTAATACTAACCCGAAACCTAACTCAACGGTTAAACCTAAAACTGACACTAACCCAAACCTTAACCTAACACGAACCCTAAACCTAAACATAACCCTACCCTAATCCTAAACCTAGCACTAAGCCTAACCCTAACCCTAATTTGAACCCTAACACTAACCTAACCCTTACCCAAACCGTAACCCTCACCTTAATCCTATCCATTACCCAAAGTTTAAACATAATCCAAACTGTAACCCTAAGACAAATCCTAACCCTGAGGGTCTCCTTCCATTACCATGCAATTTCCCTTCTCTCTCCCTTTCCCTCCCACCTCTCATCCCTGTTAAATGTTAATCTTCTTCTCCTGCTCTTCGTCCCTACTCTGATCTTAGTTACTCTCCTTATATCAAAGAAGACATTTGGCATTTGTTTTTTAGGGATTGGCTAGCTTCACTTCATTCTCAGTTTTAATCAATGAGCTAAGGGAATAGTTTGAGATATAAACAAATAAAAAAGATATGAAAAAGATAAAAACAACCAATTAAGATATCTTGGTGGGGTTTTGCATCTATGTTTATCAGTTTAGATTGGTTTATCATTTTCTTTTCTTATTAAGGTTTAGTATCAAGGTTATGTTGGCTGTATTGAACAAGTTAAAATTTTTCTCTTTCTATTTTTAGTCCTATTCTCTGCCCAAATTTGTTAATATTGGTGATATGGTTTTCTTAACTATCTGGTAGAATTTACTAGTGAAGCTCTCTGTGTCTTTGTTTATAAAACATATCTTTTTCATCTTTCGTCTATTTCCTCCTCAAGCTATAAATGCAGAAGGCCATTATATATTCATCTGGAACTTGTTTTAGAATCTAGGAGCAGATTCTACTCTGTGTTGCAGAGAAAGAAAAAGGCCTTTTATTCTATTGCATCCCAAGTATTCTTGGCTGTTTCTAGAGCCATATGGTTGCCATGTACATGTATTCTGTTTTCATAGTGGAACCCAAATGATAAAATCTAAAATGTACTCTTTTAAACCAGGCACATATGGATCTTATTTTTTATTTTTGTTATATATGACAGAAGAATGCATTACAATTCATATTACACATATAGAGCACAATTTTTCATATTGCTGGTTGTACACAAAGTAGTCACATCCTTCATGTCTTCTTACATGTACTTAGGGTAATGATGACCACCGCATTCCACCATCTTTCCTACCCCTGTGCCCCCTCCCTTCCTTTTTCCCCTTTTCTCTATCTAGAATTCATTTAATCCTCCCCCCACCCCTAGCATATTATGGGTCAACATCCTTAAATCAGAGAAATTATTCTGCATTTGGTTTTTTGGGATTGGCTGATTTCACTTAGCATTATGTTCTCCAGCTTCATCCATTTACCTGAAAATGCTATGTTTTTATTCTCTTCTAATGCTGAATAATATTCCATTGTGTATATATACCACATTTTCTTTATCCATTCATCTACTGAAGGGCATGTAGTTTGTTCCACAGTTTAGCTATTTATTGTAAATTGTGCTGCTATAGACATTGATGTGGCTGTGATCCTGTAGTATGCTGTTTTTAAGTCCTATTGGTATAGAACGAGGAGTGAGATAGCTGGGTCTAATGGTGGTTCCATTCACAGTTTTCCAAGGAATCTCCATACTGCTTTTCATATGGCTGCACCAATTTGCGGTCCCATGGATCTTAATCTTAAGCAAAGGCTACAGTTGTTTTGATTAGAATAAAAATGATGTTCGCAACAAATAAAAGCAACCAATAAGATATATTGTGGGGTTTTGCATCTATGTTTAGCAGTTTAGAATGGTTTATCATTTTCTTCTCTTATTAGGGTTTGGTTTTCTTGACTATCTGGTGGAATTTACTATGAAGCTCTCTATGACTTAAGTTTTAAGTGTGGGAAAATTTAAATCATGAAATTAAATTCATTAATAATAGAATTATTCATATTTTTACTTTCCATGTTTCGTTTTTGTAAATTTAGTCCAAGAAATATGTTTTATAAAGAAAAAAATTATTGGAAATTGCCGCAGTCCGGCTGCAGCAGAATAATCAGGGGGTGACGAATAANCCCCGAGTGTCCCGGGGCTCCCCGTAACGGGCCACCATCTGCCGCAGCCCGGCTGGCTGGGCAAAATAAGCGGAGGGTGACGAATAACTTGTGTACATTGATACAGCAGGAGTGGGAGCCGTTTATTGCAGGACAGGAACAGTATTTATACATTCCACACAGCTTATCTAATTAGCATAAACTAGATACATCAGTCAACCAATCAGGAATCTCTACACCTAATGGCTCGGTTTTGTTACTTCTCAAACCACTCCCTCTGACATTTTGCCAGGCACCATCCAGACTTGTTTACAAACTCTAACATTCCCCTGGCAAAATGCCAGGTGTTATTTTGACTTGTTTACAGACTCTAACAGGAAATTTCAGTCCATTACTGAAGAGAGTAGTTGCCCATCTGTGAATGGAAGAATAGGTAAAATTTCAAAATTTCTGTTTCAGGAAGATATTAGTTTGAACATGGCTTATGAGCCATTCAAGTTTCACTATCACTGACCAGAGAATCTGAAATCCTTAGGCAATTTCATCTAAGCTTTCAAATATCTTGGCATAAAGTGTGTATGTCCTTTTTGATCTTTATCATACCTGCAGGGTCTGTAGTGAGAGTCTTCTTTTCAATCCTGGTATTATTACCTCTCAGTTTTCACGACTGGACTTGAAATAGTTCATTAATTATATTAGTCTTTCCAAGGTAATGTTTGGTTTCTGGGGTTCTCTTTTTTATACATTTGCTTCTATTTTATTAATCTCTGCTCTTTCTTGTTCATATTCAGTATGCCATTTGTCTTCTACTTTCTAGTTCAGCTTACTGATTATAGGCTTTTGTCATTTGTAATGTATGGATTTAAAGCTGTAAATTTTCCACTAACAATGGCATTAGCTGCCTCATGCTAATCTTATTTAAAAATTTTAAATGAGATGTAACATACATAAAAGTTCATACATTGTAAGCACACAGCTTAATGAAGAATCCAAAGCTAACACAATCATGTAACTACAACAGAGGTAAAGAAATTGAGCATTACTAGTACCCTAGACATTCCTTCTAAAATGTAACCATCATCATGGGTTTCAACATGTAGTATATTGTAGTCATATATATAACATAATCGGATTAATCATATATGATCATATGCTGTGCTTCTATTTTCATGTTGGGACTTTTTTTCACTCAGAAGTATATTTGTGTCACTTATCTGGGCTGGTATGTGTAGCAAAAATTCATCCATTAAATTTCTGTATGGTTTTATTGCACAAATCCACCATAAGTTTTTATCCTTTTTCTGTTGATGGATTTTTTTCAAGTTTGTTTTTATTGTAAGCAATTCTGATGTAAACATTTTTTTCATGTCTTTTGGTACATATATATTTACTTTTTTTGATATATTGGTAGTAGGAGTTTCTTGATTATAAAGTATTTGTATGTTCAGTTTAATAGCTACTGACAATAGTTCCCCAAATTAGTTGCACCATTTTTTCCTCCCACTAGCAGCATTTGAGATTTTCAGTTATTACACATGCTTTTAATACTTAGTGTCATCAGCATCTTTAATTATCATCATTATGGTGGTACGATTGATTAGTATCTCATTTATTAGTTCTCGATTTTTTTATCGAATGGTAATTAAGTACCAAACAGTTTGCATCAGTGACTACTGAAATGTTAATTCCATTCACCCCTCCCTTGCATTATATAATTTTTCAAGTCAGGTTTATTGGTCATTTGGAAATATTGGTTCACTGAGATATTCAGACCTTCTAGATGCAGATACATTTTACTATACAATATTTTTTAAAAAGCCCATACGTTTGTTCATACTTCCACTGATCTCACCTGAAAATCTTAGTATTAGGATTCTGGAAGCTCACAGTGGTGGACACAAGTTTTCCAAAAGTGTAATTCACATTAAAAATCTTGAATTTATTATCTACAATAAATATTGTCAATTATTCCCCTTGTAATGACAGGTTCATTCCATTCATTTTTGAGAGAATATTTGTCAAATACTCTTATTTACACTTGATATTAGCCAAAAGGCCAAGAAGTGATGAATATTCACATCTAAATACCTGTAGTTTGTCAGTCTTTCTTGTCAGTAAAAATAATGTTCCATTAAAAAAAAAGTGCTTTGTTCATCCCACAACTCAAAACAATCACTGAGTGCTTTTCCTTGAGGCAGCCATCATTCTTAAGGATGCAACAGAAGTATTTTTGGCATACTTCCTATTTCCATTTCCTCACACAAAATATTTAAAAGATGTGTACCTAATTGTTGAGATTTATCAGTATAAAAATTAATAATATCCAATGCTTCATCAAAATTGCTTTTTGACATGACAAGATTGCTATTTTTCTTACTGCAAATGAGTACAATGATTACTACACAGCTTGGAGCTACTATCTTGACTCCATCTATCATGCCCAGTTTTAACCATCAGTGCCTTTACATCATCAGTGCAAATGTAAAGACAGTTAAAAAGGCAAATAGTGTTTTAGCATTATTTTGAACATAAATTGGAACTGATGTAGACACCCAAAGGATCTACAGATCACACTTTGAGAATCACTGTTCTATTATTCCTTCTTTCTTTATTAATGATAAAATTTCTGTCAAGGGAATAAACTTCTTCTCGACTTTTTGATTAACCTGAAGTATAGTTCACATAGGGAAGGCAAGATAAATACTTCTTTCCCTTCATTTTATAGTTTTGAAAGTAATCAATTGATTCTTTACTTTCCTACAAAAAGGACCAATGAATTTTTTACCTGTCACAGTTTCTTAGACTCAAACTTATTTGATAGGTCTCAATACATTGCATTTATTAATCTTATTACTCAAATTATGCTAACTTTACTAAGTGGGGTTCTGTTTAGATTAACTGCTGAGTCTCTCTCTGTATGGGTCTTGTTTTGAACCTTTTATTCTGAAATAATTATAGATTCACACAAAGTTACAAAAGTAATACAGAGAGGTCCCAAGTGTTCCTCACCCAGTTTCGTCAGTGATGACATCCTGAGTCTTTTTTACTCTACTCTTGATAGTGTTTAGAACACTTCATTGCTTTCTGATATGACAAGATGTCCAAGTCAACTTGTATATTTCCTGTCCCAAACTTGCAAACAGCCATTCCATACTCATCTAACTTGTGATGTATTATATCTTTTAAAAAATCAATATCCCTTAATTTAGTAACAGAAAATACCTAGAGATACTGATATTCTATAACAATAAGCATACATATTATTCAAATCATATTTCTAAAAATCATCTCATACCAAAAATAATTTAAGGACTCTTGGAGAATGGCTGACTCCAGGTCTGGCACAGGAAATATACAAGGTGATTTGGACATCTTGTCAAATCAAAAAGCAATGAAGTGCTCTAAAAACTACCAAGAGTAATGTAAAATGTCATCATCAAAGGATGTCATCATCAAAGAAACTGAGTGATAAACACTTGGGACCTCTCTGTATTACTTTTGTAACTTTGTATGAATCTATAATTATTTCAGAATAAAAAGTTTAAAACAAGACCCACACATGAGAAAGACTCAGCAGTTAATCTAAACAGAACCCCACTCAAGTTCAGCTTTCTGAGGTTTTTACTTATTCAGTATTACATTTGTATCCATTTCTCCCATCTGTAAAATCTCACTTTTCATCTCATTTGTTATTCCATACTGCTTAAATGATGGACTTAGAAAATAATGCCAGCACTACTCTAACATGACTACTGTAATGTTTTAATATTTTTTTGCCATTCTTTCTATTTGTAAGGTATACCCCAGTAGACAGATACAATCAAATTACTGAATTTTAAAATCTCTTGAAATAGTTCCTCTCATGTATAAACCATCAATTTAGATATAATAATTATGCTCATTCAGTCCAAGTTGCTTTCAAATTTAGGCCTTGCTTTTTAAATTTAACTTTATTTTATAATTACGTGAAATATTTCCATGGTTCCAAAATAAGTTCATAAAACAAGATATATTTAGTCTAACATCTGTTGTTACATACAATACTCATTCTTCTCTACTTTGATTTTTTAGTTGAAGATATAAACTCAATTATGTCAAAGTGAATCCTAATGTTAAAAAGAATCAATGATATATATAAGCTCAAGATTACTCTATAAGTATTATATAGAAATACACCTTGCTTCTTAATAGTGTTGATTAAAGAAGTTCCCCATTTTAATGATATTCAATTCGTTGATATATTTCTTTTTACTTAGTATTCTTTCTATCCTTTTAAAGAAAATGTAGCATGCTTCAAGATCATGAAGACATATTTCCTGTTTTCTTCTAGATTGTTGCTGTCTGATAGAACTTACTGACATGTAGAAAATTTTCTGTATCTGCAGATAGACCTGTGGCTACTGAGCATTGGAAATGGGTCTAATGAAACTGAGGGATCGATGGCTAATGTTATTAATTTTAATTAAGCTTAAATTAAAATAGCCACCTCTGGCTAGTAATGTAGTTCCAGAAACTTTCTTGTTTTAACTTGAAATTTAGATCTTGAATACCTGATACTATTTTTGAGTACAATATAAAGTGGGAGTCAAGATTTGTTTTTGTTTGTTTACGTAAATCCAGTAGGATTTTTTCTATATCTACACAATATTTAATAAAAGACCATCCTTTTCTCACTATGTACTCTGCAGTGCTCACTTTGTCATAAATTTTATATATATATTTATGTATACACACACTCACACACACACACACACACACACATATATATATATATATATATATATATATATTATATATAAACATTTATTCTGTTTCTGGACTCTCTATTTTATTTCATTAGTCTATTTATCTATTCTTTTATTTCTCTTTTTAAAATTTGTTCTACTTAGTTGTACATGACAGCAGAATGCATTTCAGTTCATCATATGCAAATGAAATGCAACATTTCTTTTTTTAAAAACAGGAGGGAGGGAGGGAGAGAGAGAGAGAGAATTTTAATATTTTATTTTTTAGTTATCGGCGAACACAACATCTTTGTTTGTATGTGGTGCTGAGGATCGAACCCGGCCGCACGCATGCCAGGCGAACGCGCTACCGCTTGAGCCACATCCCCAGCCCCCTGAAATGCAACATTTCAATTCTCTGGTTGTACATGGTGTAGAGATGCACCATTCATGCAATCATACATGTACCTAGGATAATGATGTCCATCTCATTCCACCATCTTCTTCTAGACCCATTAACCCCTCCCCACCCTCCCCCTTGCCCAATCCAAAGTTTCTCCATTCTTCTCATGCCCGGCCCCCATAATAGATCAGCATCCACTAATCAGAGACCACATTTGGCTTTTAGTTTTTTGGGATTGGCTTACTTCACTTAGCATGATATTCTCCAACTCTCTCCACTTACCTGCAAATGCCATAATTTTATTCTTTTAATGCTGAGTAATATTCCATTGTGTAAAGAAACCACGGTTTCTTTATCCATTCATCTATTATTGGGCATCAAGGTTGGTTCCACAGTTTAGCTATTGTGAGTTCAGCTGCTATAAACATTGGTGTAGCTGTGTCACTATAGTATGCTGATTTTAAGTCCTTTGAGTATAGATGAAGGAGTAGGATAGCTGGATCAAATGGTAGTCCCATTCCAAGTTTTCTGAGGAATTTCCACACTGCTTTCCAAAGTGGTTGCACCAATTTGCAGTCCCACCAACAACGTATGAATGTACCTTTTCCCACACATCCTCTCCAACACTTATTATTGCTTGTATTCTTAATAACTGCCATTCTGACTAGGGTGAGATAAAATCTTAGAGTATTTTTAATTTGCATTCCTCTAATTACTAAAGATTTTGAACATTTTTTCATATATGTGATGATTGCTTGTATATCTTCTTCTGAGAAGTGTCTGTTCAGTTCCTTAGCCCATTTATTGATTGGGTTGTTTTTTTGTATTAAGTTTTTATTTTTTAGTTCTTTATATGGAGATTAGTACTGTGCATGTGGTAAAAATTTGCTCCCATTTGTAGGATTTTTCTTCACCTCAATGATTCTTTTGCTGAGAAGAAGCTTTTTAGTTTGAATCCATCCCATTTATTGATTTTTTTAGTTGTAGTTGGACACAATACCTTTATTTTACTTATTTGTTTTTATGTGGTGTTGAGGATGGAACCCAGTGCCTTGCATGTGCTAGGCAAGCACTGTACCACTGAGCCACAATCCCAGCCCCTCATTTATTGATTCTTGATTTTATTTCTTGTGCTTTTGGAGTCTTGTTAAGGAAGTCAGGGCCTAATCTGATATTATGAAGATTTGGGCCTAGGTTTCCTTCTGTTAGGTGCAGGATCTCTGGTCTAATTCCTAGGTCCTTAATTCATTTTGAGTTGAGTTTTGTGCATGATGAGAGATAGAGGTTTAATTTCATTTTGTTGCATTTGGATTTCCAGTTTCCCAGCATCATTTATTGAAGAGGCTATTCTTTCTCCAATGTATGTTTTTGGCACCTTTGTCTAGTATGAGATAACTGTATTTATGTAGGTTGGTCTCTGTGTCTTCTATTTTGTACCATTGTTCTACATGTCATTTTGGAGCCAATACCATGCTGTTTTTGTTGCTGTTGCTCTGTAGTATAGTTTAAGTTCTGGTATTTTGATGCCTCTTGCTTCGCTTTTCTTACTAAGATTGCTTTGGCTATTCTGGGTCTCTTATTTTAGTCTATTTGTCTAGTCATTCTGTGTTAAATATAGTAGCTTTAAATTTGCGTTGATATGCAATTATGTAAATGGTATTTTTTTTGTCTCTGAGATTAGCTTAGCTATTTTGGGCCCTTTGCATTTCTATATAAATTATGGAATCAGTTTGTTAGTTTCTACCAAGACTCCTGATTTGAATTTAATTGGTATGACATTGAATCTATAGAAAGTATGGGGTATGTTGTTAATATTTTATTTGGATTTTATTGAGACTACAAAAATATGGGGTTTTTTGACATATTGACAATATTGAGACATCCAATTTATTTACAAGGAATAATCTTCCATTTATTTTATTTACTATTTTTCTCAGTGTTTATGTATGTTTGGAATGAGCTATCTTTTGACAACTAGCAAATAAAAGACATATTACGTTTAAATGAACAGTAACAAAGATGAAAATTGACATGTCAAGAAAAAAATAAAAGCCAGAAAATACTGGAATGACCTTCAAAGAGCTGAAGGAAAGTATCTACACACCTAGAATTTTATTTTATTTTACTTTTTATTTTTTTAAGAGAGAGAGAGAGAGAGAGAGAGAGAGAGAGAGAGAGAATTTTTTAATATTTATTTTTTAGTTTTTCGGTGGATACAACATCTTTGTTTTGTATGTGGTGTTGAGGATCGAACCCGGGCCGCACGCATGCCAGGCAAGCGCACTGCTGCTTGAGCCACATCCCCAGCCCAAACCTAGAATTTTATACCCAATGAAATAGCCTTCAAAAAGGAAGGTAAAGAAAAATATTTTCAAATTAACCAAAGCTTAGGTAGAGTATCCCGAGCAGATCTGTACCAAAAGAAATAGAACATGATTTCTGTAAGTATATGGAAAATATTCCCAGGTAGAATTACAGAAATATTTTAAGTAAGAAAGAAGATGATGAATATTCACTGATTAAAACAAAAGCACTATTTACATCTAATGAGTGAAAATCACTGGATCAGTGATAGTCTGTGAGCAAGAATTTGAAAGCATTAAAGGAAATAAAAGAGACAATAAATGATATAAAATTGTGATTTGGCAATTCTTTGTGTGCCTTCAGCTGAACTGTTCAATAAAGCAGACACTAGCCACATATAACTACTGAGTGCTTGAAATGTACTGCAAGTATAAAAGCAGTTTTGAAAGTTTCAAAAGGCAATTATGCATACTAGAATTAAAATGTAATAAGAACTGAAATATATGATAATAGTAATAAAAATATGAGTCAAGATCAACAGAATTAAAATGCTATATGTCATTTCATTTTCCTGGAAGCACTAGAACTAGAAACTATATAGACTTTAAAGTCAAGGATGTACGTTGTAGTCTCTAGGGTGATCCTCTTAAAATATTAAAAGAATATTTAACAAATAAGCTAATCATGGGGAGAGAGTAGGATAAAAGTTATTTAATGCAAAAGAAGGCAAAAAATTAGAAAAGGGCAATTTAAACATATGGGACAAATAAAAACAAATGACAGATTTAATTTTTTGTATGCCAGTAATTATAGACTAAACCCTCAAATTAGCAGAGATAGACCGGTTAGAAATTAAACACTCATATGTCACTTGCTAGAGACACACCTTTATTTCAAAGACAAAACAAAGTAAAAATTAAAGAGATGGGAAGAGATAACATGTGAACACATCAAAAAGAAATAATATAGCTACTATGTCAGTTATGGTAGAATTTAAGTCTTATGAATATAGATAGGGTAATTATATGATGATAAAAGGGTCAATCCATTAGGAAGATAAACTAGTCATAAATTTCAATGCAATATTATCCTCTTTAATTACATTAAGTAAAGATGGCTGGCCTCCAATAAGAAGTAGAGAAATCCATAATTAGAATGTGAAATTTTAACATACAAGGAGACAAAAGAAAAATAATAAGAATAAAAAATCTGGAATAACAGGATTAACAAGTGTGTATACATGGGTGTATTGAAAAACATTATTATTAGTGAAACATACTCATATTATTGTATGTAGCTGTATATCCTTCATTCCCATTGTATGATATTTTCAGGGTATGAGTGTTCAATCTTTGTAAATGTTCTGCATGTTCATGAAAAGATAGTATTCTGAAATAGCTTGTTGTATTGTTCTATGCAGCCATTAAGTCAATTTTATTAGTAGTATTGTTCAAATATTCTGTACTTTTTAATTGTTTTTGTTTATTTTTATCAGTTACGGAGAAAATTATATTAAAGTATATTGCTATGAATTATGAATTGTTTAATTCATCTTGGATTCATTTTTTTTGCTTTATAAGTTGTGAACCTTTTTATTTAGGTGTGTAACTAAATTTAAATTTGTAGTATCTTCCTGCTAAATTAAAACTTTTGGCATTATTTATTATTCATTTCTACTTCTGCTGGTGATGAACTACTATGGTTTTCTTTGCTTGAATGGTCAACAGTGAATTTTTTTAAAAAAATATTTTTAGTTGTGGATGGACACAATATCTTTATTTTGTTCATTTATTATTTTTTATGTGGTGCTGAGAATCAAACCCAGTGCCTCACACATGCCAGGCAAGTGCTCTACCACTGAGCCACAACCCCAGACCCGAGAGTGACTTTTTTCTTGTCATTTTTGAAATGATACTTTTTCCCTGAGTATTGAATTTTAGGTTGTCATTTATTTCCTTTTTGCTACATTAAAGTTATCTCCTCCTTATCTTCTGGGTTCCACTGTGGTTATTGTGCTGTTTTATTAATAGTTTATTATGTTTTTTTTCAGTTTTACTAATTTTAAACTCTTGTGTGTTAAAAACACCAATGTGTTGTTAAAAACACCCTTTGAGTTTTAAAAAACTTTTTTTTGGTGCTGGGGATTCAAGCCAGGGCCTCTCATATGCTTGGCAAGCACTCTAGCACTGACCTACATCGCCAGCAAGTTTTAAATTTTGTTATTATGTTTTTCATTTAGAAAATTGTAATTATTATTGTTCAAACCTGCTAGGATTTTTTTTTATTGTTTTCTGTTTCTTTAAATTATTTTAACCTTACCTTTTATTTACTTAACTATATTAAATCTCCATCTTACAATTCCAAAGTCTGAAGACTACAAGTATGTTTCTGCTGTGTATTCTTTCAGCTGGTTCTTGTTTGCAGCTCCATATTTTCTGTGTGCCAGGTTTTCTCTGACTCGTCATGGTCATTATCCTGAAAATATTTGTCAGGATATCATGAGGTCTTTCCTTCAGGATCAATTTTTATTTACTTCTTCCAGTACCTGAATATATTGCTTGTAATACACTTTAAATCAAATTCAAGACTTGAGGGTCCCAGCTATTTAGACTATATATTTACAGCTGAAAATATGTAGGATGTTCAGTACTTAATTGTTAATGGGATTTTTTTTCCTTTCCTGTTTACCTTCTATTGCCAATTCAAACTCCTCAGCAGTTCTCTGAGGTGGTGAATAGATGAGCTTAGTTTTTATATACCATTAGCTGGAGAATTTAGTCCTTTGGAATTTCAGACTAAAGTAGTTTGTTTGCTTGCTTGTAGCACCTCAAATCTGTGACTTCATACATGCTAGGCAAGTACTCTGCTACTGAGCTACATCTCCAGTCCCTAATGTAGTTTGAAGATCCTGTAAAGGTCCCCATTTTAAATATATCCTGGTTCTTAATTTCTGTCTTCCTTACTCCATATTTATCTGATTTTATATCTAAGTTTATGTTGACATAGAATTTCCGAACAAAAATCAAGCTCAATATTCTGGTTTCCTCCAGAATTTGTCCCAGCAGTCCCCCATTATCTTGTCAGATCTCCAGGGCCTTTTAAGATAATTATCTTAATGTTTCATCCATAATACTTAGATACTTTCAGTAGGATGGCTGCTGTGAATAATTTAGGTTGCCATTATTTGATATTCCCTGTAATTCAGTGTTATCACTAGCAGACTAGCAACTAAGTCATATTGAAATGCCTTTTTTCAATTACTTTTTAAAATTTATTCTTTTTAGTTATACAGCAGAATGTATTTTGTCATATCATACTTTCATGGAGTATAACTTCCCATTCTTATGGTTGTATATGATGAGAAGTTATGCTGGTCATGCATTCATACATGAACATAGGAAAATTATGCCCCATTCATTCTACTGTCTTTCTCATTTCCATACCCACTCCTTTCCCCCTATTTCCCCCATCCCCCCCCCATTGTGAGTCAGCATCCACATATCAGAGAGGATATTCTGCATTTGGTTCTGGGAGATTGGCATATTAAATGCTTGTTTAATATGGCTTAAAATATTTAAATTACATTTATTTTTTTAAAAAGAATGCCTTTATTTTACCCAAACCTTTTTAGAGGGATTTCTATCTCTAATTGATTTTGGGGAAATGATTCATAAGTAAGATCTACTATGAAATATTTAGGAATTGAACTGGAGAGCAAATGCTTTCACTTAAAACATTTGCATAAACTGTCTTTATTGAAGGTGATATTTGTAGCTTTACTTGACATAAAACCATTTCCCAATACCTCTATTCTAGCCATTCCACTGATAACACATTTTTTGAGCACAAAATATTCAAAGTATAGAGAGAAGTAAGAAATAATCAACATTATTAAAATATATTTAATAATACATAAGTAAACCATCAATTATAATCAGTCAGATGGAAAAAAGTTCACTCCACCTGGATAACTGAGAGGGGAGTTCATACCCCATATTGATGAATATTGATGAAGTGTGTTGTCTGTTGGAAAGCAGGGGCAGGCAGGGAAATTTTCCCAAGTAGGATATCCCTTTAGCAGAATATTAATGGTTGATCTGGGAAGCAAGCGGGGAGGGTAGAGTGGAGGATGAGAATTTTAGCTACAGTAGTAACTATAAATAAAGGTCTGGAGGAATGAGAAAGCATAGAAGGAATTAAAAATCATTTGATTTAGTCAAAGCATGCTATACATGTAAAAGCAAGTTAGAAACGTAGCTGTATAACCAATGTGATCCTGCAATCTGTACATGTGGAAAAATAAGAATTCATACCCCATTTGAATCAAATATATGATATGTCAAGATCATTGTATTGTCTTGAGCAACTAATAAAAAAAGTGGACCAAAAAAAAAAAAAAAAAAAAAAACAACAGGCAACTAAAAAAAAAAAGCAAGGTAGAACTTCAGGGTTGATAAGTAAATGAGAATCAGACATAGAAGATTGTTCAATGAATGGCTTAGGATTTTAGAATTTATATTAAGAATATGGAGAGCCATTAAGAATGAAAAAAAATCTAAAAACAACTTTTGCATTAAATGGACATCACAGGCATTTCAGAAAAAAGAGAAGAAACTGTAATCCTAATGGCCAAGTATAGTCACAATTATGTATTTCTACGGCTCTTTTAAAAAATGTTTTCTATGCATGTTTTAAAACTAGCTGTAATCAATTATAAGTATATGGTATTTTATTATAAAATTAATTTATATTTATAAAATGGAGTAAAATTTTGGAGAGTACATTTTCATCTGTTTTTAATTTAAGGCCTTAAGTTGTTATAAAACATTTGTCAAGCTAGTTTAAATGACTATGTACAATTACGTAAGCTATTATAATTTGGATTGTTTCTGTATTTTAAAAATACCATGTAAAATGTAAAGTAAAATTATTTACATTAATATCTATGTTCCCTAAGAGTGGAAAATCATATATATAAGAAATCAAAGTAAGTTGATTCGAAAAATTTTAATTATCTTGCATCAAATCATATAAAAGTACCTGGGTAGATGATGTGCATACAAGTAATTGTAGTCTTTCTATTTGTCAGTGGTAAAAAATAAAATGGCAAAAAGTTCTCATTCAGAAAAACAATAAACAAAATATTTAAGAATAATTTTAATGAGAAATGTGAAAAGTATGAAATTTTGTTGAAAAATATTTAAAATCTTGCATAAATGTGGTAGCATGATATATTATTAGATGAAATATTACAAAGGTGTTTTTCCCAAATTAGCTAGATTTTGTCCTGTGTCAATAAAAATTTTAATGGGTTTATTATTTTTTAACATGATAATTTTTTCAAAAAAATTGCCTCTAAGAATCAATATGCAGAAAAAATATTGACAAAATGGAAAAAAATTTAAGGTGTAGACATTCTATTATAAGAATAACATTTGAAAAAACATTATTATAGCAATGTTGGTTAGTATCCATGGGATAAGACCAGATTGGAGAAAGGGAAATGAACTATTGCTAAAATATCTAGACACTTGGGAGGTTTAAACTGAGGCTAGGGGAAAGGAATTGACTATGATATAAAGGAAAGAATCGATAGGGTTTAGTTACTAAATGTGGGGGTAACTGTAAAATAACAGAGTCTATCAAGATTCATGGAAAGGATGAGTTTAGTTTAGAAATATCACTAAGTGGAGATAGGTAAGAGTTGAATTTGTTCAGAGAAGCTGGATTCTAAGATAGATTTTGAGTCATTTACATAAACATGATCCTTGGAGCTAGAGTATTGATAAAACGATAAACAATGCATAAAGTGTATGTGTGGTGAGGAGAGGGATAAGGTCAAAATCTTGTGGAATACATTATGAAGTCTGAATTCCATATTGAATCGGAAAGAAACAGTAGGAGATGCAGGGGGAAAAAATCCAGGGTGCCGCAGCCCGGCTGGCTGGACAAAATAACGGGGGGGTGACGA